>NC_058133.1:509873216-510001023 GCF_016433145.1 Gracilinanus agilis | reverse complement strand
TCCTTTCCCAGAGAACTGACAAGTATACTATTCTGTGTTCACTTAACTTATTTATAGTTTCCCTCTTTCTATTCAAGTCATTCACCCATTCTGAATTTATCTTGGTGTAGGGTGTGAGATGTTGATCTAGACCTAATCTCTCCCATATTGTTTTCCAAATTTCCCAGCAGTTTTTGTCAAATAGTGGATTCATGTCCCAAACGTTGGGCTCTTTGGGTTTATCATATACTGTCTTGCTGAAGTCACTTACCCCAAGTCTATTCAACTGATCCTCCTCTCAGTCTCTTAGCCAGTACCATATTGTTTTGATGACTGCTGCTTTATAGTATAGTTTAATATCTGGTACTGCTAGGCCCCCTTCCTCAATAAATGTTTATTGATTGGTTGACTCTGTGGTTCCTGAAGGGAAGCTCTCAAGTGAAGGAGTTTGCAAATCAGGTTTCTTTCCTGACCCTTTGCTAGATGCCAAGTGGAAGTCATTTTCATTGATCTGAAGAGAAAATCAGCTGGGTTCCTATGCTCATTCTTGAATGGCTTGAAGTATGCTCAGCTTGCTCTTCTTGCCTGACCATTTTAAGTTTATGAAATAGACTCAAACCAATACCACGTCATTTCTAAGGAGAGCTGCCATTGCATGGTGTATCCATGATGGACTTCTGCATGCAATTACATAACCAAATACCACACAGAGTTGGACAACGTAAAAGTTTGAGTTGTCCCTCTTACCTAGCAACCCAATCCATGTTTCCATTCAAATCTGAGAGAATTTGCTGATGCTAGCTAAAACTTGGAGTTTATTGTGTAGCCACAAGGTGATTTGAGCCCAATTGTTTTTCAGCTACAGAATTTCATGTGACCAAAATATGATGCCAGTGCCGGCTTCCCAAGCTTGGTACGCTGCCACCAGTAAAAGCCCACTCAGCTGCTGGAACTCCAGGGCTTCCAGCAAAGACATTCTTTCTTTCACCTGGGGCTGAGTCTCTTTCTGTGACTCTGACAAACACGAGTTTCACTTTCAAACACTATTATCTATCTCTGGCTCTATGGAACCTTCTGGCTACTGTAGCAGTATCACTCAGGGCTAACTACACTGGTCAGGAAATCAAGGGGGACAAGTCTGTGACCTCATTTGAGCCAGGTACTTCATTCATTCCACACGCTTTATGGAGTACACAGATGAGGAGCATCATGGAGCTCCAAATGAAAGCACTTCTCACAGCCTGGTGTAGTGATGGCAAACCTTTCAGAGACCAAGTTCCCAAACTGCAACCCTCACACCTCATGGGAGCCTCCCGCCTTACTCCAGACAGGGGAGGGAGGAAAACACTTCTATTGGGTTGCTGGGCAGAGGGGTGGGTGATGGGAGAAATGTCCTTAGATACAGTGGAGAGGGGGAAGGGAGCAACCCCTTTCAGCACATGTGCCATAGGCTCGTCAACATGGATCTAGTGGAAGAGAAGAGCTCTATACAGTCAGTTGAGTTTAATGGAAACAAGGCTAGATTCATAATCAAGGGATACTACCTGGATCACTTCCTACAGCTGATGCTTCATTGCTGTATAGCCCTGAGCACATCACTTAAACTCTTGAGCCTACCTCACTGATGCTTAGGAGGATCAGATGAGATAGTAGACATGTGGTCTATTGCAAACCCTTTTGTGCTATTCAAATATCAATTATTGTTCAATACTATTCAGCAAGTGTTTATGGAAGGAACAGCCTGGGTCTGTGTAGGAGGGGCCTTACATCTGTCATCTCATGACAGCCCTTGGAGAAGGCAGGTACTATAGGAATGATTGCTTCCATTTTATTGGCAAGGAAATGGCTCAGGGTATTTATGCAAGTTTGCCTTTGCCTGGGGTCTCATAGCTATTCACATCTGGAGGTTAGATATACCCAACCTGCTAGAGGTTCTCTCATTCTCTCTCTCTCTCTCTCTCTCTCTCTCTCTCTCTCTCTCTCTGTCTCCCTTTTTCTCCCTCCCTCTTTCTTTCTCTCTCTGTGTCTCTCTGCCTGTCTCTGTCTCTCTGTCTCTCTCTGTCTCTCTCAACCTCACCTTCCCCCCTCCCTCCAGAAATGTTCATGTAATGTTCAAACTGTTCATTGATTATCCCTTACTCTCAATATGTGATTGCCCACTTAGTTTTCCTAGTTCAACGTGTTCCTGATTATGTCTTTTATTAATAAGAACTGCTTTTTAGATGAGGTTAGTTGTTGGATGTTGCCTCTTACATAAAAGTCATCATTATTAATGTGACCTGGAGCCTGCTGGTGCCCCGTGTGCACCTTCCCATCAACCTTCAAGCCACTCACAGTTTTGATGATTCTCCATGAGCCACACTGCAACATCATAAGTTTCTGACTGCTCAGCAATTGGGCTTTGATGGCAGGGAGCATCTTGGACCTCTTGAAAGTGTGCTACAGGCTGCCAGTGCCACGCTATGTGGGCTCCTTTCCTCCTGGTCAGTTCTGGGCCTCATTGATTTTTCTTCTGTGGTCCCTATCCCAGGGACACAGAAAGATGGACTAACTTACCAGATTATGCTTCCAACTGTGTGTCACCATTTGGACCGCATGCATCTTTTACTCCCTTGGTTTTTCTTCTCTGGGCTGCCAGACTGACCTCTCCTTGGTGTTCTATCATCTCCTCAAGGATCTCTGTGCTCTGGAGTCAAATGTTACTAGTGCAGCACCAGAAAGTAAGAACCTCACCATCTGTAGGGACCTCTATCATGGCAGAAACTGAGCATATGTGTCCTTTAATCTTTGGCTGCAAAACACTAATTCTTGTGCCTAGATCAAAGAAAAGAATCCCCTGAATCTTTGCGAAATCATGCCATAAAAGGCAAAGCTGAGATGCTGAAGGAAGTTAAACCACTGTACTAATGGCTGGGTTAACTGCAAAGTTGGGTCTTCCCTGCTTCAGAGACATCTTTTTTTCCCTATTGCCTGATTGGCTCTTTTTTTCTTCTTTTCTAATCACCTAACCATCCCTCTCTTCTCCCTCTCTAGAGGGTAAGATCTCACACAGAATGGAGAAAACATATTCTCTGGCATAAGAGTTCCCACTTTCCAATCTATGTCTCAATCTCCTCAGCACTCCCTCATATTCTCACAATTTTCTAGTCTTTGAGGGAAAACTTGTCCTTGTCATTTCCAAGGCCACCCTCTCCCATTTCCTCTAGAATATGTTAGAATTAGGATGTTTGACCCTTCTAGATGTTGAGCTTCCAAGGAAAGGAAGGGAAAGGAGAAGGGAGAAGGAAAGGTATAGTGCTTACTATGTGCCAGGCACTGGGCTAAAGGTTTTATCAATATTCTCTCATTTGATCAAGTAGATAAGGGACCATACCTTCATCTGTACTTTGTATGTCTCCTCTATAGCTCTGAACCCACATGTTCCTTTATTAAATGCTTGTTTTATTGTACTATTTAATGAAACCCCTTCACTTTAAAAAAAATTAATTCTTTTCAATTAATGAAAGATAACTTTCTCTCTCCCTCATGCTGAGAAAGAACCCTGTCTCTCTGTCTCTCTGTCTCTCTGTCTCTCTCTGTCTCTCTCTGTCTCTCTCTGTCTCTCTCTCTCTCTATCTCTATCTCTCTCTCTCTCTCCATACATTTTTGTCAAACAAAACAAATTCCCCTAACAGTTATTTTCAGAAAAGTCTCCACTATACCAGTGGTTCCCAAACTTTTTTGGCCTCCCGCCCCCTTTCCAGAAAAAATATTCCTTAGCCTTCTGGAAATTAATTTTTTTAAATTCTAATAGCAATTAATAGGAAAGATAAATGCGCCTGTGGCCATCACTGCCTCTCTGGATCACTGCAGCACCCACCAGGGGGCGGTGGTGCTCACTTTGGGAATCACTGCTCTATACCCTGAGTCCAACACCTTTCTGTCTACAGGTGGATAGTATGTTTCATCATGAGTCCTCTGGAATCATGGTTAGTCACTGCATCAATCAGAGTTCTAAAATCTTCCAAAGCTATTTGTCATAATAATAATGCTATTGTATAAATTGTGCTCCTGGTTCTACTTATTTCACTCTATATCAGTTCATACAGGTCTTCCTAGATTTCTCTGAAACTTTCCCTCTCATCTTTGTTTCTAGCACAGTAGGAACCCATCACCATAACTTGTTCAGTTATTCCCCAGTAGATTCATTCCCCAGCCCTAGTTTATCATTCTTTGGCACTGCAAATAAAAAACCCCAAAACCCCTTTCTCTGTATATAAGTACACACACACACACACACACACACACACAAATAATATATAAAGTAAACTTTCTTTTTCCTCCTTTTACATCTTTGAGAATCCCTCTTCCTACCTTTTTGAAAGGAAAAGCCACATTAAAACATTAAAAAAGTAATTTTCTGTTTTTATGTCCCTGGCATTTGAATGACTGATGATAATGCATTAATTAAACTCTTGCTGTGCCTGCTCCTCCCCCAAGAGAGTCATCCTTCATGACAAAGAATAAGGGAAAAGAAAAAAACAATTCAACAAAACTAATCAACACAAGAACACATGGTGATGTTATGTGCAGTATTCCACATCCAGAGTCCCTCAGTTTCAATTGTTTTCATATCCCTTCATTATATAGAAAAGTAATTTTCCCATAGAAAGCAGACTAAAAATATAATAAAAGTTTGTTGAATAAAATAATGAATTTATTTTTTAAAAAACGAAGCAGAAAAGTTTAGAATTGATTTAGAAGGCAATATAGAGGTTCCTTATAGATTTTCCAAGCAAGGGAGTGGTCTAGCAATGTTATACAAAACAGATGGGCAGAAGGTGAAGCTGAATTCAGGAAAGCTAGTTCTGGCAGGAATATGGTAGGCAAGAGATGATAGATGAAGACTAGGATTGAAGGTAGTAGAATGGAGAGTACTCTCTGAGACCTTGGGGTGAGGGTGGGAGAGCTTTTCCTTATAATTCATAATCAAAAAGGAGGAAAAGAGAGAGTGAAATCAAGGTTTTAAAAAAGCTTCATTATAAATTTTTAATAGAAAACAGGTGGCTTCTACAATGTCCTTAATATTTAAATTTGTATTACATAGTTAAAATAGAAAAGTAATCCATTACTACTTACTATTTTGTGTTTAGACTATAAAAGCTTGTAAAGTTATAAAAGAATAAATTATAACTATTGTAAATTGATGAAATATATACAATCAAAGAAAAAACTGACATTCTATAAAACAAATATTTTTGAAGTACTGTGCTTTCCTCTAAATAACTTGAGGAAAATAGTCTCCCATTATTTCCAACCCCGTTTGATGAGTTCTTGCCCTTCCAATTTTGGAGGAGTTGGGCAGGGCAGATCCTGGGTAGAGCATCAGCAAAAGGAAACGTCCCCTTGGGCTCCATTGACATCATGTAGTCCCACGTTCTGACCAGAGTTGCTGTTGTCTCATTGGGCCCATGTTGGTCACACCTTATCTGGTGTGCTGCATTCAGCTCTGGCTGCCAAGTTTTGACCGTCCAGAAAGGATCTTAACATCAGGAAGACAAGATGACTGTGAGGACCTGCTTCCTGAAGAGAAGTTGGAGGAGGCAACCAGGTAGGCTAGGGAGCCAGGCCTAGAGACAGGAGGTCCTGGGTTCAAATCTGGCTCCTGGGCAAGTCACTTAATTCCCATTGCCTAACCCTTACCACTCTTCTGCCTTGGAACCAGTACACAACATTGATTCTAATATGGAAGTTTAGGGTTTTAAAAAAGAAAAGTTGGAAGATCTGGAAATATTGGATTTGGAAAAGATAAGAAGACTTGAAGGAGGAGTGGGGTGGGGAGCTTTGGAGCTGTTTTCAAGGGTTGGAAGAGCTATGATGCAGGAAGAGAGCTTGATAACCAAGGGGATCAAAGGAAGATAGATTTGGACGCCACCTCTGAAAACCTTTGTTTCTGCCAGAGCTGCCCAGTGTTGGGCTAGGCTCCCTTGAAAGGGGAGGAGCTGCTGCCCAGATGGAAGGAGAGAGATGTCCCTGCGGCTATTTGGGCATCTTAGAGGGACATAGTGCTTGAATTCTGTGGATTCTTCTTGCTCTTCTGGTCTCTCGGTCCTAGAAGGATCAGAGAAGTCTACAGAGGAAGCATGGTAGAGAGAGCAGGGTGGAGAAAGAGGCCGTTAGTGAGGGAGGTCCTAGAAAGAATTCTTTCCTCTGATGGGAGGTGGGGCTAGAGGGCTTTTAGGTCCACTCCAGGTTGACTGTGCTGTGGGGATCATGTTGCAATGATGGTGATGTCAGGAGTGAGGCAGGCCTTCAGCACATGCTGGGACCAGCCCCTGTGGTGACCCTACATACGGGAGGAGGAATGGGCAGGTCTGGACTACATGGTCAGAGGCAGCAGCCACATCAGTGAGATCACTGAACATTTGGGAAACAGTGTTGGTGCTGGGCCAGCTTCCCTGGCAGGGTGGTACCCACTGGGCTGTTTTGTGTAGCCGTTTTAGTTTGTCAGGGTTAGCAGCCAGGGTGGGCTCTGTGCAAGAGAGCTGCCTGACATAGCCTGGACCCTGGCAGTACTTCTGCTAAGGGCCTCCTCTGTCGGCTTTGGTCAGCCCGCCCAGATGTGACCCTCGTCTCTCACAATGCCAGCTGACCCAACAGAAGAAGATGAAAATTTTCTGTAGTGGAAAACATTTTTACAAACATCAGGCTGCAGGGAACTCTTGTATTGACTGATCCCAGAGCTCTCCCTAGCACATGCTAAGCCTTCAGCGTCACTACCCCAAGACTGCTGCCAGTTCACATTATGTAAATATATGTAATAAAATATTTACTTAGGACTTCCATAAAAAGTGCCAAAGTTAGGGGAGCGCTGACCACTGGTTTAAGGGCCTCTACTGGGAATCCTAAGTGAAATTTAAGGCTCTTCCATGTGTTTTGATTGGCCCTCTGCATGTTTTCCCTCCTGTAATGAGATCTTTGTCAGTTTGTCAATTTTGACTAAGGACAGAAAGTTCATGTGTAGTGAGTTAAGTGCACAATGACTGCTCAGCTAGGGTGGATATGATGTAATGAGCCCCTTTCTTCTCTTTTAGTTAGTATTGATCCCTCTGATCAATACATTAAAAGAGTGACTCCAAAGGAAGAAGCCCTGACTTTTTATCTTCTTATTGCTGGAGTCAAAGCTGAGCTTCCCAAGGCTGGAATTATAGGCCTGTGGAGCCCAGCTTCTTTGGTTGCTGGAGGGCAGATTTGGGGGCCTGAGGACGCTGCCACCAAGCTGTGTTCCCAGCTTGGACTGAAGCAGCTGACCTCTATGCCAGGGGCTGGCCCTGGGTGCTCTCTGAAGCAGGGCCCCAGGCAGGAGTTCAGCTTTTTTCATAGCCCGTTTTTTGCAACATCTGAAAGACTTGAGAGGAATGAGCATGTCCATCAGAATGTGGTTGGAGTGGAGAGCATAAAATCCATATTTGAATGCTTGTCACATGCTTAGAACCTAACCGGTTTTGTTGTATTTGTTTCTCAAGTTGATGTAAGACTAGCCACCATGGGAAGAGGGTTGGGAGGGCAAACATCTAAAGGGTTTGGTAGATCTCATGATAGAGTCTTCTGAGAGCCCCCAAAGACCTCCCCTTGGTGTAGCTGACTAGCTAGGCAGATGCTCTGCTCTGAGCCTGGAGATGACCTGACTGAGGAAGATTAGTCACTGGACAATGGAAGCTCTGGCAGGCCCCTTCTGTCTGGGAAGTCTTGGGCCACCCTGTGGGCCTGGTGCTGAACCCTCTCTCTGCCACTTGAGGCCCAGCTCAGGATGGTAGAACCAGAGAGGTTCCTTCTAGGTCCCTTCTAGGTCAGCTTGGTTGAGGATGGGATTTTTAGCCTCAGCAGAGCCCTACTTCCCGTTTACTGAATCATAAAGGAGCTGCGATCAGCACCAGTGGGATGAATATTCACCTGCCGAAGTCATAGATCCTGGATTGCCATGCTGTGATGGTTGGGGGAGGGAGGCAGTGTCCCAGACTAACTACCAGACAGGAGGAGATGTGTGAAGACTGACTGCTAGTTCTTCAGCCTCAGAGAGCCCTTTAAAACCTGCTCCGTTGCTGTATCCAACCAATATTGATTAAATGCTGCCAGTGAATGGGGCATGTCACTGTCGGGGCTATAGACATCAGGGCAGAAATGATCTTATTTCTTATGAGGAAGAGAGAGCAGGTCCTAATTGCTTCTCATCAAAGTCAGTGACGGGGTGTGGCAAGTGACCCAGGACAAGGACCAAGAAATTATTAGGAGAGGACAGAAGAAAGGCAGCTTCCACCTGGAAGGAGGGTCATGAATGGACATGGCGTTGGAGCTGGAGTATTAGTCAACCACCAGTTAGCCCTTATGAAGTCCCTAGTTCTAGTTTAGTGCTAATAGGGCCCGAGAATTCCTGATCATATCTTGTCACACGGGCAGCAGAGAAACGTCTGAGGTTTTTGAACACTGAGGCAGTTGGAGGGGCGCTTCAGTACAGTGAATTGGTGATTGCAGAACAGAGGATTGGAGAATGGAGAGACATAGCAAACTAACTGGGTCTGGGCAAGAGGCCACGAGAGGGGGGACACAGCCAAGAAGGGATAAAGCATATCAACTTCTCAGGACCCTCCCAGGGGAACCGAGAGTCATGCCCTTCAGTCTGAGCAGTAGAAACAGATCCAGGGTTGTTAATGAAGAGAAGAAAAGGAAGGGGCTGCAGGCACTGCCCAGTGCCTGGGGGCCTCTGCCCCTGCCTTTCTAATAATCTTGTGCCTTTTCAGGGAACTTTGAAGTGGGAGTTCACATCGCAGATGTCAGCTACTTTGTTCCGGAAGGATCAGCTCTGGATAAAGTGGCCAGCGAGAGAGCTACAAGTGTCTACCTGGTGCAGAAGGTAAGAGGCAGCCGCCCACTGCTTGGTAAGACGGGTGCTCTCGTTCATTTTCCTCATCCTCCTTGCCCTTCCCTTGTAGCTGCCTTGGGGAGCCAACGCCATGCTGGCCTCATAAAGAATGCCTGCCAGGGGTGCACTTGACCTTTGACTTATGTCCACTGCATCATCAGGGGCCATTTGTTCAAAAGGGGCACCTCACTGGAACGGTCGGGGGTTGGGGGGCGGGGGGAGAAGGAGAGAAAGCAAGTGTGCCTTTCCAGGCATTTGTGATCTCAGGTGGTGTCAAGTCTGCCCTGGGGATCAGAAGGTTACAAGTTCTGGGAATGAGAACTGGAGGGAAATCAGAGGCCATGGAGTCCAACTTGGCATTGTATAAGAGGATCTCCAAAGCCCATGGAGGCCAGGGGTTCAGTTGCAGGGCCTGCACGCCATATGGCATGTTCTCTCCATTGCTACAGCCATCCTTATCTGGATAGCTTGGTTCTTTGTGGCCTCTAGAAATACATGCCAATAGAAGGGAAAGAAGGAGCTACCCATCTTCCATACTGAAGGAAGAATGGCCCTCCCTTCCTCTGTCCTCAAATTTCAAGAGAAGGAGTCTCTTTCAGAAAGCATAGGATAAAGAAAAATATCAGGAGCCCAGGCCAGGAATCTGGTACTATGCTTTCCCATGGCTGTGCTATTAAAGTTGGAATTGGAAGCCAGTCCCAGATTTCCTGCTGACTCCCTGGGTCACTTTACATGCATCATGTGCAGGTGAGTGACCCGGGTCAGAATTGCTTGCATCTTGCCTTGGGAATCCCATTAGCATCTTTCTCTGGCCTTTTCTGGTTTCCTTTGCTGTGGACCTAGCTAGATGCCCGTGAAGATCCTTTGCAATTCTAACATTGGAAATAGAGAGGGCTAATGCCCTGCCTCTCCAGCCCCATTTGGACCAGTAGCAGCTGAGACCTTTGGAGAAGTCACTGTTTCTGGGGCTTTGCTCACAGTCAGAGAAACTTGGGGCACAGGCTGTGCTGTCAGATTATTTTCTTTCTGAGCTTCAGCCTGATATACTGGAGGAGAATGACAAAAACTACTGGTCCATTCATTTGAACAGCTTTATTTTTCCCTCCTGGCTCCTTTTCATCTTATAGTAAGACAGGGGGAAGTGGGAGATTCGTTCCTGAGGCTCTTCTCTTCAGAAGTAGGAAGCTAGGGAAGAGGGACGTCTAAAACATCTCCTTCTGGTGGCCAGCCTGGACTGTGCCTCAGGAACTGATGGTATTGGTGCACATTGGGATCACTGCTTTGACCTTTCTTCCTTTTGTTTTGGATTTTTGGAGGACTGTGCCCAGGAACTTTTCTGCTATTTGTTTGTTTGTTTGTTTGTTTTTCTTATTCCTGTAAAGGTCTGCTTTAGAAGCTGGGCAAGTGGCTTTCCTCACGTCAGGAAAGTGTGTTTTCTCACGTGGCATATGCTCTGAACCTCTCCACACCCAGTGACCCTGTCAGTGTGTATATGAGAGAGAGACTTCTCCTATGGTATTCCTATTATGGTTTCTATCCCACCATCTGTGGCCCTAATTCAGTCTCTCTCAGGCATGAGATCTTAGCTGCTGACCTCCTGGGGACAGAGGTAATGACAGTGACAATGCAAACCTCATGCCTCAGCACGGGGGAAATTACCCCACTGATTAGGACATTTTTACATTGAATATGATATCAGATCCAAAATCCTTCTTGCTGACATTTAAATGAAGTCTCTTTGTGAAGATTTTGCTCCTGGTGGGTAATGTATATTCCTTCTGGTTAAAAGGATAGAGAGGGTGGGGGCAGAGGAGGAGAATTAAAACAAGATGGCCATGAAAACCTCCTTGAAAACTGCCTTCCTTTGGATTGGGTGTGGGGGAAAGAGGAGGTTTATAAAGCCAGGTGGGATTTTCTGTCTTCCACCCTAGCTTAGAACTCTGTGACCCTTCCTAAGAAGGCAATTAAATGTTCATATGGAATTTCTCTGAACCATCTTCCGTGAGCCGGGAGGGAGGTTCCCTGTGATTGCAAATGTTTTTTTAAGTCAATTTAAAAAATGAGTGTATTAAGTTTAAAAAGCAAGAGCAAACCTAAACAGTTGAAACCTAACCGTAAACTTTCTGTCTTTTGGCTTGGGCAGTGGTGTTGTTTTAGGTGTGAAACAGCTCAAGGGAAAGGTCGGCCATAAATCTCTACAGTATTTTATTGGTGTTGCTTTATAATGGAGATCAAAGATTCAGACTGGAAGCTAGTATGAATGTAGAGTCCAAGGAGTTTAAAGATGGTCACTTCTGTCAGCAGCAAGTTGTCAGGGATGTTAGTGTTTTGTTAACGGCAAGCTGGGTAACAGAATTGATCAAAATTTGAATTCATGGAAGTGTTGATATGAAAAAGAAAACTCTTAAAACAGAAATGTTGGCTAGAAAATGAATTGACCATTTCCTCTAAGTGTCATTCAATGTGTGAATGGTAAACGACTTCATTCTTCCCTATTGTTCACCCTCTGCTGTCCTCCACCCCAGAGAAAGGGGAAAACCCAACCAAGTTCTCTGGCTAAAAGGATGCACTCTCTCTAACAGGTCAGCTCCAAGTTTGCACAGATAAGTTGTTAGAGGAAGGAGTCAAGAGAAAGCAGTCAAGGCATAGCACGCAGAGCCTTGGAGTATTTTAGAATCTGTGGGCAGCACTAAGAAAATATGTGGACCTGGTGTTCCTTTTTGTTCCTATTTAGATGATTGACTCTTATCCTATGTGGCCCTTCCCATTGGTCACAGGGTTAATACTGGCTAACCTGCTGGTGAACTTGGCCAGCCCACTTGCTGTGGCTTTAGCAGATGTTTCTGGGTTTGGATTTGGGGGGGGGGGGGATAGTGATGGGGTTTGAGGCGGATCTAAGACTTTCTAATCTTGTTGGTAGCCCCAGCAGCTGCCCAGAGAAGTATTTTCTTTGCCTAAGTGATTAACCTTATGCCAGTCTCTCCAAATAGCTTGACTCGGCACACTTTGAAAGTTAATGCACATCCTCCCTCTCCTGGAAGCAATTGTCAAACACCTGGATTGGTCTAATTTCTTTCTTAGCCCTACAGAGAACACTAAAGAAGAAATTACCTGGCCAGTCCACTTGGCTGTCTGTAAACCATGCAGGCTGCCTTCTTCCCTCTCCACCCTGCAGGGTGTATCAGGAAACCTCTTTTTAGAAGATAAAAGGCCTGAAATACTCTATACTTACAAGGAAACCACAAAACCCAGAAAGGGTCCTTTGGGAGACTTGTTAGACACTATCCTGGCTTCTGCTACAAGATACCCTGACTATTGCAGACTGAGAAGGAAGAGAGATAGAAATCCTATCTCTTTGCTGCCTTTGAGAAAGGTAGAGAGCGAGGCCAGGAGAGCAGAACTCTTGCTTCCTTTACTCTTCCGACTCATCTACCAGTCATGGCCCAGCCAGTTTTTCCAGGCTTCAAAAGAATAGGGAAGCTGATGGACATGAATCCATTTGTATCTCCTAGACAGAATCCTCAGGGAAGAGAGAGGGGGAAAGAGCCTTCATTCTCCTTTTTGCTATTAATGTACCAGTGTCAAGTAAATCTGAAATTAGGGAGAACAACCAAGTTCATCTTTCATCTCATTACAATTTATGTCACTTTGAATGAAAACTTCATTCTCAACTCAGCTTAAATATGCTTTTAGCTCACCATGAGAGCATAGAAATGTGCTGGGAATTCACTCAAATTCACACATAACAGAGGAGGCTAATCGCCAAGCCGTGTAGGGCCACCACTAAAATTTTGTGACACTGTCGAAAAATCTCATTAAATGCTTAGAAAGTTTGTTGTAGATGGTATAAGCATAGAGTGATCACCAGGCCTGTGTTGTTACAACCATCACTAGGTACTTGTAGGACAATAGTACTTGCACGTGTCACCTTGAGACAGTTTCAGAGCTTTGAAGACTGTCCAAGAGGAGGACCCGGTCCACAAGAGGGAGGAGTCCAATTTCTCTCTCTGGCTTGGAAGCCATTCTGGCTCTGGAGATGCACCCCCTGAGGCTGCAGTCTTTCTCTTTCCAGGCTTTTCACATGGGGCAGAACAAATGGAACCCTGCATTGGGAGGGCTGCTGAAGGGGAGACATTCTCGCTCTTCTTACCTGAGAGTTCCTCCTTAAGGAGGACAAAATGAAATATTCAGGGACACTCGTAGGGAGACCAGAGCTGAGCAGAGGGCGAGGCTTCATGCTGTTAAGAAAAGGCCATTCTTCTCAAGCTGGGATGGAAAGGACATGGGAAGGAATGGAAAATGTAAGTACTAATGGGAAAGGCACTGCAGCTGAATGAACCCTGTTTGCTAGGAGCTGAGGCTACAGATACAAAATTGAAAGCAGCTCCTGTCTTTAAGGAGCCTCCATTCTAACGGGAGAGCCGACCCATGGGGGTGGCAGGGCCAGGTGCTGGAGTTCAACAAGACAGCGTCTTCTTGGGGCAGCTGTCAGCTTTTCTGGGCAAAAGGGGTCAGTGCCACATAGTAGTAGAGGTAGGGTTTATAGAAGGGTGAGCCATTGCCTAGGTGTTTCTCCCCGTGGAGAATAACACTGGACAACCTTTGTGTTGGGGAAGTGGGTTATCTAGCTCCTACAACCCAGCCTCTTAGCTGAGGAATGCTGGACTCCTGCACTGCCTCAGAGTAAGCCCCCAGCTCTCCTCTTGCACTGCCAAGGCGGTCTTTGGGGGCATTGAAGAGGATCTCTCCCCAGAGTGAACACAACATCAGGGAAATGATGGACCACAGACAAAGCCAAGGGGGCCCAAAATGGCTTCTCAGGCTTGAATTCCCCTTCTGCATCTGGCCTAGGGTTTATTAAATATGATGTTTTGTTGTTTTATCAGTCACTCAGGTGAAGGCCAGTCGTTGAGCTTCCAAGACAACCAGAAGCCCTGATTGAGAAGACACAGTTAGGCCATTGGAACTCCTCATGTTGGAAAAAGGCAGACACTGAAGCTAGGGCATGAGGCCTCTTGCTGACAGTAGATAGCTGTGCCCCCTTATGGCAGGCACCAGAGGAAGATCCCCAGGCCTGGAGTGTGAGCACTCGCCTTCTGCTGCTGTCAGGCGTGATAGCATGTTGTAGCCCTTTGGGACAAAACCAGCATGGTTTGATAAATCATGAAGCATTTGGATACCAAAACATTGATTTGGCTTGAGCCAAGCTAATGATGTGCCCAGGCTCTTAAGTTCTTGTGGATAGTTCAGGTGGAAGAATTGTAGAAAAGGCCAGAATGGGCTTCATAAATTCTTGCTGCCAGAGCAGTTGTCTCTTTGATGCAGAGAAAGGATCCCAAAAAAGATGCAGATACAGATAGTACCTTTTTCTTTTCCAAGGTTTCTTCAGTGAGGAGATCTTCAGCTCAGAGATCTACAGCTGGAATCTATATCTGAGGCCATTTGGGCCAACTCCTATTTTAAGTCACTTGTCCAAGATCACACCGAGGTGGGATTTGAACCCAGGGCCTCTGATTACATACTGCACCCCATAAAGGCAGCCTCATCCTCAGTGCTGAAGGTCCTGTCCCAAGCTTTGCCTCTTTCCTACTTGTCTCTTGTCCTTCCTAAGGATGGGAATTACCTGTGCTTTTCTGTCTTGACAGGTCATCCCCATGCTCCCCAGACTGCTCTGTGAGGAACTATGCAGCCTCAACCCCATGACCGACAAGCTCACCTTCTCCGTCATCTGGAAGCTGAGCCCTGAAGGCAAGGTAAGGGCCTCTCGAGATGTACAGGATCCCTGGATTCAGCTTGAAGATGCCCCCGGGATTCTTCCCAATTGGCGTGCCTTTGTGGGCTCTTATTCTAAGGACTAGATGTGGCCCAGGGCCTCTGCCACCTCCCAAGGGCCTTCCCTGACCCCCTACTCCCAAACTCCCTTTCTTTGGAGATGGCTTTGTACCCGTTTCTGTATTCTCTACGTGCATTCCTGCGGGGAGGAGGGACCGTCTTATTCTGACCTTTGTGTCCCAGAGACTGGCACGAGGCCTTGCACTAACCCATGCTTTATTCGTGTTGGCGGACTGCACTGAGCCTGGGCCTTGGGGTAGCTTCTAATCTGATTGGGGAGACAGGACTGACCCATGTGAACTGTGTACCGGCGTGGCGGACGGAGAAGCTCACGCCGGACCCCGGCATTAGGAGCTCGGCATGGGGTGGGGGACTTCCCTGTCCAATTTTGCTCACCATATTCCAGGGATGTTAGCAAACATGGTCAGGAGGGCATCAAGTGGCCAAAGGCCCCGAGGAAGAGAGGACTCAGCCGAGACCAGACCAGGGGATGGCAGGGCGAGCGGCGGGGACTCTGGGCTGTCAGGTGGTCAGAGGAAGATCAGCGCTGCAGGAGTAGTTGGGAAATGCCTCCTGGAGGAGGTGAGGCCTGGGGGGACCCAGAGAGGATCGGGAGCCAACACAAACCGAGGCCCACGACAGAGGCCTGGGCCTCGCACGCCCCAGATGCCTCTGCAGGTTTCTGGGCACAGAAGTGATGGCCAGAAAATGGTGTTTTAGGACTGCTGGCATGGCCTCACTGAGCAGGGGAGGACTGACCACCCCCAGCGATGATGTTCAGAGTATCATGCAGTGACGATGATGAGCACTGCGACGGGGGTGGGGATAGTAATAGTGAGCACTTGTAGGACTCGTCAAGGTTTAGAACGTGTCTTACAACTATACTATCTCATTGGATCCCACACCAATCTGGGGAGTTGTTATTTTTCCCATTTTACAGATGAGGAAACTGAGGTAGACAGAGGTCAAATGACGTGCCCAGGATCACATGGCTTATACGTGAGGCCAGATTTGAGCTCAGGTCTCCCTGACTCCAGGCCTGGTGCTCTGTGTACTGTAGCACTCTCTAGTGGCCTGTACTGTACAGGCTTTTGGGCATTACCTGAGAAATGGAAGAGCAGGGGTTCAGAGCTACTTAAAAGCTCAAATATGAGTTATGTGACAAATTTCAGGGGAATAATTAGTCAGACTCTGGAAGTAATGAGCACGAGAAACAGCAAAAATTAAGATGGCTAAATGTTAAGAGTCAGAAAGTGAGTGGTTACTAATACAGGACTCATTCCCATACTAGCTGTCTCTGCAGTAGGACCCTCAACCAATTCGTTAGAGGAAAGATCATAATTAGCACAAAAGCATAAAAGAATAAAAATTTTAAAAAGGCATGACATGCAATTAAAACTGCTCTGACCTGCTCTGTTTAAGGACGTTGTTGACACTGAAATCTGGGAAATGAACGGAGGTATGGCCATCAGTCCAAATTAACCCTAGGATGTTTAACCGATATAAATCAGTTTCTGTGATGGGGAGACCAAAAGAGCCCAGAAACAGCATCAGCCAATGAATACTGGATCTCCTTGCCAAGCAGCAAGTGATGGGAGCCAAGGGCAACACTGGCTTAGGACACAAGCTTGTTGTTTGTAAAATCTCATGGAGGAGGCTGGTGGAATGTTCTAAGTAGCATTGCTTCATTAAACAGCAAGGAGCAGCAGAGGGAAAACAGGCTTGAAGAAAGCTTGGCAAGAGGCTCAGTGAAGAAGGGTCAACCTAAGGGCATTTAAAGGTGAAACTGGAAGGAGAATAACAAACAGGGGAAAAATGGAAAAGATCTGTAGAGATTTTTGTAATCAACCTTTCATCCTCACTGATGGCTGAGCTACCCCATTCAGACTAACTCCAGACCCAGATGCAAGCCTAAGAGAGTGGAAATGAAACTGAAGAAAGCAAAGATGAGAAAAACTTGGGTAGACCTTCCATAGAGAAAGTCCGTGCTATAGATGGAACGATTTTGAGGGCTTCAAGTTGATTCTTAAGGTACCTAAAGAAGAGGAAGTATACCAAAACATTAAGGAAACCTTGAACTTTATCATTACCAGAAACAGGACGGAAGGGGTATTGATCATTTCTTTTCTATGCCTCTTTTCTCATCCACATAGCATTTTCTGGGAGTAATCAACATCCATAATGCCAGCATCCTTGGTGAAGGTATGATAAGGAGACAGGAAATTTCTCTATAGCCTCAATAGGCTCTAATTTCCCCAAATTATTTTCTGCAATGGACAATGATTTTCCATTCACCAAATTGACCAAAAGTCAGGGGGAATACAAGATCTAAGCTTATTTTTTTGTTGACTTTAAAAGTTTGCTGACTATCAAAAAGCATTTGATTCAGGAGGATGAAATACTGCCTTACAAACTCTCCCCAAACAAGGGATCTCCCATACACTTGCCACAGTATGAATATTTCCCTCAAGATCCAAGAGAGATGACTAGTGTCAAGTGAAGCATAAGACAGGGAATGTATTTTCCCCAGCACAGAGTCCCAATAAAGAGTGATTCCTAGTCTTAGAGCTGGTTCCCATATGGGCTCATTTGCATCAGTGCCCACAGCACCTCAGAGCCTTCTGCATGAGATACCAGTGGTTGCAGAGTGAATGTCCACCCTTTCCCGAGAGGGCTCTTCCATTCTGAGCCCAGGACAAATGTAGGCTGCATCTCCTTTGGGAAACTGCAGTGTTCTAAGAGCCTTGGGCATCTTATGGAGACAGAGAGAGCCCAGTAACTAGTATGATAGAACTTGAGGGCACTGGAGAGTGTCAGCAGGCTATATAGTACATTACAAATAAGCAAGTAATCAGGATAAAAAGTGTGCAGGACATCTGTCATCAGAGGAAGGTAGAATTAAAAGAAAAGATGAATCAGTCCCATAGCAAAGGTGAAGGAGGGATAACTGGTGGACAGTGGGTTCTCAATTGGTATTCTCCCACAGCCAAGAGATTTAGAAGAAGGCCCCAGTGCATGAGGAATGGACAAGAGGATTGACCTGATTGGGTTGGGGTCTGCATTGTTAGAGGGAGGATCTACTGAAATGTCTGTATGGTTGGCAAAATTGGGGTTGAAGGAGAAAGTAAATTCAAGACGACTCTTGTGTTTCAACACTGGATGATGGTAGGACAGCATAGCAATTAATTAAAAAAAAAAAAAAGGTGGGGGCAGCTGGGTAGCTCAGTAGATTGAGAGCCAGGCCTAGAGAAAGGATGTCATAGGTTCAAATCTGGCCTCAGACACTTCCTAACTATGTGACCCTAAGCAAGTCACTTAACCCCAATCGCCTAGCCCTTACCACTCTTCTGTGTTGGAACCAATACACAGTATTAATTCTAAGATGGAAGCTGAGGGTTTAAAGAAGAAAAAGGCAGGGCTCTTTATTAACCATCTCTGATCATATGTTCTAGAATTTCCTCAGGAATTGAAATCAAGTTGGCAGCCTCTAGCGAGGGGAATCTTTTCTTTTCTCTTTTTTGAGAACAGAGACATTTGATACCTCTTCCGTTCTTTGTGATTTTTCAGAGTCCCTGGTTCAGCAATCACATCCACTAGATTTGAGCCAAGTGACTTGAATTTACCTAGGGGCAGCTTAGTGCTTTCTTTCTTTTTCCTTAATTATTTGGTGTTCTCCATTTTTATTGTGTTCTTTGTGGCATGCTTGGGAAAGAAAACAAGCAAGAAAAAGTTGAAGAACCTCTTTCTTTTCTCTTTCACTAGTCAACATTATCTTCTCCATTCTGAGCAGTTGGGTTCCTCCTTTGACTTTTCTTTTCTGCCCAATACAGCTTTTAAAAAAAGTAAGCTGCAGAGATCTTCAGTTTCCTTTGCTTTCTTCATCAGCTTCAGATTATTCTGAGCTGTAGAATGGCTGA
The DNA here is from genome assembly GCF_016433145.1 of Gracilinanus agilis. Classification (NCBI taxonomy): domain Eukaryota; kingdom Metazoa; phylum Chordata; class Mammalia; order Didelphimorphia; family Didelphidae; genus Gracilinanus; species Gracilinanus agilis. Next base: position 509,982,396 of record NC_058133.1, on the reverse strand, counting down.
CCTTGCTCTCACAGAAGTCGGCCAAGCTTTTGTATTTCTCCTCTTGTACTTTCCTTGTTTCTATCTTCTGTCCATCTCTTTTCTTTTTTTGTTCTTATTTAAAGGGATTTTATTTTCCCAATTCTGTGTGATAATAATTTTCAACATATGTTTTCCCAAATTATAAAATCTGAACTGTCTCACTCCCTTCTGTCCTCCCATTCAGAGCTGGTAAGCAATTTGATCTGGATTATACATGTATTGTCATGCAAAACAGACTTCCATATTGGTCATTGTTTTAAGACCAGACTCATACAAAACCAAAATCCCAAAATATAACCATAAATACCCTGCTGGGAAAGATAGTATGCTTAAATCTGCATCCATCCCACTCCAACACTTCTTTCTCTGGAGATTCAGGATTGTCCCAGATCATTGCATTGCTGAGAGTAGCCAAGGTTTCACAGTTGATATGGTACAATAATGCTGTGACTATGTACAATGCTCTCCTGGTTTAAAGCTTTTTCTGGAATTGTCTCGCTTATCATTTTCTTATCATCAGTTTCTTATAGCACAACAGGACTCCATCACCAAACTATGCCACCGTTTGTTAGCCATTCCTCAGTTGAATCCCCAATTCTTTTGCTACCAAAAAGAGAGCTGCTAAAAATATTTTTGTACAAGTATGTCTTTCCCCTTCATACGATCTCTTTGGGATACGGACTTAGTAAAGTTATTATAGGATCAAAGGTTACGCAGTGGGCAAAGTTCCAAATTGCCTTTAAGAATGGTTGGGTCTGTTCACAACTCCACCAACAATGCTTTAGTGTCCCAATTTTGCCACATCTCCTCCAACATTTATCACTTTCCTGTACTGTCATATTGACCAATCTGATAAATGTGAGGTGGTACCTCAGTGTTATTTTAATTTCTATTTCTTTAATCAAGAAGGATTTAGTACATTTTTTTCATATGATTATTGATAGCTTTGATTTCTTCACCTGAAAATTGCTTGTTCATATCCTTTGACTATTTGTCAATTGGGGAATGGCTTTGTACCTATCTTTCCAAGGTCTAAGATAAGGGGACAGCTAGGTTGCTCAATGGATATAGAGCCAGGCCTAGAGATGGGAGGTCGTGGGTTCAAATCTGGTCTCAGATGCTTCCTATTTGTTTGATACTGGGCAAATCATTTAATCCCAATTGCCTACTTTTTACTGTTCTGCCTTGGAACTGATACTCAGTATGGATTCTAAGACAGAAGGAAAGAATTAAAAAAAATTAATTTGTTACAGCAGTTTCCTCCTTTTTTCCATTACTAAATATAACATTTTCCCTTCAAAGTGGTAAGGGTGAGGCAATTGAGGTTAAGTGACTTGCCCAAGGTCACACAAGTAGGAAGTATCTGAGGCCAGATTTGAACCCATGATCTCCCATCTCTAGGTCTGACTCAATCCACTGAGTTACCTAAGCTGCCCCATAATGATTTTTTCTTTGGATTTTTTTCTCTTGTGAACTTTTGAGTATCTCAATAGCTGTTCTTTCTACTTGTGGCTTTTCTCTGTGGTATTTAGTTCAATAGAGAGATGTGGATAACTCCACCCTCCCCTTTTTAAACCTTTTTAAAGTTCTTTTGTGGGACAGCTAGGTGATTCAGTGGATTGAGAGCTAGGCTTGGAAATGGGGGGACCTAGGTTCCTGGCCTCAGACACTTCCTTACTAGACAAGACACTTATTGCCTAGCCCTTACTGCTCTTCTGCCTTGGAACCAATACACAGTATTGATTCTAACATGGAAGGTGAGGGTTTAAAGGGGAAAAAAAGTTCTTTTGATTAGATTTGCAAGACTTCAGGCAATATTTCCTTCTTAGCCTTTGTTGCATGCCCTACCTTACTGACCAGAGGCCTTTCTTACCTATATTTTAATCCATGGGCCAGAAATTAAAATTTCACTTTCTCCCTCTCTCCTTGGAGTCTAGGTTTTTCTCTCTTCTTGCCCAGGCCAGAAGTACAGCTTCCACGCCTGGCCTGATCTCACTACCGTCGATATAGGAGCTACGACTGTTTCCTACTTGGACTAGTTGTTCATCCCTCCTTCAGCCGTTCACCATGTTAGTGCTAGACTTAAAGCAGATGCTGGAAGAGCTGAGCCCACAGCAGCTCTCATCTCCTGAGCTTGAGAGCCACCAACCTTGGCTTCCTTGGAGCAGTGATGGCGTGGCTGTGCCACCTTACCCAGTCAGTTTTCTCAGTTATGTTTTTCACCAGCTTAGTGCCTCAAGTATTTCTTTTCTTTTCTGGCTTCCTTGGCTTCATTTGACAAGATGAACGTATTACCTGCCCCCTAAGGTTGTTAGATTCTTATCCAAGACTTTTTCCTCCTCGACAAAGCTTTCTAGGTTTATTTGGCAGCAGATGATTTGCCAGATGAAGGTAGTAATAACCTATTTTGACAAGACTTGGGAGGTTCTTTGATGTGTGTCTTGGATATGTGCTCCAGGGGAGACAGCTTACCTTTATGTTGTTATTCAGTTGTAAAACTATTTTTCCATTTCTCTTCCCAAGTGACCAGTGACCAGTGCTCCTCTCTTCTTCCTCTGAAGCTCCCTTCTTTTTTATTGTTCTTCCTCAGAGAGATTGCTGTTCTGTAATTTTGATGATCTCCCACCTGACAGTCCCAGTGGTCTTTGTCATTAGTGTTTGGAGGATACACAGCTGCTCCCTCATCTAAATATTCAGTTCCCCTCTTTTCTAGAAGAGCTTCAGATCTCCTAGGCCCCATATACAACTGTTTCTCGTTCATACTGCAGGTTCACATCTTTGCTTGTTTTTATTTTCTTTTCCTTTGTGCACATATGGTGGTTATCGCCTTTCTTTTACCCTCAGTGTTAGAATGCTTAGAGGGTCAGGACTAGATTTTCCCAAGCTCCAGCTTCTCTCTCTGGATAAAGAGACCTTCGCCAGAACCTCTGAGATCAACCCCTTAACACTTTTGAGTCTAATGTGTTCTCTTTTTGTTCTCTCTCCCTCCTCCTTTCTCTCTCTTCTCTTCCTATTTAATCTCTTCTTTCCCTCTCAGTGACTTGGAATACTCTGTTTTGGACTCCCTCTGCTCTCCTAGTTAAACTCATGCTATGGAACATGGGTGGAATTTGAGAGTTCCAAGCTTAATTCTAGCTGTTGGGGAATAATAAAACAGATAATAGGATCATGGGATTTAGAGGTGACAAGAAACTTAGAGAATTTTATGGATGAGGAGACTGAGCCCTGACAATTTAAATGACTTGCTCAAGCTTCTATAGGTAATAAATAGCAGGTGCAAGATTGAAGCACAAACAAAACCAATGCAGCTTAAAATGAGAAGAAAAGCAAGTAAATGGGGGAGGAGGGGAATCTTTGCACCAAGTTTCTCTGGTAAGGATCTCATTCCCAAGATATAGAAGGAGCTGGTTCATATCTGTTAGAATAAGGACCATTCCCTAATTCATGACCGTTCAAAGATAATTAACGAGCAGTTTTCAGAGGAAGAAATCTAATATCTAATGATCTAATATCTAAATATCTAATAGCCATATGAAAAAAATGCACAAGTCACTAATAGAGAAATGCAAATTAAAACAACTCCAAGGTTCCACTCACACCTATCAGGCTGGCACAGTTGGCAAGAAAAATAAAAATAATAAATGTTGAAATGGGTTGTAGGCAAATAGTAACACGAATTCACTGTTTAGATCTGTGTTGTATCTCAATGTCTTTTAGGCCCAGTGAGACCATCTTAATGGTTAACTCGTTCCATTTTTCCCCCTCTTAGATTTTGGTTATAATGTATGAGCCTTTAAAATATTTTTTTCTATTTTCCTCAAGCAATCCCATTTCATTCTATCAGTCTTTTTTCCCTACTGAAGTGGGTCATGGCCTGAAAAAAATTAACAACTGAGAACCCCTGATTAGAACTCATTTGTACAAAGTGTCCCCCTTTCTTTTGCATCATTTTTATCCAAAGTAAGAAACATATGAGATTCTTTCCATTTAAAACCCTTTTTTTGGATTCTCAATAGAGACTTCTTGACTTTCTAAGAGGGGAAACGACCTTCTGAAACCACTCCTGCCCCAGCTTTGCCCAAACAACTGAAAAACATTTGAGGTGAAACTGGCAATCTACATTTGAGTAATGCAAAGGGAGGAACTTCCATTTCCCCCTGCATGACAGAAATAATTCTCTGGTGAAAACCCTTCAACTTTTTACATCTGCCAGTTCTTCAAACTAAAATGAGGACAGATTTTACAAGATTTGTTTAAAGTCAGAATGCTAGTAGTTGCTTGGTATCTGGCTTCTTTTATAACTCTTTTTGAGCAGACCTGCCTGGGTCTGCCAAACAACACACTTGCTGTTAGAAAGAATAGTATCAGTGAGTTCATTTATATATCTATATCTATACATAGATATAGGTATAGTAGAGAGATAAAGATAGATAGATAGATAGATAGATAGATAGATAGATAGATAGATAGATAGATAGATAGATAGATAGATAGTAGTAGGAACATAGCACAAATGAGGGGCCTCTGACAGCTGAGCAGACAGTCCTTGGGAGGTGCTAGCCTGAGATGGTACTTCTGCATGGGCCCTAGGTTCTGATCGAGTATTTGACACTTCTCACACATTCTTGGCCAGGTCACTCCATCCCTTGGGCCTCAGTTTCCCCCTCCATAAAGCGAGAAGGTTAGGCTTAGCAGCCACTGGGGTGCCTTCCACTCCTGGTCTGGAGCCTTTTCCATTTGGCTGGTCCTTCTGCCTGAGATTTCACTCCACTGGTGAGCCTTGAGGACCACCTCCCTCACCTCTTTGGGGTAATGTGGGGGAGAGGGTTATGTTGTACTGTGACAAGGTGTACCAGAGGGGTTCTTTAGTAAGAGAGTTTTAAAAAAGTATTTTCAATTAACAAGGTCAAATAAAAGGTAACAGGTTAGATTTTCTTAAATTAATGGTAGTAGGGAAGGGAAGGGAACAAGCATTTATAGAGGGCCTGCTGTAGGCCAGGTACTAGGCTGAATGCTTTATAAACATTATCTCATTTGAGCCTCTCAACAGCTTATGAGGAAACTTGTAGCAACAGAAATTAAGTGACTTGCCCAGGGTCACATGGCTAGTAAGGGTCTGAGAAAAAATGGGAACTTGAGTCTTCCCGACTCTAGATTCAGCACTCTATCCACTGCACCACCTAGTTGTTTCCTGATGTCAGCAGCAATAATAGCAAAAGGGATTTGTTTTCATGGGGAGAATACACTCTGTCAGGACACATCCTATCCCTAACCCTGGCCTTCCTCGACATTCCCCAGACCTAGTATGGTGTCCTTGGCCTAGGGAATCTCTGAGAGAGGGGCTGAGTGCTTGGGCTTGGGCTGCCCTACCTACTTCTCTTTGGCAGACGTTGGCTCTAACTTGCACCTTTCTCTACCTTGGACATCACAGAAACAAGCACCCTGAGGGGTGAAGGGAAGGAGAAGCCATCTGCCTTGGTGTTGGTGGAAATGGTGATGTACCCTAAGGAAATCACAGATCCTTGAATCTGTGAAAATATAAGTTTGGTATAGAGCATTAGTTGGATTTAAAACATTTTGTTTTTGTTGAGATTAATCTTATAATTTTAAATGACTATTTAAAAAAATTATTTAATGATAATTTGTTCAGTCCTTTTTTTTCCTGTCATATCTCTTTGTGACCCCATTTGGGGTTTTCCTGGCAAAGATACAAAGTATTGAGATGGTTTGCCTCCTCCTTCTTTAGCTTATTTTACAAGTGAGGAGAATGGAGACAAACAGGGTTATGGGACCTGCCCAGGGTCACACAGCTAATAAGTGTCTGAGGTCAGATTTGAACTCAGGACGTTGAGTCTTACTGATTTCAAACCCAGTGCTGTATCCACTTTGCTCCGTCTCTCTCCAACTAGGAAAAATTGCTTTCAATTGTTTCTGGGGCTTAATTCCTTGTTTGCTTCCCTTTTGAAACCCAGGGTTGCTGTAAACCATTCATTTACTCAAGATTGTGTGTTAAGCACCCTGCAGGCTAGCAGCAGTTCTGGAAGGTCCATGCCTGATACCCCTTCAAAAGGCTGGCTGTCATCCCGAGCCCTCTCATGGTTTCCCAAAATGTTGTCTCTCCAGAAAGTCTCTCCAGAAAGCTGTACATATGTGATTTGCCTGGCTTTGCCCTGTGCTAGGGCTCTGGTCCAGGTGCTCTGAGTCTTACCTGGAGACACTGCACTCCAGGGGCCTCCCACAGACCTGGCTGTCTGTTGCTGATGCCACTGTTGTTTATTTAACCTGGATGGCATGGAGGGGCCTGGCTTCAGACAGGGACCTAGTTACCCCAATGCTGAAATTAAGAAAAGGAGAAAGGGAAGACGGAATCTTCTTTTTGAAGTATTGTTTCTGGATCTCCTGGTGACTTGTTTCACGTCTCTGTTTCCTTCTGCTTTGGCTGCCTGCCCTAGCTTTGTTTGGGCCTTGCCCTTCTCAGATCTGTTCAGAGGCCTTGTGTCCTGCCACGGTTGCTATCCTGGAACTCTCTTCCTCTTAGACCAACCTCCTAGTCTCACCTTTTGGAATGAGGCCAGAGCAGGGCGGCCTCTCTGACCTTCCCTGAAAGAAGATTGTCAGGCTTAGCTCTACCTATTTGAGAAGGAAAAGAAAACCTCCCCACATGGCAGGGACACATTTCTTAGAAACTCTGTCCACAAAGACTAGCTCCCTTTTCCATAACCTTCCAAGGTTTTAGAACAAGCCTGAGCTTTAGGAGCTCCCCGCCTGACATTCTCACCATGTGGCCAGGGAGCCGGGGGCCTGCAGAGCTCTTGGAAGGAGTCTTTCCCCTCTCCTTTAGGTCACAGTGAAATGATCAGGTTATCTCAGGATCCCCCTGGGAGGCCGGCTCTCAGGCTGAGGACTGGATCAATGGGCAGAGGACCCTGGAGAAGACGTCTATGAGGACACTGCAGGAGTCCTCGGGAGCCACCCACACGCAGAGATCTTGGGTTCTACCTAGGATGACCCAGTAAGGCTTGGAAAAACTTCCACTGGAAGTAATAGGGTTCAAATGGACTAATTAGAGTTCAGCAGGCTTCCATGAGGTGGCCTAGAGGAGAAGCATGGCAGGCTTTTAACACTCAGTAAATTCTCATCTGCTGGAAGGTCTCCACATGTTAACTGTTGTCCCTGGCTGAGAGCTGAGAAAGTTGTAATTGATTCCTGCACTCAGCGCTGTAATCACATGCCTGGAGCATCCTGACCCTCTGTCAGCTTGGAAGAAAACAGGCCTCAGAGCCTCAGAGCTCTGCACATGCTTGCTGCATGCAGAGGTGCGGAATGGAAAGGCCTCCGAGGGCAGGACGGCCTTGAAATGCCAGGGAAACTGTGGGGCCACTTTGGGAAACAAGCAGGAATGAAGCAAGGCCGGATGGGACTGGGAGGGAAGGGAGAGCTTCACTTTTGTCTAAAGATCCTAAGAAGACTCCTTACAGAATGTGATGCCAAAGTTTAGAGCAGGGGAGGGTGGAGGAAAGGTAGGAAGTAACCCAGGAAAACCTGAGAGATCATAGCTTCTGGTCCCCATTGTCCCAGGGAAAGCTGGGGAAAGCTTTCCCTGGGAATTCTTCCCAGCCAGGTATACGAGAGGTGAGGTGCCACTCAGTGGTCCCAAGAGCCTTATAGAAGTGGCACATGGAGGGGGAAGGGCTAGGGAGTGGAGGCGGTCAGCAGTGTGAGTATGGAAGATGACACAGAAGAGGGTGGCTGAAATCTGGGGCAGGTACAGATTGCAGTTTCAGCTCTAAACCTGATTGATGTCATTTACATTTGGCCAGAGAGCAATAAAAGACCCTGAGCATAACAGAATGTCCCAGCTCTTACTCTGCCTCACGCCTGCTGTTCCAGAAGGGTTTTGCTCTAAAATGTCTCTTAATGCTTCCTTCAGTCAGTGAACGCCCCCACCCCAGGAATCACTCTGAACTCCTGGAGATCATCCTCCAAACCCCTGACTCCCCAATTACTCATTTCCATCCTCCTTGTCTTCCCACCTCTTCTACTCTACCTCTTTTCCCACCTCCACCACATACAAAGATGGCCAGGAACCTTCTCATAGCCTCCATCTTGCCCTCACCCTCAAGTATGTCACTTCTACATTCAAGAATTCTGAAATCTCCTTCTCTAACCCCAGTCGAATGGCTTTTCAACCTCCCTTTCTCTCTGCCTTCCCTTATAGAGCCTACTGCTCTTCATTCTCACAGTGACCCCTGATCTCTTGACCCTTCATTTCTTCTCCTGGGCATCTCTCCTGCATTTCTTCTCTTCTCCCCATCCGGACTCCTTGGTGAAACAATTCAACTTGACACTGTTCTCTTCTCTTGAGTCTCATCCCTTTATCTTGTCACTGATTACACCTAGCCATGCCTCAGCCTTGAACCCTCCCCCCCACCCATTTGTCACCTTTATGTGTGCTGACCTCCAGTCTCCCATCTCCACCTGCCTTTCAGACACCTCAAATTGGATGTCGGGTAGATATCGTAAACTTTGCATGTCCAAAATCAAATTCGTTATCTTTCCCCTAATCCCCCAACCCCATGTCCTTATTACTGCAGAGGGTTCCACCATCCTCAGAGTCCTCCTGGATTCCTCACTGTCTCTTACCCCATCCTATCCAAATGGTGCCAAGGAAGGCCTGTCAACTTTGCCTCTGCTGTGTCTCCTAAATTCGTCCCGTTCTTTCTCTGACACTGCCATCATCCTGGTATAGATGTTTGTTACCTCCCACCTGGACTACTGTTTAAATGGTTTTTCCCAAAGTGCAGGGCTGATCATGCCCTTCCCCTACCCACTAACCTCCAGTGGCTCCCCATTGCCTCCAGGAGCAAATACAACCAGCTCCATTTGGCATTCAAGGCCCTTCAGGCACCTGCCTCTCCTGCGTTTCCAAGCTACTTACACCTTACTTCCTGTCATGGCCTCTTTGGCTCCGTGGCACTGGCCTCCTGCTTGTTTCTCAAACAAGACCCTCCATCTTTGGGCTCTGGGAATTTTCTCCAATTGTCTCCTATATCTGAAATGCTGCTCTTCCTCCTCACAGCCTCCTGGCTCCTTTTGAGTCTCAATTAAAGTCCCCTTCTACAGAAGCCTTTTCCACCTCTCTGAATTCTGTATCTTCTCTCTTTAATTGTTTCCTATGGATCCCTTTAGACAGCTTGCTTTGTAGGTAGCTATTGGCATGTCATCTCTCCAGCGGACTGCGAGCTCCCGGGGAGCAAGGACTGCCTTCCCTCCCTTTTTGTAACTCAGCACTTACCCCAGTGACTAGCACATAGTAGGAGCTTACTGTTGAGCTTTCCATAAAGGCTTCTTGCTTTTCCTTTCCTCCCCTCTCCCTTGTCTTTTCCCTCCTTCTCCTCTCCTTTCCCCCTTCCCATCTTTCTCCCTTCTCTTTTCCTCCCTTCTGCCTTTTTGTATACATTTAACCCTCTGGCAGAGTCACCCTGGATGTGAAATAGCTGGTCCAAACTTCTAGCCAAGGCCCAAGCAGTGGGGCAGCTGGGGGTTTGTCTTGGAGGCCAGCCTTGGTCATTAGGAAGGAAGCTGGCCCCCTCTGTGGGCTCATTTCATGTCACAAAATAGTTGGGGAAGTCGACGGGGCACCTGAGTAAATAAATTATGGTTTGTGGAGCCTATGATGCTGCACCAAGGGGTGGAATGGAATAAGCATTTATTTAGGACCTACTATATGCCAGGCACTGGGCTAAAGCACTTTATAGTTATCTTATCTGGTCCCTGGGAGTATGAAAACCCCATTTTACAGTTGAGGAAACAAAGACAAACAGGATCAAGAGTCTTGCCCAAGGTCATGCAGCTAGTGTCTGAGGCCAGCTTTGAACTTGGGTCTACCTGACTCCTGGCCTGACACCCTGAGCACTCTGGTGCCACCTAGCTGCCTCCTGGGGAATCATGCTCATGTCACACATGTGTCTTGTCTCCATCCCTAGTTAAGAGTAGTGTAAAAGGAGTGTGCATCTTGGGGCCTGCTTAGCTGCATCTGTGATCTCAAAGCACGGGCCCAGCCTCTTCCAGAACATATCCAAACCCATCATGCCTTCTTGTGCTGGGCTGTTGGCATGCCTGCCTTTCAGTACTTGGGGCACAGTCCTCCACTCCTCCACTTGTGCCTAAACTTCTTAAGGCCAGGGAGGTTTCATTCTGTCTTTGTTCCCTGCATGTAGCACCAGGCCTGGCAAATAGGAAGGACTAGAGAGAGTGAGGAGGTACCACAGAGCACCAAGTGCTGAGTCTAGAGTCAGGAAGTCTTGAGTTCAAATTTGACCTCAGGCATTTACTAGCTGTGTGACTCTGGGCAAGTCACTTGACCTCTGCCTCAGTTTCCTCAACTGTTGAATGGGGATAATAATAGCCCCTCCCTCTGCAGTGTTGTGAGACTCAATGAGTTCATCATTTCCAGGGATTTAGCACAGTGCCTGGCACACAGTAAGCTCTAGATACCTGTTAGCCATTAAGAAAGTGGCTGAGGATGGATTAGTAGATTGAAATTCAAACTGGCCATCCCACCCACATAACTGCTGAAAAGGTAATGCCAGTCCCGTTTTTAATCATGTTATTCAGAAATATAATTTCTTCAGCCATTTAAATACTCCATAGTAGGCATCGTGGTATGTGCTGGAGACAGACACAAAGAGAAAAGTCAAATGGTTCCTTCCTCATGGAGCTGACAGTCTCCTGGGCAGAAGAGGAAACCTTCAATGTGGACAGTGTGATTCAGGAAAGGTGGCCGTCTGTCAGAGGTTGGAGCCGGGGTTTCTAGCCAATATCTGTGGGGGTGAGAAGGAGGACACCCAGCGATGAGGAGTGGATGGGCATCTCGCCATTCAAAGGGAAGAGAACACTCCACCCCCAGCTGGTGCCCAGAGCTTGGGGATGTGCCCCGGGAAACCTTGTGCTAAGAGGGTGTAGCATGTCTGTCCCCCACATCCTCTACTTTTTCCTTGGGAAAGTGAGCAATGTCTATTATTGAAGTAGAAGTCGGATGGTTTTTCCAGTAAGAATGATTCTCTGCCTTCTCCCTGTCTTCGCAGATCCTTGACGAGTGGTTTGGCCGAACCATCATCTGCTCCTGTACAAAACTGAGTTATGATCACGCCCAAAGCATGATTGAACACCCTGACAAGAAGTTCCATGAGGATGAGCTGCCTCCTATGTCCACAGACCATCCCATCGAGCACATCCATCAGGCCATCTTGAACCTCCATGGGATCGCCACACATCTGCGTCGGCAGCGCTTTGTGGATGGGGCACTTCGGCTCGATCAGGTTGGGGCCTTTTTCCCATACAATGGAGGTTTTGGTTTCTGGCTGAAGGGGATGGGAGCATGATTTGCCAGGAAGGCCCTGCCAGAGTCTGACTTGCTCTGGCAGACATGGGGTCCTAGAAATGCCCATCTGGGTCTAGGTGGGGTCCTGAAGGCCTGCCTACTAGGATCTGTGGGCATTCATTTCCTTCTCAGATCTAGGGCTGAGCTTTAAAAAGAAAGAGAGGAAAATGTATTTTTCCTAAAAGAATCACATTTCCAAGAGCTCCAGCCTGCCGCCTGGTCCTGAAGACGCTTCCCTCCTGGCTGCTGGCCATTTTGTACACCCTGGGGAGATGAAGGGGGTTGGGGGCAGTGTCCACAGCCCTAATAGCAGTTACATGTAGACACATGGACTGCCAGACTCCACCTGAGCAGAGTGGGCAGTAACACATCTTCCTCTGACTCAACCACCTCTGGCTGGTTAGAGTAATGTCCCCCAATCAGGATGCCAGGCCCTAGCAGGGCAGTGCCTTCCATCCTCCTTGCCATCCATAGTGGAGGTCCTTCCTTCCATCGAGGCTATTATAGCGACACCCACCTGGCTTCTCTGCCTCGCAACTTCCTTCTCATTTGTGATCCATCCTACATGATTTTATCATTTTAATTTATGAAGTACAGTTTTGTGCTACTTCCCCATCAGAAACCTTCCAGGGTAACCCCTTTGCTAGAGGGCTCAGCCAGATGCATAAAACACTTGTCTCTCCAATTTTATCTCCCATTTTCTGTCACCCCAACTAACTAGAAGGGCACTGGAAGCTAGAGGCCATGTTGGACATCTCTTTGGCCCTTGGACCCGGCACAGGATTGTGAACACAGTGTAGATGAGCCACGGAGGAACACTCAGCAGGTGGGGACTCATTGGTAAACTAAGAGTCAGAAGGCCTGGCTCAGAGTCCTGACTGTCTCTGACTGGTCATGCCACCTTGGGCAGATGCCTCACTCTCTCTGGGCTTCAGAAACCTCATTTATAACATAGAGAGAATGCTTTTGCCCTAGCCACCTCCTTTTAAAAAAATTGTTTATGTATTTTTAGGATTAAAAAGAAATTCAATTACCGATCCTCTCCCTCCCTCCACCCCTTTCTTCCCCACCTACAAGGCAACAGTATGATAGCAATCATAAATATGAAATCATGCAGAATGTGTGTCTCAAAAAAAGCAAGAAAATTCTTCACAGAGGCTCATCACTTCTCTCTCTGGAGGTTGATAGTGAGTCCTTTAGAATTATCTTAGATCATTGTATTGATCAGAGTAGCCAAATCTTTACAATATTGCTGTTCCTTTGTACAATGTTTTCCTGGTTCTGCTTATTTCACACTGCATCAACTCATATAAGTCTTTATTGTTGTTTTTTTTAAACCGTCACCCTCATCATTTCTTATTAGTACTCCATCAAAATCACATTCCCCTTTTGATGGGCATCCCTTCAATCTCCCATTCTTTGCCACTACAAAAAGAATTGCTATAAACATTTTTATACGCATGGACCTTTTTTGTTTTCTTTTGACCTCTTTGGGGTACAGATCTGGTAGTATTTTGCTAGCTCGAGTATATAAGTTTTATAACTGGGCATCATCCCAAATTATTCTCCAGAATGATTAAACCAGTTCACTGTTGTTCCACAGCAGTTTATTAATGTACCTATCTTCCCTATACCTTCCAGCATTTGTCATTTCTAATAGGTGTGAGGTGATACCTCAAAGTTGTTTTAATGGGCATTTATTTCATCTGTAGTACCTCTAGGTAGCACAATAGATAGCGTACTAGGCCTGGAGTTGGAAAGACCTGGTTCCAAATCTGACCTCAGATACTTCCTAACTGTGTGACCCTAGGCAAGTCACTTTAACCCCAGATGCTTAGCCCTGAGCATTCTTTTGCCTTGGAACCCATACTTAGTATGGATTCTAAGACAGAAAAGAAGGGTTTTAAAAAAATCTGTAGGGATTTAGAGCATCATATGACTATAGTTAGCTTTAATTTCTTCTCCTGAAAACTGCTTGTTCATATCTTTTGGCCATTTATCAACTGGAGAATGGCTCTTATTCTTGCACATTTAACTCGGTTCTCTAATACTCCATCTATATCTGAGGAATGAGGCCTTTATAGAGATTTTTGCCTAGTTGCCTCATTGGTGGCTCTGGAGAAAGTCCCAGGCTACAGCTAAGCTAGAACTAGGCCAAGTTAAGTCAAATCAGCAAGCATTTATTATATACTTACTGTATGCCACATATGTTAAGTAGCTGCTGCTTCTCTTACTGCTTTTTATCCATTTCTGACTCTCCTGGACAATCTGATCCTTTTATTCTGTTATCCTTATCTGGTAAACCCTTTTTTCAGCACCCCCCTAGTTTTCTTCTTCCTTTCTTTCTTTTAAGGAGGAGCCTTAAAGGGGGTACAGTAGATAGAGTGCCAGGCCTGGAGTCAGGAAGATTCATTTTCTTGAGTTCAAATATGACCTCAGACACTTCCTAGTTGTGTGACCCTAGGCAAGTCACATCACCCTCTTTGCCTCAGTTTCCTCATCTATAAAATGAGCTGGAGAAAGAAATGGCAAAGAACACTGGGATCTCTGCCAGGAAAACCCCAAATGGGGAAATGACTGAATAACAACAATAAAGTTTTGTTCTTTGGAACCTCATCTAATGTCATTATGTTCTTGAGACAGGAAATATATTTCCTTGTATGTTTATTTTGCTAGGTTGTCCTGTCTCCCACCTAGACTTTATGTTTCCTTAGGGCAGACTCTGGGGCCTCTCAGTTACTTAACAAGGAACTTTGATCCTCTGTAAGTTTGGTTGATTCATTGCCAGGCATGCTTTCTGCACCTTAGCTCTGCATGCCCACCTCATGTTCAGGATTTTCTACTGCACAGTAGGTCTGCTTGGTGCCCTGGAGGTTAACCAAGGGAGCTGTCTCTTTGGTGCGTGTCATTTTTTATGAGCGTGTCAGTCTGTGAGGCGACAAGTAGAGTCTTAACTCCTGCTTAAGATAGTGTTTTCCATTTTGTTTTCATTCTCCTTCTGGTTGATGGCCAGCAGTTGAAGGGTGCTTTGTACCCTTCGTTACATCACTTTTTCTGTCAGTGAACAAATGGATAAAGAAATTAGGGCCATCTTCTAGTCAGACTGATGCTCCTATTCCTCGGGAGGGCTAATCTTTCTTGCTTTCTCATTCCTGTTACTTTTTATCCTCTGTTAGTGACCAGATCAACTAAAACAGCCCTGCTGCAGCTGCCTTCCTCTTCTTCATGCTTTTCCCATAGCCTTCTTTCTCTTTCTCAGTGGTTTGATTATCTGACCCCCTGCCACCACCGTAGGTGATATCTGATATCTGGATCAATGCATCTGCCCCCTGGTTGCTTTTCCTGTCCCACTCCCAATCTGTCCTTTGTCCTATTGCCAGGCTTATCTTTCTGAAATGTGGTAAAGGGAGTGCTCACCAAGGGCATGGACCTCCATCTGCTTAGCTGCCAGAGTGCTGCTTCCCACCAGTTGGGTGTTTGTATGTTGCCGAATTTTGAGGGGTTTGCTTTGGGCATTCAGCATTGTATTTAACTGGGAATCATTGGCCCATTGCTAGATCGAAATCCTTATGGTTTCTTTCAGAGAAGAGCATTGCACCATCCAGTCTCCATACTGGGAAATTGTGAGGTGGCAGGAACCTGGGGCTTGGAGTCCAGGAGAGCAGAGTCTTGGTCCCAGTTTTATCTTTTCATTGCTGTGTGACTTGAAGAAAATGCTTAACTCTTCTGGGTTTCCATTTCCTCATCTGCAAAGTGGAGATGATTCTCAAACTCCCCACCTCATGTGACTTTATAAAGATCAAATAAGAAAATGTGGCTAAAGATACCTTATACCATAAATCATTCTGTTAATGATAATTATCATCATTATTGTGACTATCATTCCCATGGGTACATTAAATCCTCCAGTTTGGATTTCTTGCCACAGACTAGATCTTTTCATGGCCAGAAGGGTCAGAGAAACATTGTGTTTTGCACAGTGTATGAAAGAGCAACGGGCTTCAATCTAATTAGGCCAAAGGGACGCACACTCCTGTGGTGAGGGCCTGTTCATTCTCTGATCCCTCCTTTCTGTCCCTAAGAATGTACAAGAGAAGACGTTGACTGTTCTTGGCATTCCACAGAGACTCTCTTCCCGGCAAGTTTCCTTTGGTCTTGGTGGGATAGTGACTTCAGCTGAAATCTGAGGCTCATAGGCTTTGCTGCCCCTCTCTGCTCAGATGAAGTGTGTGGGGGCCGTGGTCACAAGCACCCATAGTCATTTCACTCCACCATTGTTTCTGGCAGCCTGTGTGTGGCATCTCTGTGAATGTAGGTCACTGTATGAATGATGATCAAATAGCCATTCCCAGAGCCTTCAGTCCGTCTGTGTAGTTTTGCCCGACTGTTTCCTTGGGAAGCAGCTGTACCTAGGAAGAACAATTGTCCCTGGAGTCAGAGCCCTACAGCTTTGACTTATTGGAGGGTTTCTAATACTTTTCCCCACCTATGTATTTTCCCAGCAGCCCTCTCTCCTCCAGGCTTGCAATATCAGGATTGGTTCCCATTAGATTCTGATGATTCTGGAATTGGCTCAGTGACCAGGCTAAAAAAGAGGGGCATTAATAGCTTCATGTCATCCTGGAGGCAATGGCCTACCAGAGGGCTGGCTCTGTTTTCAGTCCAGGTTGCCTTCCTCCCCATCATTATTAGTAACTTGGATAGAGGCGTGGGTGATGTCCATATCCAGTGTGCATATGACTGGAAGCTAGGAGGGATATCCATGATGTTAGATGGTGGATTGTGATCCAGGAAGGTCTTGACAGACTAGAATGATGGCCTGGATTTAATGAGGTAAAACTCAGTAAAAACAAATGCGGAATCTTTCACTTAGGTCTAAAGAGTCAACTTCCCCAAAAGGAGAGGGGAGAAAAGCCACAGTCTGTGGCTCTCAGTTGTTACGATTAAAATTGATATAGATCGATATAGATAGAAGTATTAATATTTTATTTAAAGCCATGTTGGTAAATTTAAGAAAAGACCACACACCTGCTAAGATCTAATTTAAATCGCCCATCATTACCTTCTCCCACCTGGCTGCCTCATACCAAAGAGGGCGTCTCCCAATCCCTCAGGAGTCTTATACTGTTCTCTATGTAATGACACTTCCTGTCTACCTGTATTACAAGAGGAATCATGGGAAATGTAGTTTCAAATTCCCCTAAACGTCCACAGGAAGTTTATATTTTACATCTAAATATTTAAGGCTCAAGTGAACCCCAAAGAAGTCCCCAAATTCCAATAACACACAGTTCATTGGTGCAGGCATGCCCAGCAGTGAGACATGCCCAGCCTTTTGGAGCCTTCCATCCTGGGCAGGTTCTATCCATGCCTTTCCATAAACTCTCTGTAGAGCAACCACTCCACTTGAACCTTTCTGTTTTATACCCGTCTAACCCTTCCCTGACTCTTGGTTGTCTCTTATTCTTGTTTCATGGCTGGCTCTGTCATCAGAAATGCCTTCTTTGCCACTTTGGAGACATGGGGGAGGGGGCATCAGGCTGGTGGTGACTGATCATTGTGAGGACTCGTCCCAAGTGGCAGCCTCCCAGGTGGCTCCATGTACTAGAAGGAAACTTATCGCAAATGGGATTGGCTTCCATCTTCCCATCTTTACTTTAACGGTGACTCGTCATTGTGGTTGTTGTCAAGATGTTTTGTGATGATTCATAATCACAGAATTCCACCAGGAGAAGAAGAGTGTTTAAGAAGTGTTCTTTGTTTGCGATCAGAGCCCAGCCTGGTCACTGACAACACCTTGGTTCCAGGCCAAGTTCACTGGCTTTTTGTTCTCTGATCTATCTCTGACTCTTCCCCCCCCCCCCCCCATCATACACACATACACATACAAATACGTATGCTCTCTATTGGAGATGATGTCCAAGGGTCCCCTGTTTGACCACATGCCATTGTTTGGACAATAGGAAGTTTTCATCCACTTTGTTCTTTCCATGGCCAACAGTGGCAGGGGAAGTAAACAAAGATGGGAATGTTGCCACATGGTTCTTGAATTTCCTACAAGCTTTGTCTCCTTGGTTCCTTCCATCCTCGGCTCCCAATCTTCTTGTGCTGACCCTTCCTGCTCCCCCCAGCTGCTGGCGCTTTCCTCTTGCACTCTCTACAGATCTCGTCCATTGCTGCTTATTTTCGTGTTCTCTCTCACTGTCCATGGGGGCTCCCTGAACTCCCTCTCCCTGAGAGCTTTTACTTTTCTTTGCATCACCAGCGTGTAGCACACTTCCTCCCTGCTGTATAGTCAGGGCTTAGGCATTAGTTGTTAACTGACTGATAGATGGATAGTGCATTTAGTACG
This sequence comes from Gracilinanus agilis, assembly GCF_016433145.1. Lineage (NCBI taxonomy): Eukaryota > Metazoa > Chordata > Mammalia > Didelphimorphia > Didelphidae > Gracilinanus > Gracilinanus agilis. The sequence goes on along the minus strand of NC_058133.1, from coordinate 509,964,640 downwards.
CGGGGTAACCTTTGTCCAGTGGCCAATGTGGCCAGTTTGGGGCATGTAAACCAAGATGTCCCATAAGGCTTTTAGAAAGAAGGCTAGAAGGAGGAAAGGTCTGCCCATTGGGAATGAAAAGAGCACCCAACTTCCTAGGCCTGGCTTTCTTTGCAGGTGCCTCCTTGTGCTCAAGTTATGGCATCGTTAGGGTCCCAGGCAGCATAAGGCTTCTGTGCCTCAGTCTGCCAAGCTCTCTCCTCAGATGTTTCCCTTTACTACTTCATCTGAAAGACTTGCTCTGGGTGGACAGTGCCAAAAGAAGGACCTTTTGTTAAAATTCTTGCAAATGAGCCCAAGAAAACAGAGAAGCCATTCCACCCAGTATTAGTGGAAGACCAGTGGTCACAAGGGAATCAGATCAGAGAACCTACCTGTTGTTTAAGCACAAATAGTTACTCACCCTAGGAAGGGAAGGGAACTGACCATTTTCAGGGCAGCCTTGGGTAACTATTTATGGTTGACACTCCCTAGGTTGTGGGTCTGCTAGTCTAGAGAACTAGGTTACCAGCTCTGTCACCCTGAGTTCTTATATCACTGTCCTCATTCCTTTGCCTTCGTGCTCAGGGAACATTCTAATTTCCCTCCAGGACTTAGGGTAAAAAGATCACTCCAATGGCAGCTAGGGGACTCAATGGATAGAGTGCAAGGCCTGGAGTTAGGAAGACTGGGGTTCAAATCTGGCACTTCCTAGCTGTGTGACTCTGGATAAGTCACTTAACTCCTTCAGCCTAGCTTTTGACCTTCTGTCTTAGAGTTGTTAGTAAGACAGAAAGTTAAAAACAACAAAAACCCTCCAGGCAGGAAGCTTCCTACCTTATTCACTGACTGAGTATCACAACCCCTCTGACTCCCCCAGTTCCCTCTGAAATGGGGACAATAATACCTTTAGTCCCTACCTCCTAGGGCTGTTGTGAGGATTCAGTGGGATTATGTCTATGAAATTGTGGAGACTGCCTAGAAAAAAAGCAATATCAAATGTAAAAGAGACCAAGAAAGCCACAGGTTGCCCAGCACCAAAGCTGGGGTATCATTTGGTGAGAATCTAGGAGCAGTGACTGATCAAATGTCTCCACATCTCTGCCTAAGAGACATCATCTTCCCAGTGGCCACAGCAGCTCGAGTCTGGGCTCCCTCCCCTGGGGGCTGGGAAGGAGCCTGCTGGTCGACTTTACCCTTCCCTGGGGTAACTTGGTGTCACCATCCCTGAGGGCCCACATGACAAATGAGGTTAGTCTCAAGAAACATGAAACAAAAAGGTCTGGGAAACTCTCCCCATGTCTCCCACTTCAATTTTCCAGTTCATTGCCAAGGAAGTGATGGCTGAGACACAAGAGACAGAACAGCAGGTTTTGGCTTGATAACAGCTGTGGGTCCATCCAGAAGATTGCCCCCAAAGTGGATCTCCAAGGTCGCCAGGGTTCCTGAGGCCTTGGAATTCCTGTGTGTGTGAGAGCTCTTTGTGGTAATTTCCTTGTTGCTTTTATTAATGAAGCTTTCACCAAGACCCCTTGACTGGCTGCCATCAGCCCACTGGGGAGAGCTAAAAATGGCAAACTCCCAGCCTCATGTGGCATGGGAGTGGGGGATTTAGGGAGGAGGAGGAGGAGGTTGAGAGGGAGGTAGGTCAGCAAAAAGTCAGGTACTGGACTGTGGAGCACATTTTCAACTGAAAAGAGCCAGGGGCCGTGTTGTCATGTTTTAACTGCCAGGGGGCGGGAAAGACAGACAGGAGAAGCTCCCAGTGGGCCCCCCCCACTCCCAGTTTCCCTTGTCAGAGGACCCTGGAGTTAGAATCCTTCCTATGACTAGTTACTAGCCATTATTAACAAGTAAAATGTTAAATTCTAATTAGGGAGCTAAATTCTCCCTAGGTACATGCTTTTGTCTGAGGTATAATGGGAAATGACATGGTGTGGAGAAGACTTAGAGGGGGGATTTTATGTTCAGCCCATCTGGCCCTGGGCCACTAAGAGAAGCCACTGACACCAAGTTCTGCCTTTGCAGACTGCATGAGTTTCTTTTCATTAAAAAACTAACTCATATTTATGTAAGACTTTGAGGTTTTCAAAGACCTTTTTGTGGTGTTATAGGTAGTTCAGGTTTTGTTTTTCCTATTTTACATGGGGAAACTGAGGCTCACTGAGTTTAAATGAATTGTCCAGTGTCACTTGTGAAAAGATGGACTGCTGGCATTAATGCAAGGGGCCAGCCTTGTGGGCCTGCTTAATCTTCACAAAGTCAAAATACTCTGTTACCTCTAGGAGGTGATATAAAACTCAGGAGACTGCAGAAAACTGAAATACTGTGGGTGGTAGGAGCAGAGTTTTCTGCCTGGGTAGGAACCAGAACAGCCAGTGTGAGGACTGAAGCTTCTTCTAAGAGTTTCCTAGCAAGTGGTCTCTGCTAGTGCAGGCTGAACCGTAGGAAATTAGCGGGGGAGGCTCTCCCAGAACCAGGATCCCTACTGGAGGCTCCTTGCTGATGACCCAGGGAACTTCTGGCTCTGTTTCCAGGTGGCTCAAGACTGACAGTCACTTCCTGGTATGGATCTCTTACCTTTGACCCTGACCAAATTTTGTCTGCTGAGAAGTGTGAGGTTGTTCTACTGATCTGTAGTTAATACATGATGTCAGTCTTGTGTCCTTTGAAGTCTGTTGGATGTGGACACTCGGAGTGTATTCTGACCAGTACCTACACCTAAATAGTGGTAGAAATATATAAAGGACTTACGTGACCTGAAAAGGACATGAGTGAGTCAGAGGGTGAAAGGTGTCAAAAGACTGGGCTGATCTCCAGGAACTCCGAAGAGGCCACAAGAAAGCTGAGCTCCAGAGCATTTGGAGAGTCTTCATGGTGGGCTCCTTCCCCGTCTTGGTGGCCCGGCCCCTCTGGCTACAGACTGGGGAGACCCATGGAGCTCGGCTAGAATCATGCTTCTAAATGCATTGAACAAAATGCAGAGCATTACAGAAGAATGAATGTATGGCTGTGCCCAGCACCAGGTATACAGAGAGAAAAGTATGAGAAACTCTGAGGCTCCCTACTAGGAGAGGAGGGACAGGACAGCATCTGGAGAAGACTCAGCTACAGGTCAGAGGCAGCAGCTGGGCAGAGCAGGCAGCCAGGCTCTTAGCTCTTCGCATTTTCACTAAGATGTTTCTGACATTGATTCCCTTGATGGGGCCAAGGACTTTGGTGACAAGAATTTTCTAGATTTTCACGAGAGGGGATATATTCTCTCTTTCTGTCTCTGTCTCTTTTTTTTTTTCTCCACCTTCGTCTCTCTCTCCCCCCTCTCATTCTCTCTCTTTCTCTTTCTGCCCCCTCTCTTTCCCTGCCTCTCTCTCTCTCTCTCTCTTCCTCTCTTTTTCTGTCTGTCTGTCTGTCTGTCTGTCTCTCACACACAGAATTGGTTGCACATATATACATTAAAAATTACATTAAAATAAAGCTACGAAAAATATTTTTAAAAGTTTCCCAACCTCTGGTTAAGAATCCAAGCTTGATTCCTGGCATATTTATTGAGTATGAATTCCTCCTTAAACCATACACTTTCGTGGGGCAGGCCCATCACCCAGAGAGTGCTTAGGATAGGACTGTGATTGGTGTCTGTGAAAAGAGGGCAAATGCTGAAGAGAATGGCCCCAAGGTTCTGAGGTGTCACCAAAGAGACACACCTCAGAGCCTCTTGGGTCCCCATGGAGATGGCACTTGTGTGAGAGCAGGGGCAGTCCATTGATAGCCCGCTGACATAGTCTCCAGGCCTCGTTATCATTCCATCTAGAGACATTGCCATAGTCTTTCTGAATGTGTGTGGTGTCATCGTGTGCATGTTATACATGTAGGAAATGTTGCCAGGAATCAAAAGTAATGGACTTCTCTACTGGCAGCAAAGCAGCAATCCAGGACAACTCTGAGCGACTTATGAGAAAGAGGCTCTCCACATCCAGAGGAAGAACTGTGGGAGCAGAAACCTAGAAGAAAAACAACTGCTCGATCACATGGGTTGATGGGGATATGACTGAGGATGTAGACTAAACGATCACACCAGTGCAAATATTAATAATATGGAAATAGGTCTTGATCAATGACACATGCAAAACCCAGTGGAATTGTGCATTGGCTATGGGAGGGGAGTGGGAGGAGGGGAGGAAAAGAACATGAATCATGGAACCATGGAAAAATATTCTGAATTAATTAAATTAAATTAATTTAAAAAAAGGAAATGTTGCCAAGGTTTAGAATCAGCAGATACAGCCATTACAGAAGAGGTCTAAGAAGTCTGTATCTGTGCTACTGGTATAGAGCAGAGCTCGGTCGCAGAGGGGCCTGCAAATAGGCAGATCACTTTGGAAGATGTTTCATCGTCGGTGGAGACACGCTCTTGGTTGGCTACGTGGCCTTCTGAATTCAGCACTGCTACAGAATCTTGGTTTTCTTATATAGAAATACAAAGATCATTAATATCTCTTTTGGGGGGTTTGGTTTTTCTAGGATACCTGTTGTAGCTGAGGCAGAGATTTCCAGGGATAAACAAACACAGCTTTGAATCCTTTCTTGCCAAGTGATAGAACTCACTTTGAGCCAGTGAGAAGCGATTAGGCTGCTATCATTTAACATGGGATAAATCTGTACCAAAAGCACCTTTGTTTCCTTGACAGGCCAGAGGAAAAAACCACCCACACACTCCGATAAAGGCCAGACTTGGGAAGAGAAGCCACATTTATGAAGAGAAGCCTTGGTTCCTAGACTTTTGCTTCTTTATATTTCTAGCTATCAAGCTGGAAAGGGTTTAAGTTCAGGTCTGACAGAAAACAACTTTGTGTCTGCTTTCCAGGGATCTGCCAACCTCGGAAGCTTGTCACCTACTTGTAGCTGCGAGAGGACAGCTTTTGGTCCGTGTGCCCCCCCCCCTTCACTTCTGTAGTGATAACAGGGCCTGAAAGGAGGGCAGGAGGGGCCAAAAATCCATTTGTAGATCATCTACAGACAAGCATGGCTACCACCAAAGAGACTAGCCCAGGGACCAACAAATAGGCTCTTCTTAAAGAGGAGGGCAACATTCATGACAAAAGGAGACTAGAAAACATCAAGTTGCAACAAATAGAAAGCCATTTCATGTCTCCTTAAATACAAAGAATCAAGCAGTCCTAACTTGTAAGAAGGTATCGTACAATCTAAGGGGGAGACAATGAGGATATAGAGAAGAACATACAGAATAAATGTAAAGGCACAGAGGCAGGTGGCAGATGACAATAGTATGTCACACCAAACGCTATCACGATAAATGAGATCTACTGCGTCTTGAAAGGCAGCGTCTGGGTGGCACTCAGGAGCTGCATGACCCCAGGCAAGTCACTTAACCTTTAACAGCTTCAGTTTCCTCATGTATAAAGTGGAGAAATAGCCTCTGCCTTGACAGGTTGTTGTGAGGATCCAGTAGGAGAATAATTGTGATGCCTGGCACAGAGCAATATTACTTCCTTTCCCTCCTCATTTCCAAATTAATGCAGTTGGACCATTAGCACAGGTCACAGATCTAATTAGGGAAAAGATCAAATGTGAGAGAACAACATAGGAACATGATCACAACAGCCTGCTCAAGTAAGATGGGAAATGAATAAAAGGCAAGATGCTCATTAAAACCCTTAGTGTATTGAACTGAATTGCTACGGATGAAGAATGTAAATTGCCCAGATTTTGGTAGGTTTTTGGAGAGGTGGTGCTCCATTCTATTAGTTTATCACAGTCGAGCCACATGAGTCAGGGAAACCTGAGTTCATATCTGTCCTCAAATCCTTACTAGCTATGTGACCTTAGGCAAGTCACTTCTTGTCTAAAACCTCATTTGCCTCAAATTCCTCAACTTTAAAATAGCACCGACCTCATAAGATTGTTGTGAGGATCAAATGAGATATTTGTTTGTTAACATATTTGTTAAGCCCTTAGCACAGTGCCTAACATATAGTAGGTGCTATATAAATGTTAGCTATTTGATATTATTATTATTATTATTATTATTATACATCCTAGATAGGACAGAACATCAGATAGATAGTGAGCAAAGGTTCAGAACTGTGAAAAAAATTGTGAAAAAATGTGAAAAGTGGGAAGAGAAATGCAGCAAAGTTACATTTGGAAAATTATAGCCATTTCAACAGGCCTAAGCTGTTCTCTGCCATCAAAACCCATGTTTTCTGTTAAAAAATATTACTGAAAGATTTTGTTTTTAACATTGCCTTCCTTTCCATATATAAATAAATAAATATGTCGATCTCTCTAGATAGATATCTCTATATCTCCTCCTACCCAGGGAGCCATTCTTCAATAATGAACAAATACAGAGAGAAGAGAGTTTTAAAATTGACCAACACAGCCAACTTGTTGAAAAATACATTGTGTTCTGTTTCTACAAAGAAAGAAGGGAGGGGCTTTTTTTCATTTTCTTCTAGTCATTATAATTGTTGGGGTTTTTGGTTCTTGCTTTTTTCATTTCCTTTCATTTAGATATATTGCTTTCTTGGTTCTGCTTGCTTCACTTTACATCAGTTCATAGGTCTTCCCATGCTTCTCTGTATTCTTTGTGTTCATCATGCCTTTATGGTGCTTGCCACATCTTGTTCATGATTCCACTGATGGGGATTGTCTTTGTTTCCTGCCTTTGTTGCTACAAAGAATTATGGTTTAAATAGTTTGCTATATAGGAGACTTTCTTTCTCTCTTTGACTTCTTTGGGGTCATAAGTTTGGTGGCAAGATTTCTGGGTCAAAGGTAAAAACATTTTATTTAGTTTCTTCGAATAATCCCCCCTTTGCCACCCAGAATAGTTGGGCTACTCATACAATAGTATGCCTATCTTTCTGCAACCCCGCCAGCAATGAGTATTGTCATCATTTGTCATCTTTGCCAATTTGCTGTATTTTAGGTGAAACCTTAGGATTATTTTGTTTCATATTTCTCTTGCAAGTGCCAGGTCCATCTTTTTTAACATCAGTATTCTCCCAGGGATGCTACATGATTCAGAATCATTTAATATCACATTCAGAATCATTTAATATCACAGTATCAGAAGAATAAAAATTTCAAATGACCTAAAGTGCCATGGAAAGATTTTGGGTGAGCAGAAATAGAAGATAGCATGTGATTGTCTGTCTTCCATCGCAGTAGGGGAATGTGTATGCCTGCCATAGGACCAGTGCCCTGATCACATAGTAAAGGGGAGGTATTGTAGATGAGCATTATGATTATTGGGGCAAATACCAGGAAATATATAATGTCCCAAAGAAGAATTTCGGTGATTCAAGTAAACTCCGTCTGGAGGGAGCACAAAGAGAGGAGAAGATAAAGAGTCTCTGCAGTGGAGGAGGGAATTACTGAACCAGAAAAACCAGGAATCACTATTTCTCCAGATTATTTTAACATGTCTTGCTTTACTTAATAGGATATCTAGAAAGGGTCTAAATGAAACCGCTTGGGTGATAATGATGAACTTCTAGCTATTGCCTTCCCTTGGGGAAATGGGCACTCTTGCTTTGGAGAGGCATCATCCCATCCTGGCATCCTTCAGTGTCCATATTCAGACCAGCAATAGGCTCACCCTCAGGTGGGTGAGGCACAGTGGGCAAACCTGCAATCAATAGAAGGCATAGTCTGTTTCTTCCTGACATTTACCACTTAGACTGGAATACAATTGGTGTGGGCACTCTCCCACTTCTGAATTCAGAGCAGGAAAACCTGAAATAACTTAGTGCCAGAGCTGCCAGAAATTAGAGACATTTTTTTACCCAATGCCATATCTCCTACCCATTGTTCCCTTACCCCGGCCATTATAATTTTTTCTTGAATAAATCTCCCAACCAAGGGCTCCTTGACAAGGGGTCTGGGTATATATGATTTACTCTTTTATATGCCACATACTTGACAATGCAGGGCCAAGTACTCAAGTAACCTCAGAGCCTAAGTTGGGCTTGTACACTGCCCAGAGACCCGCCATCCAGTAGTTAGACATCAGCCTTATTCTCAAGCTCAGTGATGGGCAAACTTTTTAAAGAGGGGGCCAAAGGAAAGGAAAAAAAAAAACTTTAGGCAGGCCAATATAATTATATCTAGCTGCGGTGGAGGGGGTAGCTACTGCAAGGAGGCCCCATTGATCTGGGGCAGAGTCAGCGGCAGTGGGATAGAACACTTCAGGGGGCCGCATCTGGCCCAAGGGCCGCAGCTTGCCCATCACTGCTCAAGTTGGTTTTGAACAGTTCAGGGCACTTCGCTGGGAAAACTGGGCTGGATTACTGAGACCTGTGCTGGTTAAGAAATTCTCATTAAGTTTTAAAAAATCATTTAATAAGTGGATTGTTTTTTTTTTTATTAGACAATCCTTTGGATTAGCTCCTTTGGAATCTGGAATTTTTAAGAGTGGTTCATTTTAGCATTAATTTTGTTATTTTCTTTAGTGGGATAACTTAGGTTAGCTTAAAGCTGAAGGGCCTGGTTTTCATTTCCTATTTCTAGCAAACTGTAAAATTTTTAGAGCTGAAAAGGGCCTTTGAGATCATTTTAGGAGCAGTGGCCTTGGGATCAGAAGACCTGGGTTTAGAGTCATAGTCTCTAACTCACTAGCGAGTGTCCTTGCACAAATTATGTAACCTTCCAGAGCCTTGGGTTCTTCATGCACAAGATGGAGATAATAATTACTCAATTTTACAAACCTTTATTAAGCTACAAATAGTTACAAGGCACCATCCTGGGTGCTGGAGATGCAAAGAAAAGAAACCCCAAATAGTTCCTGCTGCCCTCTGGAAGTTTCAGTTCTCCTGAGGGGATACCCACAATTTCTACTCCAGTAAGAGTGAAAAGAACCAGCATCCGAAAGGGAGTTGGAGGGTGTCAGGAAAGGCTTCTTGTAGGAGAGGCTTAAAGGAAGCTGAGGGTTCTTTCAGATTAAGGTGAGCGAGCAGTGGAGCCCAGGAGTGGGAGACAGGCTTGTGTCCGGACAAGGAAAGTAGGGTCCAGTGTAGGCATACTCTGGAGAGAAGAACTCACAGATGAATTTGACTGGAAAGAAGAGTGCGTAAAGCCAGAGGGGAGGAATCCAGCCTGAAAAGGCAAGTGGGAGCTAGCTTGTGGAGGGCTGAGGCCAAAAAGAATCCCTGGAAATTCTGCATAATGGGATGATGTGATCATCTCTATGTTTCAGGAATATTCACTTTGTGAAGGCTGGATTGGAGCAGGGAGACTACTGAGGAGGCTCTTGTACTAGAACCAGTGTGAGGCCACAAGGGCTTGAGCTAGGAGAGAGGATGGAGTGCAGATGGAAGTTGTGGAAGTACAGATGAGGTATAAGTGAGAAGAGGTCAGGAATGACCTGGGGGCCTTGGAGGATGTTGGTGTCCCTAGCAGAGGGAGGGAGGGCCCTGAGTTCCATTTTGGAGTGATCAAGTTCTGCAGGTAGAGGGTCGTCGGGGCTTGAGTTCAGAAGGAAGATTAGAGCTGAGCCTCTAGGTTTGATCGTCTAGCTCTAAGGAGAGTTAAATGTAAAAAGTGTGATAGTGATGGGGATATAGTCCAGCTCTCTTGGTTTTTTAATTAACAAGCATTTATTTTCTTTTCCTTCCACTTCCTCTACCCCAGGCTGGGAGGAAAAGAAAAAGGAAAAGAAAAAGAAAGCCCTCATGACCAATATACTTCATTAAGCCAGCCAAATTCCCATATTGGCCATGTCCAAAATTGGGTGTCTCCTGCCCCCTGAATCCTTCATGTCTTTGTCAGGAGATGGGGAACATATTTCCATCACAGGTCCTCTGGGATCACTCACCCTCTCTTTATAGATGAGGCAGTTGCCCAAGATCACGGGCTTTGCTCCAATCCAGTAGAGGAGCTCTTGTGCCAGGCTGTGCCCAGCTCCTGGTCAGCTGATGCTTTAGTGTGATCACAGGAGCTGATACCCAATATTTTCTGGCTTTGCTGCCCGCTCAGGATCATCTCATTGAGCCCCCCAGTATGAGGCAGCACCCCTCAGACTACAGGAATTCTCCATGTTACCGAGAGGCCCAGAGAATGTAAATGCCCCAGGTCACCAGATTGAGATTGGCAGGACTGGCCCAAGGAATAAGGCTCGTGATTGCCAAACTAGTGTTCTTTTCCCTTAGAGAGCTGGAGCCATCCTGGGGGCTTCTTTTTTCTCATTCCTTCTTGTCTGTAACCACCTTCCTTTGGCATGATCTGGAGAATTTGCTCCAAAGTAGTTGACTTCATCCTAGATGTTGCCTCTTGTCTATGGAAGTAAAGTCCTGTGACCTGTGAGTTCCCAACATTCCTCCTGAGGATCTCCGCTGACCACCGTCATCTGCAGTTTAGAAGCAGCTCAGTGGGCACTGCCCATTCCCAGGGAAACATTCATAGCTTGCTGTTTCCTAGAAGTCACTTGGTTGCCTGCTTTTTTTCCTTGAGGGATTCTTCACTAACTTATCCCCTCCAGGTTTCTGTAACATGCCAAATAGCACTTTCAAGGCTCCCTCCCCAAAGCTCTGTCTCCCCTCCCCATTTGTCGTCGTTAGTATCCCCCTGTCAGGCACAGGTAGGAGCAGAGAAGGAGTGCTAAGGGACATGAAGTTCATCACCAAGACAGCCAGGTGACCCAATGGAAAGTACTCTGACTTTAAAATTGAGAAGACCTGGGTTCAAATCCTGCCTCAGACAATTTAAAAACTGTCTAACCCTGGGCAACGATCATCTCACAGCCTTGGTTTCCCAGCATGCAAAATGGAGATAATAAAATATCTACGTCCTAGAGTTGTTGTGAGGACCCAGAGGAGATCTACTTCAAAGAGCTCCAGAAACAGTCGTTATGATTTGATCTTAGAAGCTTGGGCAGTCTGAACTCTCATATGCACAGGTGCTCCTTCCCTGTGTTGGCTGAGTTGCCTGGGGTGATCTGCCTGGAGGACCCAGGAAGAATCCCTTCAGCTTCTTCTGGGACAGATTCTACTCTCAACACTGTCCCACTGCATCCTGCCTGTCTGGTTGGCCATGTGCCCCCACCCTTGGATGTCCCCCCACCCCGCCTCCCTGGGCATTTCCAGCAATGCAGAATTGCCACTGACCACACTGGCCTCCCTCTGCCAGGGCTCTGGGTCCCTTCAGGCCCTTATTGTTTCTTTTCTTGAAATTCTGTCATTTTCTTTCCTTTCAAAAAACAAACAAACAAACAAAACCCCTCACTTTCCATCTTAGAATCAATACTGAGAGCCTGTTCTAAGGCAGAAGAGTGGTAAAGGCTAGGCAATGGGGGTTAATTGACTTGTCCAGGGTCACACAGCTGGGAAGTGATTGAGGTCACATTTGAACCCAGGACCTCCCGTCTCCAAGCCTGGCTCTCTGTCCACTGAGTCAATCACCTGTCTGCCCTAAACTTAGTTGTCTTCACAAATATTGTTTCTAAATACTCCCACGCAGGACTCACACCTAGATCTTGTTTCAAGGCACTTAGTTTTGTTTCCCTCTCCCTCCTTGCAGTTAGTTCTGTGTCCCATTAGCCCCATAGATAACTCACGCAATCCTTGGGGAGCATCCCCGAAGGGCAGGATTGGGAAAGGGGCGGGGCCCAGCAGCTCTCCCAATATCCTGTGGTATGGAAAAAGACCTAAAGGAAGAAAGGAAGAAGGGAATGGGGGGGACTGGGCAGATTCATCTCCTGGGGAGGATGCCCTTCTGTCCTCTGATTCCATAGCCAGGACTTCTCTCCTCTCTTGCATGCACTCCCTAGACCTAGGACAGAATTTATACATGAAAAGCTGAGCCCCCAAGAATGGACGTGACTTGCCCAGGGTCTTCTAGACACACATCACAGAGGGAAGAGGTGGGAGGGACCTCAGTGGCCACGCAGTGCATCTCATGCATGAAAGGCATCCCAACGATAACCAAACCCAGCTCAGAAGGTACAAATCTGAGATGGATTGATTGTCATTGTAAACAATAAGTATGTTCGCCTGTTAGTTTAATGTGGAAACAAGTTGTTTAATTTCTGACTAAATTAAAATCTGTTTCTTGGTGTAAATATTGCGACCAGGAGCACTACTTACCCATTGCACACACAGGCCTCTAATAGTGTCCAGGCGAAGGTTGAGTTTGCAGTCTTTTTCTGTCTTTTCCCTTTTTATTTATGCATTTTTCACTGAACCCATACTTGCTAGGTGCTTCCCAAAGGGCTTTTTACACGAGTAGACTTTTCCAAATTTTGGGATAGCTCCATGGTACAATGGATAGAGTGCTAGGCTTGGAACCAGAAGTTCAAATCTGATCTCAGATACTTCCTAGTTGTGTGACCCTGGGTAAGTCACTTAACCTTATTTGCCTGTGTTTCCTCATTCATAAGATGAACTGGAAAAGGAAATGGCAAATTGCTTTAGGATCTTTGACAAGGAAACCCCAAATAGAGTCACAGAGTTGAACATGACTGAAACATCTAAACAATTTCAAATTGTACTGACTTGCTGGAATGAATATTTCTAAATGTTCTAAAATCGGAAGTGAATAGGAAGTGAGAGAGATGGAGAGAGACAACTAGCGAGTCGTTTAGTTGAGAGCAGCCTTGTCTTGCTAAAGTTAAGACTAGATGCTGTGTTCTGTTTGGAATTAGTCCAGTAGAGACTTGGAGGCGGCCTCCCTTCTACTCTTAACAAGGGCTTTCAGCCACCTGTCGGCATGATCCAAGCATTGAAGAAATGACTGAATTTGAACTGTGTCGAGAAGCCAGGGAGATGCTGCCCGTGCTAGAGGATCATTTCCACTCTGCTGCTGTCCACTTGCTCAGCCTCTGTTACCTCCTGTGGAGGAAATCCTTCAAGCACCAGTTGAATTGGCCTGAAATGGTGAATTTCAAGAAAATCCTATCGAATTCACCCTGGAAGAAGGTGAGTTTCTCCCTGGAATCTGGATTCTTCCACAGGAGATGGGCTGCCCCTGCCTAGAGAGAAAAGGGATAAGCATTACTGGAAACCTTCTCTTAGAAGGATGATGCCTCCAGTTCAGTGTGAGGGAAGAAGATCGATTTTTCCAGGCTTGGAGAGAGGCCTCAAGAAGTCAGCCTTCCCTCAGAAATCATTTTTAGTTTGCTACATTTTTCCCATTTTCTAGTGACAGCACTGAGAACCCACATAGGGTAATAAAATAATTTCCTTACAACCACCTGGAGAGTCGATGACGCTGGGATTGTTTCCTCCATTTTACAGATGCCAGAATTATGGCTTAAAGCACTTAAGAGGCTTATTCCTTATAATAATAATGAGTAATAATAGCTGACATTTCTGTGGCCCTCTAAGGCTTACAAAGTGCTTCACAACATTCTCAGATAATCCCCACAAAAATCCATGGCCATCAGTGCTGTTATCATCCACATTTTGCAGAGGAAACTCTAGCTTAGAAAAAGTTAAGCAATTTGTCCTGGGTCACACAATTAGGAATTGCAGGAAGAGAGGTTCAAACCCAGATCTGCCTGGCTCCCGATATGCTTCTGAAACAAGGCGCTACCTTAATTCTCAAATTCTCTGGAGTCAGATCCAACCCAGAACCAGATTGGACCAGCCTCAAGGGAACTTGCATTCTAGAAGGGGAGGCAATACAAAGGACATGGTAGCCAGGCCTTGGTGCCAGGGAAAGGCATTTTTGGTTTTGGAAGTCACAGGTTAGTCTTTCCATAATTGGTAATATTGAGGTAATATTGATTTGAATCTGCTGTTCCAAGAACAAGAGGTTTGGAGTCAGGGTCAGGGGGAAGCAGATCAAATTGCAAGATGAACAGGGTGGACAGTCAGGCAAGTGGTTAAGCAGGGTCTCTGGTCAGGGACTGCCTAGGTAAAGTGGGCCATGCCACATGGATTTCTACTGACTTCCTAATTAGGACAGCAGGGCCTTGCGCCATAGTTATAAAAGCTAGTTCACTCAGGGCCACACACTGTACTTAAGAAATGAGAGAAAGGAAGTGATGTGGGGCAGAAGCCCAGAATACAGGGATGGCAGCTGAATTCTCTTCCTCTGAGGGTATGAGAATGACAAACAACCCAGCCTTCTCATGAGGTAAGTGAAGAAACTAAATCCTAGAGAAGGGAAAAGGACTTATCCATAATCACCCAGCTAAAGTAGTGGCAGAAAATAGATCTTAAGGAAAAAGATGTGTACAAAAATAGTTATAGCCACGCTCTTTGTGGTGGCAAAAAACTGGAAAACAAGGGTATGCCCTTCAATTGGGGAATGGCTGAACAAATTGTGGTATCTGCTGGTGATGGAGTACTATTGTGCTCAAAGGAATAAAGAACTGGAGGAATTCCATGTGAACTGAAACAACCTCCAGGAATTGGTGCAGAATGAAAGAACCAGGAAAACATTGTACACAGAGACGGATATACTGTGGTAATATCTAATGTAATGGACTTCTGTACTAGCAGCAGTGCAATGACCCAGGACAACTATGAGGGACCTATGAGAAAGAACATTATCCACATTCAGAGTTAGAACTACAGGAGTAGAAACGCAGAAGAAAAACAACTGCCTGATCACATGGGTGAATGGGGATATAATTAGGGATATTGACTCAAAATGAGCACCCTAGCATAAATATCAATAATATGGAAATAGGTCTTGATCAATAACACATGTAAAACCCAGTGGAATTGTGCATTGGCTATGGGAGGGGATGGAAGAAGAGGAGGGATAGAACATGAACCCTGTAACCATGGAAAAATGCTCTAAATTAATTAATTAAATAAAAGATAGTGCTCCAAACAAACAAATAAATAGATAAATGAATGAATGAACAAACAAACAAACAAATAAGTAGATGAACAAATAAATAAATAGATAAATGAGCAAATAAATGTGCAAATAAATAAATAAATGAATGAATGAATGAAGTGGTGGCAGAGCCAGGACTAGAACTGCTGTTCCCAGACTAATGCTTTTCCCATGTTGTATCACTAAGGATGCTTGAGATGGCAGAATCCTGCCACAGTGAAGGGCACTCTATGTGGCCCTGAAGAATGCACACAAGGTTCTCTGCTTTGGGTTAGACAAGCTCACAATGGGATGGGTCCTCAATCCTGGCAAGCCTGTTCCAGATCTGGACATCCCATCTAGGCCAGCTTCCATCCCTCCTCTGGTTGTGATGTTAAATTGTGGCTTGTTGGTTCTGAGGGATTTTGTGCTTCTATTTGTTGTCACTAACGAGCTATTGCCAGCCCAGGCTCCCCAGTAGCTTTCCACTGTCCTCTGGGTTATCTGCTTTGGGTGCTTCTGAGATTCTTGTGTCCTTGATTATTCACAGCCACCTGGCTTCACTGAAAGAAGAGTTGTCATTCCGGAATCACCAGCATCTCCATGTAGTTTCTTTCTTCTTCTTTTTTAATTAATTAATTAAGGGAATTTTCCCATGGTTACATGATTCATGTTCTTTCTCTCCTCTCTTCCCTCCCCCTTCTGTAGCCAATGTGCAGTTCTCCACACTGGGTTTTTACATGTGTCATTGATCAAGACCCATTTCCATATTATTAATATTTGCATTAGGGTGATCACCTACAGTCTACATCCCCAAACATATCTCCATCAAACCATGTGATCAAGGAATCCATGTAGTTTCTTGAGAGTTAAGCCTACATAGCTTGGACAGGCTGCCGATGGACAATAGATAAGACCCAAGGAGTAGCCTGCTTGGGCCACTCCCACAGTGACCCTAACCTGTTGTTGCTCAGTGATGGCTGATCATGTTTGTTTTTTTTTTTTTTAAATCATACCTTCTGTCTTAGGATCAATACTAAGAAGTGATTCTAAGGCAGAAGAGCGGTAATGGCTAGGCAGTGGGGGTTAAGTGACTTGCCCAGGGTCACACAGCTAGGAAGTATCTGAAGCCATATTTGAACCCAAGACCTCTCATCTCCAGTCCTGGGACTCTGTCCTCTAGGCTACTTAGCTGCCCATGTTGATCATTTTCTATAAAAGTCAAAGCTAGGACATTTGCCATTTTCCAGAAACTTTCTTTATAGAAAACTGCCCGCAAGGAGTTTATATTGAGGTGGGAAAGACCTATTTTCATGACGGTCTCAAAGTTCTCTTTTTTGTTTCATAGAAATTGTCTGGTCATGGAAAAATGCCTGCCAAACACTTAGAGCTCCAGAGGATCTCTGTATTTTTCCCATTCGTTTTTTTGGGTTTTGTTTTTGTTTGTTTGTTTTGGAAACATGAGCCAGACTAGAAGTGCAGGAGCTACTTAGTAGCTCCTCCCACTTAGATTGGTACTAGAGCT
This sequence comes from Gracilinanus agilis, assembly GCF_016433145.1. Lineage (NCBI taxonomy): Eukaryota > Metazoa > Chordata > Mammalia > Didelphimorphia > Didelphidae > Gracilinanus > Gracilinanus agilis. The sequence goes on along the minus strand of NC_058133.1, from coordinate 509,948,310 downwards.
CTAACCTGCTCCATTTCCAATATGATCCTGCTTGCCCCAACTTAGGCAACCAAGTGGCATCCTCCTACTTGGGGCTTATCATATTAATGTCAAACTTAGTATAGATAACCAGTTAACTTAGTATACTGCAGTTCAGAATTCACATGCTCTAGAAATGAATCAACTTTAGCCCCCCATAGTAGCAGGGATTTCAAGTGTGGGTATCTCTATCTGACTCTTTAAAATTCTTTAGTCTTGGAGAAGTTAGGTGGCTCAGTGAATAGGGCACCAAACCTAGAGTTGGAAGGTCCTGGGTTCAAATCTGGCCTCAGACTCTTCCTAACTGTGTGATCCTGGGCAAGCCACTCAGTTACCTAGCTTTTACCACTCTTTTGCATTGGAATCAATAGTATTAATTCTAAAACAGAAGGTGAGAGTTTGGGATCGGTGGGGAAGACCGTAATCTTAAACAAGATGATGATGTGCATACTGTAAGATGGGAGCTAGGTGACACAGTGGATAGAGCACCACGTACAGAGTCAGGAAGTCCTGAGTTCAAATCCAGCCTGAGATAACTTGCTAGCTAACCTAGTACCTAGTGACTAGGGTGACCCTATGTGAGTCACTTCACATTGTGGCATCTGTCAGATGAGCTGGAGAAGGATTAAATGACCAACTCCTCCAATATCTCTGCCAGGAAAACCCCAAATGGGGTCACAGAGAGGCAGGCTTGGCTGATAAGACTGAAGAACAGCAACAAGGTTGAACAGAAGATCTGATAGAAATTGAATGTTTTTGAGAGAACATAATCTGTCTCAGTGACAGAGATGATTTTTCCTTTTTAAAAATTTTTAAATTAAAAAAAATTATTTATTCTTATTTTTTTTTAGAAAATGTTTCCATGGTTCCATGATTCATGTTCTTTCTCTCCCCTACACTCCCACCCCACAATAATCGTCTTTTCTTGCTGAGGATGAGAAATGGGGTTTGCTGCATAGAATCAAGATCACTCTGTTGTGAGGAATTTCTTTGGGCATTACTACCTAGATGTACCTTCACAGGGTTCTTAGATCCTCAAGACGGTCTGCCATAGAGCACTCATGGGTCAGAGAGATGGATACCTGGAGAGGGAGGGAGGTATGATGGATAGATAAACTGACAGGCAAGCAGATGGATAGATGGATAGATGGATGAATGGATAGACGAATGGGTAGATAGATAGATGGATGAATGGGTAGATAGATGCGTACATATATATGTACATTTTTTCAAATTCTCAAACAATACAATTTAATAACAGTAATAATAAATACTTGACAGAATAAGAAAAAAGCATGCTTCTTGTGAATAAATTTCCAGATAGCCACAATCTTTGGTCTTAGTTTTTATTTACCTCATTTATGGCTTTTCCCAATTTATAGCTATTAGTATTCAATCTGTCCCCCTTCCCATCAGAGAGTTGGACTCTATTGCTCATCTCTAAACCAACATCTAACTAGTGGACCTGTTTCATTGTTACTCAAAAGGGCAGCCCCATGTCTACTCTGAAGTGATCTCTTGTGGGAAAAAGTATAATAGAAGAGATAGAGTGTAACCTGGATGTTAGGCCACGTTAAAAGTACAAATCAAAACAAACAGGACAGCGCTTGCCCTCTAGCACCTTGAGGTCCACTGAGAGACACCTGGAGGCCTGAGTCCCTGCAGGAAAAAACACAAGCTCAGGAAGACTCTGAGTCACTAATGAGGAGGAAGTGAAAATTCAGAAAAGGACTGAAAACACGAAGCAGAAAATTGTGGTTGCCCAGTTAAAGCTGTGGGGTGAAGGCCCAGCTCAAGGAAATCATTCCCTTTATAGGTTTTTTAGGAATCATCGGATTATAGGTTAGAACTGGATGGGCCTTTGTGATCATCTAATTCTACACCTTCCTTTAATACAGATGTGAGTTGGGGACTAAGTTCCTCATTCTTCTCTTGATAACCTTAATATATGTTGGAAGAGGCTCTCAGGTCACCATGGTCAGGAAAAGAGGGAACTATTCACTCCAAGGGGATAGGAAGTAGTTCTTTACCAAGATGGAATGCCCATTATGATGCCCTAGCCAGAACCTGTTGGTTGAGGTTTTTCTAGGCAGGCTGGCTGTTCTGCAGCAACCCAGGGAGTCTGTGAGTATCCAGAAGGTGACACATTCATTCAGTCAGAGGAATTTGCATGGAGGTAGTCAGCGAAGGAGGAGGCCAAGTGAGGGGCAGGAAAATTTGGGTGAAGGAGGAGAGAGGGGGGTGGTGAGTAAACTGAAGGGATGGCAACACAATGAGTAGAGGAGTTGTGGTGAGTCTCAAGGATTAGATCCTTTAGACAAATGCTCTTTGACAAAAAGAATGAAATTCAGCCAAATTGACCTACATCTTTAATGAGAGTGAGAATCATTACTCCCCCTTCTACAGTACTTTCAAAATAGCAGAGCCCTGTCCTCCTAGCAGCTCTGCAAAGGAGATAGAATTTCCTCCATGTTACAGAGCTGAAGTCTTTAGAGTGGGTGGGCCTGGAAACCAGGACTTTGGTCCCTGATGGCGGGACTCTTTCCCCATTATGCCATATTCAGCCCCATCAGCAGGGGGAAGGAGCCCCATAATCCAAGTAATGGCAGCGACATCTTCCCTGAGCATCCTTCCCTCCTGAGGCCCTTTGGAATTGAGATTATTGCCCTGCAAGCAAGGAGGCCTTAACCATACATAAGGCCTCATTACCCCCTTTTTCTGTTTCTGCCCCTTTGTCTGCATGCCCCTGCTCTTGGTGAGCCCACTTCCCCATCTGTAAAAAGACAGGACCCAACTTCCTCCATGATCCTCCAAGACACATCTGCTCAGAGACTTGTGATTGTGGTTGCTCCTTAGCACCCACTGCCACCAGGCTGCAGACTTGGCCATTCATTCCCCCACATAGCCCTCTGGGGCGTTCATGCTCCTCCTTACCTAGAGAGCACTGGCTTTCCTTCCCTTAAGGCCCATCTCGAATTCTCCCACCATGAAATCTGCCGTTCCTTCCATCTCCATGGATTTGTACCCCAGGCTACTACCCTGTTCATCACTGCTTCTTCTTGGACTGTGTTGTCACTGTCTCCCCAATAGATAGAGGCCACCTCTTTGAATTCACACCTGGGGCAAATCAAGAAACCCTTCTGTGGTCTTCCAGGTAACGTGCTTTAAACCCTTCAAAGATGCTTCAGTGATTTGGGGGGAGATGGGAGTTTGAGATCCCAAGAGGGTGGCAGGAAATATTGCTCCCCTTCTACAGATGAGGAAAGTGAGGATTAGAAAAGTCCTCTGGAAAAACATCAGTGTCCTGCTGGTTCACACTCAAAACTGCTTCCTTCCTTCTTTGAGGTGGCAAGAGGTCTGATCTTCTCATCTTGGCTCAGTCATAGCCTGGAAACATGTAGGCCTGCCTTTTGAGAGTGGCAATGCCCAGGCCCTGGTTGCTTGACTTAGAGACCTTCCTTCTTTCCAAAGCTTGTATGGGTTATGAATGCCATATTTTAAAATTCATTGGAATGATGGTTAGAGACTGGAGAATTAAAGAGAATTATGTCACAGAACTAAGGCTATCATTGCTTGATATAGTCTGAAGGACTCAGCCCCGTGTCTCTGTTCTGTCCCTCATTTCTTGTGGGACTCTGGACATCCATTTCTCTCCCCTTCTCTGGGCCTCAATCTTCTCCTCTGTCAAATGACAGGACTGTACTAGACAACCTCAGCTTTTCCTTCCAGCTCTAAATCTGTGAGCTTTGCTTAGCCAAAGGCTCCTTTCTGTGTGTGCTGAGCCCTATGCTGAGGCTCCAGCTGATAAAGGAGTAAAGGACCACCCCCCTCTTGTCCTTGCCTTCCAAAGCTACAGCCTTCTTGGGGGAGACCTGTGGTAAGTCCAAAGCAAGCTGGGAACAAGAATGGCAGACTCATGCTTGCTCTTTGAGCAGGTCAGGGCCGAGGCCACACCAGGAAAAGGGATTTTCTTTAAAAACGGAAACTGGCACTTCACCCTAAGAAAATACTGTAAGAGACCTTGGCAGAGATTTGAAACTGCTTCTCTTTCCACTGTGGAATGAATTCTGACTGCCTGGGGGGAAAATCTTCCAGGGGGAGGAAGTGGAAGAGGGAGAGAGTGTGGGCTCCTTAGAGAGGATCCTCACCAGGTCCTCTCTGCTGTCTGGTCAGGAGCAGAGGCTGAACTGCTTAAAATGAGGCCAGTTTGGGGAGTGACCTCTGAGCGTCAAATCTGTTTGAGGCTACTGGATGCTTGAGTCACTGCTATTTGATGCTATTCATTGAACAGGATTCTTTTCCCCCACCCCCCAAAGCTACTGAAGGCCTTCTGAGATTATCCTCCAATTTATCCTGCATACGTCTTGTGTGTTCACAGTGGTTTGCATGTTGCTCCCTGAGGGAAGGCTCTGTTTTTCTCTTTCTTTGTATCTCCAGGACTTAAGCCTGGCTGAAGAGACACTTGTTGATGCTCCTGTACCTTCCCATCCTTCTCCAGGTCCCTACCCAGCCCTGTCTGTGATACTAATCTCTGCACTCATTGGAAGAGGTCTTTCTGCCCCTGCATTCCTTGAAACCCTAAACTCAGTAATCAGTCTTAGAGACTTCCTGGAGCCCCCAAATTCTCCTGCAGCTAGTCTGGTGATGCACCTCAGTGTGAAGCTGGGCCCTTGCCAGATCTGTCCTTAAAGCCTTTACAGCTGGTTAGGAAGGGCCTGCCAGGGCTCAGGTGCCACACTACATCACCAGCCTCTGAGGCCATGAATGTGCAATAAGACTTCTCCAACAAAGGGATTTCTTTCATTGTAGGAGAAATCACAGCAAGTCTCCTGTCTTTGTCATTTGCAGTATATTTTCACTCAGTCCTCAAAGTAACCTTATGAGGCAGGCAGGACTGGTATTCTGGCTTCCAGTTTAGAGACAAAGGGAGTTTAAAGCCAGATTAAGGGCTTTGCTCAAGGTCTTCCATGTAGTGAGTGAATGTAGCTGGGACTAGGCCAGCATTGGCGAACCTTTTAGAGATTGTTGTATGCCCAAATTGCACCTTCAAGCTGCCTTTGTGTCCCCCGCATTATCCCAGGGAGAAGAGGGAGGAAGTGCTCCCATTGAAGTGCTGGACAGAGGGCTGGGGCATGTGAAAATTGGCCTCAGGCACTATAGAGAGAGGGACCTGAACAGCCCCCTCCCTGCCACCTGGGCACATTTTCACCAGCACAGGACTAGGCCATGATGGAATGTTAAGGGACCGAAGAGATCACAGAGAACATCTAAGTCTCTTAGGTAGTGAAGGGACTAGCCAAGGTCACTCAGGCCTCAGAGGCAAGACTCACCGGAGTGGAATATTATGTGGAACATCATTTTTTAAAGTGTACTTATTGGTTTTATTGGATTTTTTTCTTCTCTTCTTCTTTAAAAAAATTTTTTTTCATAAAGTATGCCTCTGGGAAGGGAGTGGGGATAGAGGTGAGAAGCTAGGCAAATGTCAGCACCAAAGACAGCAATAAAAAAATGTAAAATGGCCCCACCAATATAGTCATGCACACCTTAGTTAGATAAGGAGTTGAAATAATCCTGAGAAAGGAAAGACCCTTTTGAAAAAGAGGTTTCATGTTTCTGGAGGTTACTTATAAGAAACAGGATTTTTACATAAATATCTGACCTTTGGCTCTCTCCCACTGAAAGAAAAAACAAGGATGGAGGGGCATGAGTGACAAGAGGAAAACCTCAAATCATTCCAGATAAAGTCTTCTGCCTATTAAACTAAGTACTGGAAGAAAACGGGGCCAGGCCAGGACTTAACTGACCAGCTAATGACTCGCCCAGTCATACTTCAATTTTAGATGGAGAAATTTTCAAAAATGATGTTCCATAGGGCAGTCTCCTGGTTGTGACTGTTGTTGTAATTGGGTTTGCTGGAAGCAGGTGAGATGAAAGCCTGGTGTGGGGAAATGCCCCCAGCATAGGCCTGGGGTAGTTCTGGAGATAGCCTTCATCCCAATTGTGGGAGTCCCCAGGATGGTGAAGGGGAAGACTAAAAAGAATCTAAAATCAAGTTCTAGAGTGCTTGCGGTTAGTAGGCCTTGAGGCATTTGGGAGTAGCAAATGACACACCACAAAAGACTCCGCTTTCACCCACAGTGAGCTGGGCCAGCAGAACAAGGGCTTCCAGTATTGGTGCAAAGCTGGAGTAAAAAGCATCCTTTGGCGGAGCGAGGCTCTCATTAGTCTTCTTCCACTCCCCTCCCTCCTCCAGGCGGAGCCTTGCCAGTTTGTAAAGGGGTGAATTCACTCTCAGTCCTTTTGAAAGGTTCCTGTCAGTGATAGATGAGACAGCTTTCTATAACTTCAAAGGAAGAAAGCTCAGCTGGTGAATGAGGGCCAGAGGAGCTGAAAAGTCCAAGAGGAGCAAGAGCACTTGTGGTGTGACCCAGCCATCCCAAGAAGCCCTCTGGAGACGACCCCTGCTGGCGCAAGGCAGAGCCAGAACAATGAGACTCTCAGTAAATCAGGCAGAAGACTGAATACACATTTTTGTCCCATTTTCAATGGACCTTGCTCATGTTGCTTGCCATCTAGCCAGCCATTGGCGCTGGGTTCCCATTCCTTCAAAGGCTGAGAGTCATGACTGCTCTAGGCCCCATAATGGAGCCTTCGCCCATTGGATTTGGGGGATGACCTCTTTTTCACATTTCCATGGCAAATCCCATTAAAGGGGACCTCTTGGCCAGGGCAACCCATTGTTGGACTGCATTTTGTCCAGCGCCTGAGTGATGTTGGGAAGCATTGTGAGTCAGCCAGGCAGCTTCTAATTCAATCATCCCACTGACCCAGACTTGTCTTATGCTGCCCTCTAGGAGTTTCCTGGCCTGCTCGCTGGGATATTTGGGGGCTTCTCTGTAAGCAAAGGATACATTTTGGAAGGTTTAGCCATCTTTCTGGCCACATGGATGCTGAAGCACCCAGCTAATCCATGGAGGTTAATGGCTTTGCTTTTCGCAAACGTTTCTAGATAGATGGACACAGAAAGGCCTGTTGGAGGCTTCTAGGATAGTAGGCAAACACAGTCTTAGGAGGAAAAGTGAAGATATCTCTTGTGCTATCTGCTAGCTTGAGCTCTAGGGTCTATAGAAAAGCCCTGCTGGCTAAGAGTCATTTGGGGGAAGGAAATCCAAGGAAGGCAGAGCTCTAGATGTCCAAAGGAACCTAATGCCTGGGTCCTCCCATGAAAATTCCCTTGGCATTGAACATCTCTGATGGTCATCTTTGTCTCTCCATTTGGGGAAGGCATTTGGCTTTCTGAGGATGAGATGTTGCAGTTTTGTGTGAAAGTAGAACCGGTGCTGAGGTCAGCCACAAAGCACATAAGACAAGCCTATTTTCCCATGAGGCCTCTCTCCAAGTCCTTCCCTGCCGCCAGGCCAGAGGGAGCCTGGTTTTTGCCTGCCACTTGATTGATCCTGACAGCAGGAGAAGGGAGGAAGCCCAGGCCCATTCCCTCCAATGATGGCTTATACCCACTGAGGCAGCCTCTCCCTAACAATTGTCTATTGTCACCAATTCAGTGTATCCTAATATTTCCTAGATTTCTGCCACTGGTAGGAGGCAGGACTGTTTTGTAAAAAGCCTACTGCTGGGGATTCAGGACACAAGCCTGAGCATATAGGGGGAGGGGCTCAGAGAATCATGGAAGGGGCCCTAGAGAGCAGCCTCTTTCTACCACTGCATTTGGATGGAGGAAATGGAGACCTTAGGAGGATTCATCCCTTGTGCAATCAGAGCTGTATGAAGAGATTAAAGCTTAGGCTCCAGGACCCAGACAAGTACTCAAATTGGAATAGCAGTTCAAGAAGGTTCTCAGGACTGCCCATTATTAAAGGATAAATTAGTGTGATGGGCAGTTTTTCTTTTTCTTTTAATTTAAAATTTTCTTTATTTATTTTAGAATATTTTTCCATGGTTATATGATTCATGTTCTTTCCTTCCCCTCCTCCCTCTCCCTGCCCCTTAGCCAGTGAGTTCTACTGGGTTCTACATGTATCATTGATCAAGACCTATTTCCCTATTATTACTATTTGCAATAGAGTTATCATTTAGAGTCCCCAATCATGTCCCCATCAAACTATGTGATCAAGGAAATGTTTTTCTTCTGTGTTTCTGCTCCCACAGTTCTTTCTCTGGATGTGGTTAGCATCTTTCTCATAAGTCCCTCAGAATTGTCCTGGGTCATTGCTTTGCTGCTAGTAGAAAAGTCAGTTACATTCGATTGTGCTACAATGTATCAGTCTCTGTGTACAATGTTCTCCTGGTTCTACTCCTTTCACTCTGCATCAGTTCCTGGTGATCTTTCCAGTTCACATGGAATTCCTCCAGTTCATTATTCCTTTCAGCACAATAGTATTCCATCCCCATCAGATACCACAATTTGTTCAGCCATTTCCCAATCAAAGGACACCCCCTCATTTTCTGATTTTTTGCCACCACAAAGAGCGTGGCAATAAATATTTTTGTACAAGTCATTTTCCTTATTATCTCTTTGGGGTACAAACCCAGCAGTGGTATGACTGGATCAAATGGCAGGCAGTCTTTTAAAGCCTAATTGCTTTCCAGAATGGTTGGATCAATTCACAACTCCACCAGCAGTGCATTAGTGTTGATGGGCAGTTTTTCAACCAGCCTAGAATACTCTATAGCAACATTGGTGAAGTATTGGCATATGTGCCAAGCTGGCACTCAGAGAGCTGCTCCATTCCCCCTCTTCCCATTGCTGGAAGACTTTTTTTGCATGCCCGCCCTCTATCCAGCTGCACTCCCCTCCCCCCCCCCCTCTCTCGTAATGCTGGGGGTTAGGGGGGAGCTTGGGGATGGGGCTCACAGGCAGCTTAAAGTTGCAGTTTGGGCATGCAAGCTTGAAAACCTTTGGCAACACTGCTCTATAGCTTCTGAGCAACCAGGATTCTATGAGTAGTTCTGAAAGGGAAACCTGGACTAATCAGCCTTAGGCCCAGAAAGTTTGTTCCATCTGGACCTGCTTCTTATGCCTGTCTCTCAGACTTAGCGCTGCTTCCCCTAGCTGGACTTGTCCTTTACCCCTTTGTTCAGAGAAAAGACCATGACATGGGAAATACAGTAAGGTTTGACTTGTTTTTATAATTTTTAAAGGATGGTGTGTATTCTGTGGAGCCAGAGATTGACTTATGAATGACATTTCTACTGAGCATGTCATATGATAAGTCCTGTGTTTGAGAATCAGATCTGCACTCTGTAAGAGCTTTTCTTTTCTCTGCTGAATCTCTCTCCTGAGCATCATCTCTTCTTTAACCCTTCTCCCTGAAAACAGTTGATTAGCCCTCTGTCCATCAACCAAAGAAGGTAGCATTTCTGTCTTCGTCTTCAGGGTGATCCAGTCTTTGTTAAATGATGATTTATACAGGAAAAGAATTCAGCCTTTGTGAATAGAGCATTTACAGAGAAGAACATCCTAAGTGCATGCCTGGTCCAGTCAGACTATCCTGTTCAGAGGGGCTCTGACCAGCCCTGCCTACCTGCTTCTCTAAACCTTCCTTTCTCCTTTTCACCCTTGGTAGGGAGCCCTGGATGTTTCCTGCCCTCTAGGAACTTCCAGTCCAGCAGAGAACATTAGCCTGACCCAGCCACGATGGTGAGGTGAAAGCCCCAGCCCAGGCTGTCCTTCCTTCTCCCTGGAACCAGCAACAGTATTCAAAGTATTTTTCTCATCCCTAGTCAGGAGGGATTTCCTTCTAGAAGACTGACTACATACCCAGACTAGAACCCAGAGTTCTGTTCCCATAGAACCTCCTAAAGCATTTCTTTTTCGAAACTCAGGATTCTTCATCTGGGATCCACAGACTTCTTTTTATTTGACTGTTTTGATAATTTTCACTATAAATGGTTTACTCTGTAATCCAGTGTATCTTATTTTAGGCATTTAAAAACACAATTCCATAGATGCCACCAAATAGCCAGAAGGCTCTCAAATGGGAAAGCTCTTAAGAACCTCTGCTTTGAACAGTGATAGTGGATGACAAATGACACCAGTTACTAGCCTTATTAGAAACTTCCTGGGTAGAGAGTCATGTCTGCAAAACTTGTTTTCCCTTTCAACTGGAGCCATAGCCCAGAGTCCAGCCTGACTAACCTAAATCTTGAGTAGTGCCGGAGGTGCAGCCATCATGGGATAAAATCCAGGGGGCTGCTCTAGAAAGCAGTCACAGAGGACTGTTGAGTGAAGCCGCCAAACAGAAGTTAGAGAAAGAGTGACCAGCTGCCCTGCTCTGCTGTTGCTAGACTGGGTTCAGACATGAGCGGGTTCTTAATGGGAGGGAGGTTGGACTACCTTGAAAGGTCAACTGCCCAGCCACCTGCATCAGGCCAGTCCAGCATCCTGAGCACCAGCCTGCCCCAGCCCCCCAGAGATACTAGGCTGGAATTAAAGGTGAAGGAACTGCTGAGTCAATGGAGACCTCTCGCCAAGATACTTCACTTAAAAATAGAGGTTTGGTCACTTGACCCCCATTGCCCATCCTTACCACTCTTCCCCCTGTGATCCAATACACAGAAGTTAAGGGTTTAAAAAAAAAAAAAAAAGAAAAAAGAAAAAAATAGAGGTTTGGGGCAGCTAAGTGACTCAGGCCCAGATTGAGAAATAGGCCCAGAGACAGAAGGGCCTGATTTAAATGTAGCTTCCGACACTTCCTACCTGAGCAAGGCACTTAACCCCCATTGCTTGGCCCTTACTGATCTTCTGCAGAAGGTTTTGATTCTGCACAGTGTTGATGGAAGGCAAGGGGTTTTTTAGAGGTGTAGATCTTTATCAATGCCTGTGGTTATTTCTACAGATCCCTATTTATGTTGTTACTTAAACTGTGACACAACCATGGACATTTATTAGAAGTGCCATTTTGGAAGCAAATAGAGTCTGTTCCCTCCCTTGACATACTCCCCTTTCCCAGTCTTGGTCATTTTGGCTCAGCCTTGACTCTCTCCCCAGACGGTACTTAAAACCTCACAGCTAACTTGCTTCAAGAGTGAGTGGTTGTTTTGCAGTTTCTAGAATGCAAACTTGAGGTCAGTAAGGGTGGGGAGCTCTTTTTCTACATGAAAATTTGAAAAGAGAGGTAGAATGGAAACCAAACCCACTAACTACTGTCTCTGGGAGCTTCCTGGGACTTGTTAGTTCCAGTCTCCAGATTGAATCATGTCTGTGACAGCAACAGAATTTCCTGAATCTCTGGCTCTGGGCAGGGGCTCCATATAGATGGTGCTTATGTTGATGCTGTTGAGGCTCACAGCCACAGGAAGAGGCTGGGAGCTGCGTGACCAGAGAGCACGTCAACAGGCCTGAGACTCCTGTGGGAACTCTGCCTTGAAAGGCTGATAACAGGCAGGCCAGCTTGAATGGAGAGGAAGCAGAGTTTTCAGTTGAACAGATTTATCACTCCTGGTCTTCTTTTAAGCATGCCTGTTTGGGATAGATTTGGTGTCCAGTTCATTGAAGAAGGTAGCATGTAGTTTTGATGGCTCACCTCTTCAACATAATCTAGATTCTTTTAGATGCTGATTTATCTAGGAAAATAATTCAGACTTTATGATTACAGCATTTACAGAGAAAAACATGCTCAATACACATATGGTTCTGCCAGAATTTCTCATGCGTAGCTTCTTATGTAAGCTGGTCTTAGGCAGCCACTCCATTTTCTTTAAGGAGTTAAAGACTTGAACTTGTGAAAGCTGATGAGATCGACTGCCCAAAGGAGTGGCATAAAGAGAAAAGATAGAGAAAAATAGGCAGAGCTTTGGGGAACACCCATGGTCATCAAGCATGACCTGTACAAAGACCCAGCACAGAAGACTGAGAAAGAGTGATCACATTGGTAGGAGAATCAAGAGGGGACAATGCTGCAAAACCTAGAGGAGAGATAGGATCCAGGGGGCAAAAGGCGTTTACTAGGGCCAAAGGCTGCAGAGAGGCCATGAAGAATGAGCATGGAGAAAAGGCCATGGGATTTGAGTGAATAAACTAAAAAGCATTTATTAAGCATTTACTGTGTGTCAGACAGTAGGCCACATTCTGAGAATAAAAATTCTAGCAACGTGATTCCCCTTCCCAAAGAGTTACATTCTAATGGAGGAAGGTGGCGCATACATGGGACTGACTTGGGACAAAGCAGGATAGCCCAGTGCAGCTCAGAACTTCCAAGCTCTGCCTCCCCAGTAGCAGGGACTACACACATGCACCATCTTACCCACCAGAAGGCGACTTTTTTTCAGGGCGATAGGGAAAATCTGATGGAGAACCCTGGAGGAGATGGAGTCAAGAATGTATGGAAAGGGATTGCTCTTGGCAAGAAGGACCATCTTTTCCTCAGAGACTGGCCTGAAGGAGGAAATAATGAGGGATGATGTCAGAGGAGTGTGAAATGAGAAAGGAAGAAGTGGGGGGCACTTGATGGACCCTCTTTAAGTTCTATCTTCATAGAAATCACTCATCATTTTCAGCTTTCAAGATTTTGGGGGGTCTTGACTAACTTTACTCCATTACCTCTCCCTCCAGTTTCATTTCACTTGCAGAGATCTGATAAACACACTCTACGTCCTTCCTCCAAGTCACTAGAAAAAATGTTGAACAACGCGGGGCCAAGTACAGATCCTTCAGGGACTCCTCTAAGAGACACTGCGAGCCCAGTGTGGGTCTCTAACCCAAACATATGAAGACTTCCCTCGGCAGAATGGCCATTTGCTCCAACAGCGTCTTTGATGACTCTGGAAGAGAGAGTGAGGCTGATGACTTTGCACAACTCTCTTAGATCCAACTCACTTGCAGAGCAAAATGCCGCCTCATAGAACATAAAGGATGAACAACAGCAAGAGATTTGCCTATTGACAGAACGTGTTGATAACTGTTCTTTGAGTCTGGTCATTCATCCCGTTCTGACCTACCCACCATACTATCATCTAGTTCTCATCTCTCTGCCTAGTCCACAAAGTCCAGTGCTTTGCTGAAGTTTTGAGGTGCTGTAACCTTGTCATTCCCCTGATCTGTCAGCTTAGAGATGAGGCTAGCCAGCGTGCCTTGTTTTATGGAGCCATCTGGACTGATAGTGACCTCTTTGGTTTCTAATGGCTCACTAACCATCCCTTTAAGAATCCATTTTGGCCTTTGGCAGGAACAGGGGTCCCACTTGTGAGCCATAGTGTACAGGGTTAAAGGAGCAAGTTGCCTGTTCTGTGTCATTCTCAGTGGTCACCTTCAGCAGCACTCTTGGCCTAGGAGCTTCTCTCCGGGCCAACTGTCTCTTCACTCACGTTGGCTTTAAGTTCCCTGTGCTCATTTGCTGGTCCAAGGTCATTCTCTTTGGTGAAAACAGAAGCAAAAGAGCCAAGTTCTCTCCTCTATTTACTGTCCTCTCTCACCACATCCCCTGCCACAAGTGCAGTTGTGCCTATCCCTTATTTGTTCTTTGTCTTAAGCATTGATTGTCAGCTTCAGCTCATTCCATAGCTTAGCACCACTGGTCTGCCTCTTACAAAACTGCGCCACTCTTTTATGTCCAGATCTTGCCCTTACTTCAACATCTGGGCATTTCCTCTTAAAATCTAAATTAGTCATTGAGCTTCCCCTGCTGTGTCTCTGAGAGCTGACCCTTCCCTGAGAGAAAGTTTTGGGTTCGTATCTCAGCTCCCAGGCAGCTATTTCTGAGCCATCTGCTTCCCACCCTGCCCACCTCTGGGTTGCATGTCAGACCAAACACCCCAGGTTTCTACCACTTTTGCTTCAGGATCCTCTTCTGACTTCTTGGTCGGAATCCACAAGAGAGCTTCCTCTTATCATTGTTACTAGCATGGCATGTTGGGAACAGGAACAGAGCTGCTCTGCCCATAGCTAAAGGCCCCTATCCCTTCTTAGAATCAGACCTCCAATAAAATGGGGAGGATTACAAAGAAAACCAAAGGTTAGCAAAAAGAAAGATGCCATTTTTCCCATCCAGGTTCATAGATTTGCTGAAATTTCCTTAATCCCTTGGAGGTACTCAGAACCCATGTCTAGGACCTCTGTGCTGCTAGATTCCTTACACAAGCCTGTAAGGAATCTCTTCCCCTCTGAAGTCCCAGAGCTTTGTTGGTGCCCTCTTTCATGGGGGCACTTATTCCGGCCTAAAGTCCCTTGTTCTGTAGCTGGGAAGAAGTGTGCACCTGGGCCATTTGAGCAGTAAGGAACAAGAAAAAATATTTGCACCCCAGACCTCTGACTCCAAAGCCAGTATTCTCCCCATTGTGCTACTTTCTTTTCTTTATGGCTAATTTTCTGACAGGTCAAACTCTTGGGCTACCAGGCAAGCCACTTGCAGGGTTTCCCAGCTGGCCTTGATCTAGACTCCTTGATCCAGGATCCTCACCCCTCCACACAGCTAACACCATGGACAACTTTCCCCTGCAGAGTCAGGCAACCTGGCCCTGGCTAAAGCCAGCTTGTCCTCAGAGGTGGGAGTTTTTCTCGAAAGCAAGGAGTTCTGCACTGAGGGTTCCTTTGTGATGGAGTTCTGTAACCTTAAGAAGAATTAGAAAAAAGCCCTGGAACTAGGTACCCCAGAGTCAGGAGAAGTTGCCTTGAGTAAAAAATCAACCCTGCAGGGAGGCATCACTCAGTGAACAGTCAACATCACTGCAGACCTTCCAGCACTAGTGAATTAGGAACTCCATTCTGAACAGGACTCAGTGTGACGGCCCCACGTGCTGGCAGACCCATGGATTTTCTTGAAAGCTGGAGATGCCAGAAGTCTTGGTGATGACGTTCCTGTGGTTTGTGGGGTGGGGCATCAGGGCTGCATTTTTATTGTTAATCCAGGTCAGAACCAGAGCTAGGGGTGGGGCAGAAAATCCTGCTGAGTGAGCAAGGGCTTTCTTACTGAGTTCCTTCCAAGTTCGACAGCTTAAGACTTCGATGGCCCTAGAAGAAAGAGATTCAGTACATGGCGCCATGAATTTGTTGGGAGGCAAGTTAAAGTGGAGCCCACATCTCTTTGTTTTGTAAAGGAAACCGAAGGCAGCATGGTGGGAAAATGGAAAGAATGCTGTAGAGAACCAAAACAGACCAAGAAAGAACTACTACCTCTTGAGGGGGAGGGGAGGAGGGAGGGAAGGAGAGTGTGTGTAGAGGGAAGGAGGAGAGCATAGAGGTCTTCTTCTAACAAGGGTTTTTCCATCATAAAATTGAGACTTTAGTTAAATGTAGTGTCTTTTTCATTGAAATTCTCTCAAGAGTATTTGGTTTGTGAGCTTCAGGCAAGACTTAGTAGGTCTAGGCCAGGCTAGGAAGCATTTAAAGACCCAGCAGGAAGAGGGTTTCCTTGGCTACCCTTCACCCTTCCTTTTGGCTGTTTGTATTTGTTGTTTGAGGCCCAGCCTGTGTTGGAACCCTAGCCCTAGGAGTGGACATGTCAAAATAAGACCCTGGACCTTTCCAGGAAGACAATTCATAACATTTAGACCTGAGAGAGGCCTTGGGTCACCATTTCTGATCCCTTTTCTTGGGATCCAGTTTGTTTCTTGTATCAGATTCCTCTCTTATGAATCTAGAGGCTACCTAGAACCCTACTCTGCTCACAGTCATCTTTGCATTCCCACTGGGCAGTGGCCCAGTCCCTTTGCTCCTTAAGGGGCCAGTGTCCTATACAACTTGTTGTCCATGCTATTGGTGAGTCAGCATCTAACCCTCTTCCTCCTCTTCTTCTGCCCGACCCATGTCCACTCCTTAAGGTCTTGAAAAATGTGTAAGTTTGAAATCAGACTTGCTTTCACTAGAATAAGAAAAATTTCAAATTGAAAAACAAAACAAAAAAACAGGATAATAATGTGGCCCAACTCCCAGACAGATTAGTCTACCTGGCTTCTTAGCTCTCCCTCTGTGCTCCTTTAGTCTGGTAGCTGTGAGGTGTGTTTATGATTTTACCATTGTTAACAGTAATCTATTCAGGTGCTGACCCAGAAATGACTCATTCATTGGCAGAAGGTGAATTAAGAGGGAGTTTTGATCAGAGCTGGGCTTTCTTGGGGAAATGAGAGGCAGAACAATACTGTGGAAGATACACCAGAATGGAATCTGAGAACATGGATTCAAATCCTGACTTTGGCTACTTAGTATATATGGGACCTTGGGAAAGTCACCCCTCCTCTCTGGGCCTCCGTTTCCTTCTCTGTAAACTGAAGGAGTTGCATAAGCCCCAAAGGTCTTTCCAGTGCCGAGTCTGAGGTCTTATGAAAGGCTTGCACATAAAAATAGCCAATTAAATTCTGGCAAAGGCAGGCTTCCTAGGGAGCCAAGAAGAAGTCTTGTGGCTTCCTTAGGTCTATAAAGGTAGCATCTGCTCATGCCATAGCCATGGTGATGATAGATAACATAGAGATAGAGCCTGCTTTGTGCTAAGCACTAGGCTAAGCACTTTACAATTCTGGTCTCATTTGATCCTCAGGTCAAACCTGAAAGGTAGATGCTATTATTATCCCCATTTTTTAAAGAATAAGGAAATTGAGGCAAAAATGCCTTGCCTAGAGTCACACAGTATCTATCCCAGTTCTAGGAGCAAAACTCTGGTGACCTTCATATCCCCTCTACCTGATGATATCAAGAATCCAACCAGTGCCTGTTTGTGGTCTTTTAAGATCCTGTACTCAGAAATTCCCATTCTTGATTACAGTTTTTCTCCCCTTCTAATGATCCTGCTATACTTGCTCTCCCTACTTTTGGGGGACCCTGGTCCTTGGAACCTTTGTTTTTTCCTCAGACCATCAGCCTCATTTTGATTTTGTGATCAGTTCCATCTTTTTGTACAATAGCCATCCTTAAGCATCTTCTAACCACTTCGCCTGCGCATCTCCACTCTACCCTTTTTCAACTTTCTTTATTTCTGTTCCTACGATTGATAATTTCTTTGGCTGGAGAAAGTAACAAGATGGCACCGATGGGGTTTCCATTAGAAATTTCCAAGCATCTTCAGTTCTCTTCCCATTTTGTGGATCCTCACTGCAGGGATTCCAGGTTTTTCCCTTCTCTTCCAACTCCCTCCTTGCCTTCCTCTCTTCCTAAAAAATTAATTTTGATGATGTCTTGTCCTTTTTATATCCTGCCAGTTTTACCCATTATCCTTCCTCCTCCCAGAGAGTCTTCCCATAAAATAAATCATATTTTTTTAAAGAAAAAAAAGAAAGAAAGAAAGAAAGAAAGAGGAAAAACAAACATAGCCAATAAATTTAAAATGTCTGAAAACCAGGGCCAAGTATTATTACTGCCCGTGGCCCTGTCACCTTTCCTTTTTTTTTATTCTCACTTGATCTTTGTAGTTTTGTTGCATTCCCTCTGTATGCATGTGTGCATTTGGTTGCTCTTCCCATTTACATTGTTGTAATCTTTGGGTATCCTCCTTTTTATCTTCTAAAAAAATTAGTGATAGCTTTTGTCTTTACATCACTTTTATTTCCAAATACTTCCTCCTGACCCCACCCCCACCTAGCTAGAGTTCCCTTATAACAAATCAAAAAGAAAGAGAAAAAATCCATGTGATAAAACAAATAATTTCAGCTGTGTTTGATAGTATATGCAGTATTACACACTCCGAGGCCCTCACCTCTACCAAGACAGGAAGGAGGTACATTTTTCCTCCCTCTTCCCTGAGGCCTAGCTTTGTAGATCACTATCATTACCCAGCATTCAGTTTTGTTGTTTTTGTTCTTTTCATTTACATTGTCATTATATATCTTTTTCCTCATTCTGGACTCTTCCCACAGCATCTGTTCATAGATGCCTCCCTCTGCTTCTCTGAATTCTCATGAGGCATAATATCCTATTGCATTCATGTTCTGTGACTCAGCCATTCCCCAACTGATTGGTGTCTACTTTGTTTCCAGTTCTTTGCTACCACAAAAAAAATTCTTGCTAAAAAATACCAACTTTCTGTAGCTGATTTTGCTTCATAATTTGCTGAGAATATTGAGATAATCTGATGTAAGAATAGTCTACAATTTTCCTTCTCTCCGGCTCTAGCTTTCTCTATATCTTCATCTACTCAGTCCTTCTTGACTATCTCCAAAGAAGAAATGTCTTTCCTCCCTTCCAAAGCCAGCCCCTCTACCCCCATAATCTCTAATCTCTTGGCCTCCTTCCCTTTTTCTTTAAGACCTTACTTCATCAAAGCTGACCTGGTTCTTCAGCCTAGCCTTCTCTACTAGCTCCTTCCTTTGTCAGACCCCATCTGAAGGACTAGGCCTCATCCAAAGGAAAGTGAGGATGATGATGGAGGGACTAGAGATAGAGAGTTGCAGAAAACTTGATTGTTTTCTTCAAAAGCTGAGCTACAGGGAGGCAGATGTTAGCTCATCATAAAAGAAACTTCCCAACTCTAGGTGTTGTCCAAGTGTGGGTTGGGGCTGGTCTGTTAGTTTGTTATCACTGGAAGTGTTCAAGCAGACCCTTGTAGATGCTTGCCCGAGATGAGTTAGAGAAAATTCGAATCTTGGATAGGAACTAGACTCATTAATTTCAGTGATCCTATCTCTGTTGTCTTCCTGGCCAAAAATGGGGAAGGCCAGAACATAAAACTGACTTCTCTTCTTTTTCTTTACAAGAGATGAGTTTTCTTTTCTTTCAGAAGCATATAGGAATTGAGATTGGATCTAGAGATGAGAACTTGCACTGTTCTCACTTCCCACCTACTGAGCCCCACAGCCAAAATGAAAATATCAGAGGGTGCCAGAGGAGTCCCAAAAGGCTGCCCAGGGAGAAGCCAAGGTTGGCCAGCTGAGGGTCTAGAAGGTGTGGAGAGCCCTGGGTGCCAGGTGAGATGGGTGAGATGAACATAGATATGGGGAGGGAGAGATGAGGAGAATGTAGAGGGGGATTTGTTTATTCTCACTAAGGAGAGGAAAGGTGGGATGTTTCAAGTATGCTTTAGAGCAGGGGTTGGCAATGTATGGCTCTTTCTGCAGGAGCCATAAAGTAAATTTTTTTTTTCAGGCGCTGTTATAGGAGCAGCACTGTGAGCACTGTATGGCTCTCACAAAATTACATTTTAAAAAATGTGGCGTTTATGGCTCTCACGGCCAAAAAGGTTGCCGACCCCTGCTTTAGAGGCTTGTCTTTGGCTTGAAAGTCCTGGCTCTTCAGTAGGAGTGAAGGTTTTGTTTGTGCATTTGTAGTTTCACTTGAGTCAGTAAGAGGACATCCATTACTAAATGCTCATTTCCCCCTAAGGAAGAGACAACTCATCCAGCTTCTAATGATACAGCACATTAGCTTTGCTAACAACATTCTAGTTTAAAAAAAAAAGTTTTAATAAAGTAGTCTCCTAATAGGCAGTTAATTTTAGCTAATAATTCCCTGGTGATCCAGAATCCTGAAGAATTTGTAAACAAAGTTATTGGCTCAGCGGGGAACCTTAGTATTTTGTCATTTGGAAAGGTTAGGTAGACCATAACCAATTTAGTTCCAGCAGTCCACATAGAACTTCATTAAACTTTGGGCTGTCTGAGTAAGTGGGTAGAGCCTTCCATTCACCCTGACCAGCATCCATCCTCACTCAACCGGAAGCCATGCCTGTCCAGAGTACATACTTCATTCTCATGTTTCCTACTCAAAAATATTTCTCTCTTTTGCCAAGATCTCTGTATGATGGAGCTTGAGCATCTCTTACCAGAGGATAACTTCTTTGAAAACTAGTAGCAAGTGGGACAGAACCAGCTAGGAGATGACTGGAGAAATAGGATCCCATTAGATTGAGTAGTATCTTCCAAGCTTCTAGAAAGAACACTGCATAGTTCCTGAGTATTGTCTAGAAGGCAACTCTCAGCCCCTTGATGCAGAGTTGAGGACTGCCCATCCTGATTGGCTTATCCACTTACCTAGGAAAAAGATTAGGCAATAATGCCTAGTACATAGTGAAAATGAATACATATTCATTGATTGGCTCCCATAGGTGCTTAACTGTGTCCTTCTCTGTCTCTTGCTTTAACATTCAAGTTCCAAGAAAGGAACAATCATAGATGCAGGCTGGACTCATACCACCAGATGTAACCTCTGGTTTCTCTTCTGAAAAAGAAGAAAGCCACAACTTCTAGTGTATACTCTTTAAGCTCAGAATGTTTGTATTGAGAGGAACCTTGAAGAAGAATCAGTCATCCTTTGTAGTTGAGGAAATACCCTTCCTTTGAGCTCTAAATTAAGCCACAGAGACTGCTGGGGTGGGTACAAAGGGTAGAAATGGGCTTTCTATGTTTCTGTCTCTGGGTAGAAAAGATGACCACTGTCATATGCTGCAACTGTCAGCCTCAACCCCTCTTGATGAAGGACAGATGCTAGCAGAACTGGTTCTATTTTTTATTTTAATAATTTAAAAATAATTCCATTTATTTTTAGCAATCTTATATTTTGAGCCCTCCCTCTCACCCTTCCACTTCCCACTAAGAAAGCAAGCAAAATAATATCAGTTATACATGTGAAATCATGTAAAACATATTTTCTTATTAGCCATATTGCAAAAAAAAAAGTCAACAAAAATTAATCAAGAAAATTCTGCCAGAGGGAGTCAAGATGGCAGCTTAGAAACGGCAAAAGTTGATTCATCTGGGAAAATCCTTCCACACTAATCAAAAACAAAGTGCCTCAAGAGGGACAGAAAACCAAACCCAACAAGAAGACAGAATTGAGTAACTCTCCTGTTCAATTCAACTTAAAAGGTATGCAGAGAAGGTTGAATTCTCAGGTTTAAGGAAAAGAAAGAAGGAAGGTCCCAGGACCCTTTCCCCACCTACTGTGTTGAGACTTGGGGAGTCAGTGGAATAGTGGAATCTCAAGGCAAGGGCTCCAACTAGAATGGAGTGCCTTGCTACCACAACTACGGAAAGTTCAGGGCTCTGATCACAATTGGCAAGGAGGCAGCTGGAGGAGAGAAGCAGAGAAGAGGGCAGCCTGGTCACAGCCTTCAGCCACAACACCTCCATCTTAGTCTTGAGCCTCTGGAAGTTTTGGCCTCAGGGCATATTCAGTTCAACTGGCTTAATCCAGTTCATCAATAGTGCAGAGAAGAAGCCTCTAGAGGACTTCTAACTCTCACCTACTGCACTGAGATCCATGGTAGGATTCTGGCTGACTGTGGAATCCCAGGGCAAAGGTTACAAGCCGAAGGAGTACCTTGGTACCACCATGGGAAACTCTTGCCTTTGGGATTGTCTTGGATTGTTGTATTGACCAGAGTAACCACGTTTTTCCTATTGTAAGGGGTAAAATATTAGAGTGGACTAAATTTATGAGGAATGTGGTCGCCAGAAATTATTACTCAAGTCAGAATTACTTTTTATGGTTATTTTATTTACAAAAGGAGAAAGAGTGAAAGTAAGGAAATCAGAGAGAGAGTAGGCAATTACTCTGGCCAGGTCTGAACCAGGCAGAGCTTCAGAACCCTCAACAAAGGGGACCCAGAGATAGATTAAACAAGGGGTTTAGCCATGAGGCTTCCTCCAAGATGAGGGGAGTCTCTGGAGGCTAGTACCTCTCAGAAAAGCCAGGAAAGAAGTCAGTCTTTTTTACTTAGCCATGTGGCAGTCCTAAAGGAAAATCAAAGAGGAGTCCTAGGTCCCCAGCCGGAGCTCCTTCAAGGTCAAGTTGAAGGCGAAATACCCGCCCAGGAAGTTCTTGCCACTTTTAAGGACCATCCCTTTTGTCATTTTCTGTGCCTTCCTTCCACTTTTATGTGGACCAATTATAGTTAAAGCTTTGCTTAGGACTGCCCAGGGGGCAGTCAGTCGATTCTGATTCACCACCTACCATCACACACATGGGTCACAGACCTCCCCATACTTAAAGATAAGTAGGGTGTGTATGCTTCTGGTGATTAGATCTAAAAATGGGCAGGGCCAGTGAAGTGAGGCTCAGCCCCGCAGGGGCTTTCCCACATATGGTGGTGTCTTCAGCTAGAGTTCCACCAGTGCAGCATCTTCCAAAACCAAAGCAAGAATCTCTGAAACCAATCTCTCCAGAAGCCAAGCAAGGAAGGCCAGCTACTCACCCACCCAAGATAAACTCCAAAGGAGAAGACCAAAGGCCAAGTCTAAGTCCTCCAACACCAAAATCTAACGGAGAAGATCCAGGAGCAGTCCTCCAAGAAGCAGTCCAAGAGCCAAGGTCGAAGCTCCAAAGTCAAAGGTTCCCTTGACAGGAAGTTCAGGACTTTTTGTAGTCCTTTTTCCATGTCACTTCCTGTCCCTTCCTCTACTTTATGGGAACCAATTGCAGTCTTTCAATTTGCCTAGCACTGCCCAGGGGCGGGGCAGTGGCCTGTGGAGTTGTCACCCACTTTAGTAAGTGACTTGCAATTCCCTTACTTAATGTTAAGGGGTGTTTAAGTTTTTGATTGATTAATTTAAAAGTTGCTGATTGATAGACAAAGAAAGTTTGATTCACTCTTCACACTTAATTGATCATCATACAACCTTGTATTACTGTGCACATTGTTCTCCTGGTTCTCACTTTACTTTGCATCAGTTCATATAAGTCTTCCCCTTTGTCATTTTTTATAGCACAATAGTACTCTTTCATAATTGTCTGCAACAATTTGTTCAGCCATTCTCTTAACTGCTTAACATCCCCTTGATATCCAGTTCTTTGATATCCAGAACTATATTTTTGTCCATATAGGTCCCTTTCCTTTTTCTTTGATTTCTTTGGGGTACAAACCTAGTATTGCTATTGCTGGAGCAGAGAGTGTGTACAGTTTTATAGGCCCTTTGAGCATAGTTCCAAATTGTTCTTTAGTGATTAGACCAGTTCACAACCCACCAACAGTTCATTAGTGTATTTCTACTTTTCCTCATCCCTGCCATCATTTATCATTTCTGATATCCCAGAGTTGTTTTAATTTGTCTTTCTCTAATTATTAGTGATTTTAGGGCATTGTTTCACATAGCTATATATAGTTTTGATGTCTTCATTTGAAAGCTTCCTATTCATATCCTTTGACCATTTCTCAATTGGGGAATGGTTCTTATTTGCTTTAAATTTTACTCAGTGTGTATTTGAGAAATGAGACCTCTATCAAAAAATTTTGCTATAAAAAATTTTGATATTACTTCATTGCCTATGAAATTTTTAGAAAAATACAGTTTCTCTGTTCTCTCATTTAATTAGGTGTATTTTTGCTTTTCCTTTGTCTGAGAGCATGGTTGCTATCCCTGTATTTTTCACTTCTGCTGAAGCATAATCAATTCTGCTCTAGGCCCTGATTTTAACTCTTTATCTCTACTTCAAGTATGTCTCTTGTAAACAATATATTGTTAGATTCGGGTTTCTAATCTGTTCTGTTATCTGCTGCTATTTTATGGGTGAGCTCACTCCATTCACTTTCATGGTTAAGATGCTATGTATTTCTATCCATCCTATTTTTCTGTTTATGTTTCTCTCTTTTTGTCCTGTCCCTTCTATAAAGTCTGTTTTGCTTCTGACCACCGTCTCCCTTAATCCACCCTCCCTTTATCATTCCCTCACCCCATATTTCTTATCTCCTTCCCCTTCTATTTCTCTGTTGGGTAAGATAGATTTCTATGCCCAACTGTATGTATGTGTGTATTTTCTTCCCTCTTTGAATGAATTCCAATGAGAATGAGATTCAAGCATTGCCCACCACCCCAATCTTCCCCATCACTATAAAAGCTCTTCCTCATGCATCTCTTTTACATGAGAAAAATTTCCCCTTCTACCTCTCCCTTCCTCCTTCTCCCAGGGCATCCCTATAATCTTTTTAGAGATCATCCTTACATAATCAACTCATACCCATGTCCTCTATCTTTGTAGAATCCTTCTAACTGCTCTAATAATAATAATGTTTTTAGAGGGGGCAGCTGGGTGGCTCAGTGAATTGAGAGCCAGGCCTAGAGATGGGAGGTCCTGGGTTCAAATCTGGTCTCAGACACTTCCTAGTTGTGTGACTCTGGACAAATCACTTAATACCTGTTGCCTAGACCTTACCACTCTTCTTCCTTAGAACCAATACTAAGTATTGATTCTAAGACAGAAGGTAATAATAGTAATAATAATAACATTAATAACAACAACAACAATAATAATAATGCTTTTAGGACTTATACGTCTTGTTTTCCCATATAGGAATGTAAATAGTTTAACCTTATTGAATCCTTATGATTTGTCTTTCCTGTTTGCCTTAGGTCTTGGGTATA
Organism: Gracilinanus agilis; assembly: GCF_016433145.1. NCBI lineage: Eukaryota > Metazoa > Chordata > Mammalia > Didelphimorphia > Didelphidae > Gracilinanus > Gracilinanus agilis. The sequence continues at coordinate 509,924,058 of NC_058133.1, read as the reverse complement.
AATGTTAGATTTTCCATTCAACCCTGACCTTTTAATCAGACGTGCTTTAAAGTTTTCTATTTCATTAAATATCCATCCCCCCCACCCATCCCCTGTGGATTATACTCATCTTGTAGGGTAGGTTATTCTTGGTTGCAATCCTGGCTCCTTTGCTTTCCAGAGTATTCCGAGCCCTCTGCTCCTTTAAAATGGAACACACTAAATCTTGTATGAATCTGTGCTCCATGATATTTGAATTGTTTCTTTTTGTCTGCTTGAAGTATTTTCTTTTTGACCTGGGAACTCTGGAATTTGGCTGTAATATTCCTGGGAATTTTCATTTGAGGATCTCTTTTAGGAGGTGATTGTTGTACTCTTTTCTTTTTCTTTTTTTTTTTTTAAATTTTAAATAACTCTTAGTTTCTGTCTTAGTAAAGACAGAAGTGCAAGGACTAGGCAAACAAAGTTAAGTGACTTGTCCAAGGTCATACAGCTAAGTGTCTAGAGATCAGATTTGAACCCAGGTCCTTCTGACTCTAGGCCCAGCACTCTGTCCACTGTGCCACCTAGCTGTGTTTGGTGGAGTATTTCAGTTTCTATTTTACCTTCTGGATCTAAGATCACATTTTCTTCTATTTTTAAATTTTGTTTTATTGTTTTTTGATATCTCATAGAATCATTAAGCCTCCATTTGCCCAGTTTTAATTTTTAAGGAATTATTTTTCCTTTGACCAATTATGATTTTTATGGAATTCTTCAGTGAATATTTGTGCCTCTTTTACCATTAGGCTAATTCTTTTTTTAATGAGTTATTTTCATTCAGTTTTTTTGTGCCTCTTTTATCAAGGTGTTAATTTTCTTTTCATAGATTTCCTGCATCACTCTCATTTCTTTTCCAAATTTTCCCTTTACCACTCTTCTTTCTTTAATTCTTCCAGGAATTCTTGTTGGACTTGGGTTCAATTAGTACCTTTTCTTTGAGGCTTGACTTGTGGCTGTTTTCACTTTATCATCTTCTTCTTAGTTTATGTTTTGGTCTTCCTGGCTTTTATATAGTTAAGTCCTTTTTTGTGGGGTGGGTCCTCTTTTTTTCTAGACTATTTCTTTCTTTTTTAAAAAAGATAAATTTCCCCAATTATTACATTTTATTACATTATAACAATTTTCAACATATGTTCTCCAAAATGATAAGATCAGAATTGTCTGTCTCCCTGCCCTGCCCCCTTCTGGAGATGGTAAGCAATTTGTTCTGGATTATAGATGTATTATCATGTGAAACAGATTTCCATATTGGTCATTATTGTAAGAGAATACTCATATAGAACCAAATCCCCCAAATAAGATGGAAATAAACTAATGTGAAAAATAGTATGTTTTGATCCACGTCCCTCCAACTCACAACCTCTCTTTCTCTGGAGGCAGAGAGCATTTTTTGTCACAAGTCCTTCAGAATTGTCCTGGACCAATGTATTGCTGAGAGTAGCTAAATCTTTCACAGTTGATCATGGTACAATATTGCTGTTACAGTGGGCAATGTTCTCCTCATTCTGCTTATTTTGCTTCACGTCAGTTCATGTAGGTTTTTCCAGCTTTCTCTGAAACCATCCTGTTCATCATTTCTTATATCCCAATAGTATTCTATCACCATTCTATACCATAATTTGTTCAGCCATTTCCCAGTTGATGGGCATCCCTTCAATTTCCCAATTCTTTGAAACCACAAAAAGAGCTGCTAGAAGTATTTTTGTACAAGTAGGTCCTTTCCCCTGATTTTATGATCTCTTTGGTATATAAACTCAGTAATGTTATTATAGGATCAAAGGGTATACACAGTTTTATAACCCTTTGTCATATCTCCAAATTGCCCTCCATAATGGTGAGATTAGTTCAAAGCTCCACCAACAGTATATTAGGGTCCAACTTTTGCCACATCCTCTCCAACATTTATCACTTTCCTCTACTGTCATATTGGCCAATCTGATAGGTGTGAGGTCGTACCTCAGAATTGTTTTAATTTGCATTTCTCTAATCAAGAGTGATTTAGAGCATTTTTCATATAACTATTGTTATGATTTCTTCATCTGAAAATTGCTTGTTCATATCCTTTGACAATTTGTCAATTAGAGAATGACTTGTGTTCTTATACATTTGACTTTGTTCTGTAAGAAAGATTTGAGAAATTAGACTTTTTTTAGAGAAATTTGCTATAAAAATTTCCTTCTAGTTTGTTTTGTTTCCCTTTAAATCTTGGGTACATTGGTTTTGTTTGTACAGAAACTTTTTAATTTAATATAATCAAAATTATTCATTTTACATCTTGTAATGCTCTCTTTCTCTTGTTTGTTCATAAATTCTTCCCTTCTCCATAGATCTGACAGGTAAACTATTCTGTGTCCCTCGAATTTACTTATGGCATCCCACTTTATATCTAAATCATTTAGGCATTTTGACTACATCTTGTTGTAGGGTATGAGATAATGGTCAGTTCCTAGTTTCTGCCATATCGTTTTCCAATTTTCCCAGCAATTCTTTTCAAATTGTGAGTTCTTCTCCTAAAAGCTGGGATCTTTGGGTTTATCAAACACTAGGCTGCTAAGGTCATTTACACCTGGATATTGTGTATTGAGCCACTATTCTGTTTCTTAGCTAGTATCAGATTGTTTTGATGATTACTGCTTTATAGCATAGTTTGAAATTTGGTACTGCTAGGCCACCTTCCTTCACATTTTCCCCCCATTAATTTCCTTGATATTCTTGACCTTTTATTCTTCCAGATGAATTTTATTATCTTTTTTATAGTTCTATAAATTAAATTTTTGATGCTTTAATTGATATAGCACTGAATAAGTAAATTCATTTAGTTAGAATTCTTTTTTATTATATTAGCTCAGTCTGTCCATGAAAAATTAATATTTTTCTGATTGTGACTTTATTTGTGTGAAAATTGTTTTATAATTGTATTCTATTTGGATTGGCAAGTATATTCCTGAGCATTCTATGTTCTCCAGAGTAATTTTAAATGTAATTTCTATTTCTTGTTGCTAGGCTTTGTTGGTAATATATAGAAATGCTGGTGATTTATGTGGGTTTATTTTGTATTCTGCAACTTTGCTTAAGTTATTAGTCCAACTAGTTTTTTAGTTGATTCTCTAGACTGGTGTTGGTGAAGGTGTAGCATGTGTGTCCCAGTGTGCCAGAGGAGGCTGCTCCATTTCCCCTCTCCACTGTGCCTGAGGACAATTTTTACATGCCCTGCCCCTCTGCTCAGCACCCCAGTGTGAGCACTTCCTTTTCCCACTATCTAGATTAATGGGGGGGGGGTGGCTCACAGGTGGCTTGAAGGTGCATTTTGGGCACATGATCTCTAAAAGCTTTGCCAAAGCTGCTCTAGACTGTTTTATATATATATATATATAAACCCTTATACTTCGGTGTATTGTCTCATAGGTGGAAGATTGGTAAAGGTGGGCCATGGGGGTCAAGTGACTTGCCCAGGGTCACACAGCTGGGAAGTGGCTGAGGCCGGGTTTGAACCTAGGACCTCCTGTCTCTAGGCCTGACTCTCACTCCACTGAGCTACCCAGCTGCCCCCTCTAGACTGTTTTTTGATTTTGAACTTTATGTTGAAGTTGGGCCTTGCTGCTCTGAAGATGGGGAGGCAATGTCTCAAGCTTAAGGCTTTTCTATGCTACCATTTTCAGAGCTAGTTCTGGGGGTCTGCAAGTTTTTGGTATTTCCAAGGTGCTGTGATCCAGAGAGGGGTGGTCATTGCTCTCCCAGGAAGAGCACTTGCTCCCCGTAAGCTCCTAATATTCCTCTTGATCCTGAAACTTGGACCATGTCCTCCATCCCATGTGACTGATCACAAGTGTTCCTCTCTGCTCTGGAACTGTGATTCAGAACTGCTTATGGGCAAGAGTTGCCAGTTAGTGCCAGCTATAGCCAGTGCCAGCAAAATGTCCACTGCAATCTCTTTCTGACCCAGAGCTGGTTATTCGCAGAACTCTGTGTCCTCCTCTATGGCACACCAGAACAGAGGGTGGGAATGTCAGGGGGAATCAGTTTCGTGGCTTTTTTCACTATCTTCATTTCATATAGGGATGGTTGGAATGTGCCACCTAACCCTTCCTTGTGTTTCCTTTCTCTCCTTCCTACAGCTAAAACTTGCTTTCACTCTGGACCAGGACAGTGGGATGCCTCAAGGATGTCACATCTATGAATACAAAGACAGCAACAAGTGAGTCCCATCATTACTGACATTATTTTTCTCTCCCTGCAAAGACACTCATCACAGAGAAGCTGCTCCATCTCTGGACATAATTCCTAAACAGATTTCTCAAAACCTTGTTGACTTTTGAATTACAGAGCCCCAGGCCTTTATGACAGTGTGGGAACGAACTCAGAAGTAATTGGTCTAGCGTGTTGGGCCCATGACTTCCCAGGGCTGGCATATTTGGATGGAGTTTTCCTGACACAGAATTAACCTATTTGTACAAGATGATTTCTCTCATCCTCCTCCTTCCCTCTGCCTTTCCTGCCCCTCAGGCACACACATGCTGATTCACTTTGTGGCTTTTGCCTTTTTATGGTTTCTGCAATTGAGGACCAACCACATTCCCTATTTGTTGGGTTTGTTGTGATATTTTAGCTCATGTGTATGGTGGCTAAGACCAGAGAGAAAGGAAGATCTGCTGGCCTGAGAAGGAAGTTGACATCATCACAGTCTTGTAACAGGTCTTGCTTTTAAAATCCTGATAACACAGCTTTTCTCTTCAATTGCATAGTTCTATCGATAAGCCAGTTGGGCTAAGCTTTAGCACCTCTCTTTCCCTACCTTTCTCAGTGTTATCTTCTTGTTTCCTCTTTCTCCTTGTCCAGTGAAGAAGTATGAGGGAAGGTAAAAAGGAGGCTAGGCGGGGAGGGGGTGGGGGGGTGCTCCTCATTATAACTTGAGCAGTCATTTGGAATAGGTGAAATCCTCACCTCCACCCACAGCTGTGTGAGTGCCAAGCCATCAGAGGTCTTAAATATTTGGTCCCAACTATGATTCTGGGGATGAAGCAGAGACATGTCAGCAGAATCACTATCATGTGACTCACCCTGCCTATCCAGAGGAGAAAGAGCTGGGAAGGTACTGTAGTTGACCCCATCCCCTCTTTAGGAAGTTGCTGTAAATGCTTTGACTACTTTGGTACTCCTCCATCATTAGGATTCTCAAGCTGTGACTCTCATTTTGCTGCCTGAAGAAGTAGGAAGGTGAGGGCTCATGTAATCTATGCCTTTCTTCATAGACTCCTTTCTGTGCAGTGATGGCATGTTCTGTTTCTGCAATATGAAGCTGACAACATTTTTGTTTCCATTTCTGAAATAGTGTATTGGGAAGCTCTGTTAACATTCACCTTGTTTGGTTATTCCCCTCCATATATGAGTGGGAATTGATGAGGTTACAAAGGCAGCAGTGAAAAATGATTCTAGCTCTCAAAGAGCTTCCGTTCTAGTAGAATACACAATGGAAACCTGATATCCAAGTTCAGGATTATTTGAGGAGAACACTGAAGAGACTGAGAAAGACTTCCTTTAAGAGATGGCACCTAAGCTAAGCCACTTGAAGGAAGGCAGAGATTCCAAGAGTCAGAGGTGTGAGGAGGAAGAGAATCCAGAGCATGAAGGATCCCATAGATAAAGGCACAGAGGTAGGAGTCTCAAGCATTGAATATGTGACAGGGATGGTGATGGGGCTATCTCAAAAGAAGCTTACTGGAGCTATGTGGAAAAGGGACCTTATTCTTGTTATTCTTGTTGCTTATCTTAAACCCTCCCCACTCCAACTCTGACAAAGCAGAACTTGTAGAGAGGATTCTTTATGAGACTAAGCCTCCATTTAGAGAGTAGGATGAGGCATTTGTGTTTTGTCATGGTGGCAATAAAGAATTAGCCAAGATACTGAAGAGAGGAGAATGACATGATCAGTCTTGGGCTCTAGGAAGATGATTTTGGTGGCTAAGTGGAATGTGGCCTAGAGAAGCAGGGAGATCCCCATTATTCAGATGAAAGGCAGGCAGGGAGGGCCTGAGCCACCATTGGACAGCTGGGAGGGTGTATAGTGACCCAGGGGCATGGAAGGATGGCTGGGTCCTCAATAATAGGAGGGAAAGGTTTGGAGGAGAAGGGAACAAGGAGTGCCAGTTTGGACAGCTTGAGCTAGAGCTACCTCCAGGATATTCCCTTGAGTGTCTAGCAAAGTATGAAAGAAAAGCTTGAAATATGGGACCTCTTCACAGAGACCAGAATGAAGCTCAGGACCTAGGGAACAGCAGTCTCATAAAGAACCCTCTCTACAAATGAGGTAGCAGGACAAGAGGTGCCAGGGCAGAGTTTGGCGGGGCATCCACAGTCAAGGAGCATCTGCTGCCTGGGGCTATCACAGACTTTGTCAAGGCAATCCTCCCTAACATACTCCATCCCATTTCCCAGAATTGCTGTTCCAGACATTGTGATTTCTCCTCCATTCTCCCACCCTATGTCCCTTCTCCCCATGCCCCACCAGAGGAGTGCCCTTGCACTCAAAGCTCTCCCTTCTCCCAGCAGATTGCCTCCACCATCAGTCACTCTGTTGTTCTCACTGAGCTTTACTCTTTCTGATTTCTGACTTCCTTCTGCAAACACATCCTTAAAAAGCCCTCCTTCCATTCAGCTATTGCTTTAGTTTTTCCTCCTATAATCCTCCACTTTCCCAGGGAAGCTGCTCAGAAAAACTGTCTGTGTCTGTGGCCCCCCATCCTTCTCATTCACTTCTCAAGCCCCATTTCAGCTGAGGGATGTCCTATCCCTCTGTCCCCCTGGATTCACAGCTGAAGGGCCACTTTAGCTTCTCCCTCCTATCTGCCTTCCACACTTGGGACTCATTCCTCCCCTTCATGCTCCCTCAGATCCAGCCAAGGATTGACTTGCTGTTCTTGAAACCAGACATGGCATCTCCTTTATCCACACTTTTACCCATGCTGTGCCCCATGCCTGGAGAACACTCCTTCCTCATCTTTGACTCTTGGAGGATAAGTCTTCATTTCCTTCAAAACGTGTCTCAAGGGCCCCTCATTTATGAAGTCGGCTCTGATCCTCCAGCTCTTAGTCCATTTCCACAGTCTCGTGATTGTTTACTTTGTATGTTTTGTGTTTGTGTGGTTTCCTTGGCTAGAATGGAGGCTCTTAAAGTCATGGTTTAAGTCAGGGTTTGGTCTTTGTGTCCCTAGCACATAGCAGCACTCCCTTGCACGAGGTAAGTTCTTAAAAAGCAGCCTCTGTTCAGTTGGATCAGTGAGGAATGGGATAAGGATCCAGCCAGGGACCTGGAGAAGGGATGGTCAGGGGGGCAGGAGGAGAATCTGGAGAGAGCAGTGGAAGGGAGGGAGGGAGGGGAAGGAGTGGATTGGAGAGCTTCTGGTGCTGAAGGCTGCCAACCAGGGCCATCAGTGATCTTGGAGGGAAGCAGGGTCGCCACCCAGCTGTTGAGGGCTTAGAAGGGGAGAAAGAGATGAAGCGTGGGGGGGGGGGAGGGGGAAGGCTGCCCAGAGGAGTAGAGATGCCACTTGTAGGGATGGCAGTGATACATAAAGGAGGAGAATGTGAAGGTGAAGCAAAGCGGGAATGATTGAAAGGAAGGCGGAGGGCCAGCTCTGACAAACAGCTTGAGGTACAGAATGGGAGGGAGAAGTTGGTGACATACTCCTCTGGCTCCTCAACAGTGTGGAGAAGGTAGGGCCAGAGCATCTTTGAGGAGGGACTGAGAAATAAGACTTCTGTTTGCAGGGTCCATCAGGAAAGTGAGAGGCTGGTGTGGAGCAGTGAAGGCCCCACGGAGATCACAGATATGTGTAAAGAGCCAGAGACTTCAGTGGATGCATTGGCATTTGGGCAGCTTCTATCAGCCGTACTCAGCTACACAGGAATACATGTGGAGAAGCAAATGGGTGGATCCCCTAGGGTGAGACTCCCCAAGGGATTCAAGGAGAGGGGCAGTGTATTATTGGGTCAATTCACTAGGCTAAAAATGGCAGAGGAAAATGACAACAGAACCATTGCTTCATGAATCAGCTCCCGTTATTGGGGACAGCTTTACTTGTTCAGTTAATCTTTGGATCAACCTGAAATTTGCCTTTTAGTGAGGTATTTGTAGGCGGATAACCTGTATTCTCTAAGTCTTCCTTTGTCAAAGCTTTCCCCATGCCCCTGAAGTGTAATTTCAGGATTTTACATTTATTTTCTTGGTAGGCTTGACCAATCATTCCAGCTTGTCAGGCCCTTTGGGGATCCTGCCTCTGCTGTTCTCAGGTTCCCTGACAAAACTCTTCTGGAATCCTCTGTTTTCAGGTAGACATAGTTTGTTGGCGACTGGCAATAACTATCGCCATCTTTTTCCCAAAGGATGTCACTGAGTGCCACTGCCAACATGGGCCCATCTGGGTTTGACTCTCTGCCTCTATAGGACAGCTGGCACAGATAATGTATAGGCAACCATTCTCCTTTGGGCTTATGCCACGGCAGAAGGTTTTTTTCCCTTAATTTGCCTCTGGTAAAGATCAGGGAAGGAATCCACTTTAAAATTTTTTATAAATTTTTTATATATGCATGTATTTCCCAATTGCATGTGAAAACAATTTTAGCATTTGCTTTTTAACATTTTGAGTTCCAAATTCTCTCCTACCCTCCTTTCTCTCCCCTCTTATAAGAAAACAGTTTGATATGGACTTACATGTACAGTTATGCAAAATGTATTTCCTTATTAACCATATTGCCAAAGAAAACCCAGACCCCCCCCCCAAAAAAAAAATAAGCCACAGGGCTGAACAAGAAAAAGTTAAAAAGTATGCTTAGATCTGTATTTGAAGTTGATCAGTTCCCTCTCTGGAGGTGGACAGCATTTTTCATCATGAGTCTTTCAGAACTGTCCTGTATCATCACATCGTTGAGAATAGCTGCCTTTCACAGTTGATCATCCTTACAACATTGCTGTTAATTGTGTACACTATTTCTTCCTAAGTTTTTCAGAAAGTGTCCTGGTTATCATATAGTTATCAATATGGTTATCAGTAGTATTCCATTACAATCATTTGCCACAACTTGTTCAACTATTCCTCAGTTGTCAGGCATCCCCTCAATTTCCAGTTCTTTGCCACCACAAAAAGACCTGTTATAAATATTTTTCTATGTATTAGTTCTTTTCCCTTTCTTTGATCTCTATGGGATACAGAACTAGAAGAGCTTTTGTTGAATCAAAGAGTATGAGGTTTTATAACCTTTAGGTATAGTTCTGAATGGTTGGATCAGGTCTACCAATAATGCATCAGTGCCCCAATTTTTCCATATCCCCTTTAACATTTGTCATGTTCTCTTTCTATCATAACCTATCCAATAGGTGTGAGATGATACTTCAGAGTTGTTTTAATTTACCTTTCTCTAATCCAGTGATGGGCAAACTACAGCCTGAGGGCCAGATGGGGCCCCCTGAAATGTTCTATTCACCCCTTCGACATTATTCCTAATCTGATGAATACAATGAGTAGGATACAATACAATGAAACCTTGAAAGAGTTGCCTTAGAAAGAGACTGACAGATGAGCATTTCCTTTCCTTTGGCCCCCTCTTTAAAAAGTTTGCCCTTCACTGCTCTAATCAATAGTGATTCATAGCATTTTTCACATAACTATAGATAGCTTTGATGTCTTTTAAAAATTGTTCATATCTTTTGACCATTTGCTATTTGGGAAATGACTCCTATTCTTATAAATCTGACTCAACTCTGTATTTGAGAAATGAGACCTTTATCAGAGAAACTTGCTATAAAATTTTTTTTCCAGTTTTCTGTTTTCCTTCTAGTTTTGGCTGCATTGAATTTGCTTATGCAAAACCCTTTTCATTTAATGTCATCAGGATGATCTGTTTTACTTCCTGTAATGTTTTCTATCTTGTTTTATCATAAAATTCTTCCCTTATCCATAGATCTGATAGTTAAGTAATCCATGGTTCCCTAAATTGCTTATGAATTCATCCTTTATTTCTAAGTCATGTACCCATTTTGACCTAATCTTGTTAATTGAGTGAATGTTGGCCTTTATCTAGTTTTTGCCAAACTGCTTTCCAGTTTTTTTTAGCAATTTTTATCAAATAGTTCATCTCAAAGTTTGGATCTTTACACTTATCAGCACTTCATTACTATTTACTACCATGTTATTATGAACCTAATCTGTTTTACTAGTCTGCCATTCTATTTCTTAGCCAGTATACCAGGTCGTTTTGATGATTACTACTTTATAATACACTTCAAAATCTTGCATTGCTGGGCCACCTTCCTTCACATTTTCTATTTATTGAATTCCTTAATATTCTTGATCTTTTGTTTTTCCAGATGAATTTTGTTATTATTTTTTCTAGGTCTATAAAATAATTTTTTGATAGTTTTACTGGCATGACCCTGAATAAATAAATTAATTTAGGTTAAAATGTCCTTTTTATTTATTGTCTCTGCCTACCTATGAACAATTAATATTTCTCCAGTTGTTTAGATCTGACTTTATTTGTGTGAAAAGTGTTTTGTAATTGTGTTTATATGGACCTTGAGTTTGTCTTGGCAGGTAGGTTCCCAAGTATTTCATATTGTCTACAGATATCTTAAATGGGATCTCTATCTTTCTTCACTGATAATATGTAGCAATGTTTTTGATATATATGAGTTTATTTTATATCCTGCAACTTTGCTGAAGTTAATTATTTTATCTAGTTTTTTGGTTAATTCTTTAGGATACTCAAAGTATACTATCATATCATTGCAAATAGTAATAGTTTAGTTTCCTCATTGCTTATTTTTTTAATTTCTTTTTCTTCTGTTATTGCTAAAGTTAGCATTTCTATTACAATATTTAATAATAATGGTGATAATGGACATCCTTGCCTCATCTCCCATCTTATTGGGAAGGCTTCTTAGATTATCCCCTTTTCAGATAATGCTTGCTGATGGTTTTAGATAGATACTGCTTATCATTTTAAGGGAAGCTTTATTTATTCTTATGTATTTCACTGGAGTTTTGTTGTTTGTTTTTTTTAAATAGGAATGAGTACTTTGTTTTGGCAAAAGCTTTTTCTGCATCTGTTGAGATAGTGACAAGATTTTCATTGGTTTTGTTATTTGTATGGTCATGTATGTTAATAGTTTTCCTAATATTGAGCCAGCCCTGCATTCCTGGTGTAAATCCCAGGTGGGCCTGGTCATAATGTGTGGTCTTTGTAATATTGCCATAATCTCTTTGCTAGTATTTTACTTAACATTTTTAGCATCAATATTCATTAGAGAAATCCATATGTTGTTTTCTTTCTCTGTATTGTTCTTCCTTATTTGTGTCTCAAAAGGAATTTAGTAGGAATCCTTCTTTGCCAATTTTTCCAAATAGTTTATAGTATTAGTATTAACCATTTTTTTAAATATTTGGTAGATTTCATTTGCAAATCCTTCTAGACCTAGGGATTTTTTCCATAGGGAACTCATTTATGGTTTGTTCAATTTTTTTTTCTAAGATGAGGTTATTTAAATATTCTATCTCCTCTTCTGTCCTCATAGGCAATTTATATTTTTGTCAATATTCATCCATTTCACCTAGGTTGTCAGATTTGTTGATATATAATTGGGCAAATTAGTTCCTAATAATTGCTTTAATTTCTTTTTCATCAATGATGAATTCTCCCTTTTTCATTTTTGATACTGGTAATTTGGTTTTGTTTTTTAAAAAATAGTCAAATTAAGAGAGCAACTGAATGGTTCAGTGGATTGAGAGTCAGGCCTAGAGAAGGGAGATCCTAGGTTCAAGTCTGGCCTCAGATACTTCCTAGCTGTGCAATCCCTAAGCAGGTCACTTAACTCCTATTGCCTAGCCCTTACTACTCTTCTTCCTTGGAACCAATAAATGATATTGATTCTAAGACAGAAGTTAGGGGTTCTAAAAAAAATTAAATTAACCAGTAGTTTATCTATTTTGTGTTTTTAAAATAAAACCAGCAATTAGTTTTGATTATATTTTCCAATTTTTTTTTACTTTCAATTTTATTAATCTCTCCTTTGATATTTAGGCAGAAGTATTGGATTTTGGCATTAAGGTCCTGGATTCATCCCCAGCTCTTACTTACTCTTTCTTACTGTACTTCTTGGGCAAGTACCTATCCTCCTGGGTCCTAGTTTCCTTATCTGTAAAATGAGGTTGTTGGCCCACATGACCCTGAGTCCTTTTCTAGGAATTTCCTACAAACCTCTGCCCTAACAACAGTGGGGCTTCTCAAAGCTCTTCCCAAGATACAGGAGGAGAGACTTGTTCCGTTTTTCTTGTCACACTTGTCCATCCTTCCTTTCTTCCCAGCACTCCCTAATCCTACCTCTTGGACCTAGGACCTCCTCTATGGGAAAGGAGCACATCCACTGGTGCCCTCTTACCAGGGAAGTTGGGTGGAGGCCATGACCATGAACTGGCCATTCGGGTGGGTTTGATTGAAGTAACTGCAGTTATCATGGAAAAGACTCAAATTAGGGGCATGAGAGCCATATTTGAGTACCTGAGGAGTTGTCACTGATCAAAAGACTAGACATGTTCCATTTGTTCCTGAAGAGCAAAATCCCTGGAGAGTTCCAGAGAGGCAAAGAGATTCAGAGGGAGGAAAGACATCCTAAAAACAGGAGTTGCCCAGATGGGAAATGGATCGCCTTAGGGAGTTTGTCCCCAGGCATTTATAGAGCCCTCCCTGGTTCACACAGCAGTGAAGGTTATCAAGAAGGTCAAAGAGAGTTTTTCTGTCCAAGAAAGTTCATAATTCTGATGGGAGAGACACACAAAATTCCCAGACAAGGCATGTTCAAAGAAAGTGAGAAAGGCAGTCATGGCTGAGGACATTCAGAAGCAGCTCTTGCATTAGGCAGCATTTTTTTCTTTAAAGCCTTTCCCTTCTGTCTTAGTATCAGTTCTAAGACAGAAGAGCAGCAAAGGGCCAGGCAGTTAGGATTAAGTGATTTGCCCAGGGTCACACAGCTAGGAAACGTCTAAGGCCATATTTGAACTCAGGTTTTCCCTATTCCAGGCCTAACTCTCTATCCTTTGTGCTACCTAGCTGTCCCCTTGAGCTGGATCTTGAAGGAAGCCAAGAAAGTTAAAAGGCTAGAGGTAATGAAAGAACATCTTAGGCATTAGGGACTGCCTCTGCAAAGGCACAGAGATGGGATATGGAGAACTGGAATAGCAAATGACCTGCATCACTGGATAGCGGAGTAAATGTCAAAGAGAAGACTTTCTGTTTGCTCCTATAAGTAATAGGGAGCAATTGGAGCTCACTGAGTAACTTGATAAGATCTGTTTTAGAAGAATTACTTTGGATGTGAAAGATGAACTGGAGTAGAGAATTTGAGGAAGGAAGACCAGTCAGGAAGCCATTTCAGAAGTCTAGGCAAGAAGTTATGAGCTAGGGTTGTGGAGACAAGGAGATGTATGCAAGAGATATTGTGAAGGTAGAAATGACAAGATTTGGCAAAGGAGTGTGAGAAAGTGAGGAGGAGTTCAGGATGTTGCCAAAGCTGGGAGCTTGGGGGACTGGGAGGTTGGTGATGTCTCTGATGTTAGGGAACTTTGGATGGAAAGATAAAGATGTTTTATCACATACAGGAGGAGAGGTATATTGAGTTTGAGATGTCTATAAAAGGGAATTCTTAATTCTCTTTGAGTTCACACTTGTGAAAGGGAATCCTTTGCCTAGTTGGAGCTAACACTTTAACACTAATTTAAGTACAAGCTTGAACTAGGTGGAAGAGCTCACAAACCACTTAGTGAATTCACACCCTACTTAGTGCTAGGTGAGAAGCCAGCAAGATACTTGGAGAGTTCCACCCTTTTTTCGAATTCAAACAGTCAGAAACTTGTGAGTTCTTTTAAGAGTTCACACCCTCAGAAACTGTGAACCCTTTCAATGAGTATTCACCCCTCCAGAAGGTATGAACTGGTTCCCACAAACACTGCCCCCCTGGGCCGTGCTAGACTATTTGGAAGCTGTGATTGGCCCCTGTGAAGAGGGGAGGAGACAAGAAGTCACTATAAAAAGCCCTGAATTTCTGAGGCTGGGGGGTGGGGTAGACTCCAAGAAGAGAGTTGACTCCAAGAAGGAAGTCAGCTTCAAGAAGGTCAACTCAATGAAGAAAGGCCTCAGGAGTCACCTTGAGCTCAAGTCATTGTCTTGATCTGCCTTTTAGAGGGAACTTGGGTGAGTGGATAGCTGGCTTTACCTTCCTGTCTTTTGGAGAGAGTTTAATTCTGGTTGAGGTTTAACAAGTCCTGGCTGAGCCAAGCACTGGAACAGTATTTAGTTAGATAGGTTAATGTCTTCTCTACCCTTTCGTATTCCTCTGCTTTCACTCTTTCTACTCCATTTGTAAATAAAAGATTTACAATTTTCATATATTTAGCCAAACCATTTATTTTAACACATATGTCTAAGAAGCTGGTGGTAACTATGGATCTAAAGCTCAGGAGAGAGACCAGGGCTAGATACCTAGATTTAGAAATCATTCGAATAGATCAGATAACTGAATCTATGAGAACTAATGATTTTCCTAAGAGGCAGAAATGACCCCAAAATGGAGCCTTAAGGGACACCTGCAGTTAGTAAACATGCCATAAATGAAAAACCTGAGGAGCAGTTGTCCAGATAGGAAGACAACCAGCAGAAAACAATGTCCTGAAAACCTGAGTGGAGAGAGGATCAGGAACAGGAAGATGTTCTCACAATGACAGATGCTTGAGAGAAGTCTCAGAAGATGAGCACCAAGAAACAGTCATTCCTGGGTTATTTGGGGAAGGGTAATTTCAGTTGAATGGTGAAGTTGGAAGCCAAGTTGTGGCAGGTCTAAGATTCAGGGATAAGGGAAGGAGACAAGGGCCTGCTTTCTCAAGAGTTTAGCTGAGGTGGGGAAGAGAGGAGATACAGGATGAGAGTTGGTGGAATGGTCAGATCAGGCTAGAATTTTGAAAAGGGAAAGAAGACATAGGTGTGTTTATAAGCAGCATGGAAGGAATCAATTGAAGATTAGAGAGAACAATGATGTTAGTGGGCTACAATATGATGAAAAAGACAGGAGAGGATGAGATGAGAGGTGAAAATGGATGGACTGGCCTTGGAAAAGAAAAGGGCCCTGGCAGAAGATTGAAAGAGGGGCTATAGTAGAAGGTGATTCCTCTGGAAGAGGAGGGGGAGGAGAGAAAAAAGAACTCTGCACACCTTCCGAAGAGACACAGAGACTAGAGGAGGAGGGGTCCCAGAAGACTTGGAGGCAGGTTTGACACAAGCAATATGGAAAGTGGGGTACTGGCTGGATGAGAGAGGAGTAGAACATCTGCCTTTCCATGGTGGGGGGCCTCCTTGTGTTTACATAGCATAGATTCTTAGTTGACTTGGACCATCATGATTTCCTGGTTTTCTCTGGCTCTGTAGGTGAATAGTAAGTAGTGAAGTTAGCAGGTGGTAGAGTAACCCAGGCGTGGGGATTGGCAAGTCCTGGGCAACAGTAGGACAAGGAGAAGAGAGGTTTGAGAGTAGGGGATAGGAAAGCTTTGTGGAGGCTCACTGAAGGGTCAAGAGGGGCTGGAGAAGAGAGGGGAGCCAGTGTGGAACTGGGGAAAAGACAGCAGTGAAAGGCAGAGAGTTCATGGCAAGGACAGAGGACAAGATCTGGGGCTTATAAGGCATATGGAAGACTGGAATGATAAAAGATTGTGATCAAATAAAGAAAATTTGGGACTTGTTCAGTAAGGATATGGGACACCTGTGGGTGGGTTATGATCATATCTCTGTAGCTCAGGACGGGTGGAAGAAGACATCATGGGAACTGGAAAGTTGGAGTATTTGAGGGCACAGCAATCTATACAGTGAGGTTCCTGATAATGAGGGCAGGCAGTAGGAAGAAGAGAGACTGAACCAAACCTTGACCTCACTGGGGAAGGAAGAAGAATGCCTGGGTCAGTAAATGGCAAGTCAACATTAGGAGTTTACTATGTTTAATGTGATGCTGTGCTAGGCACTAGGAATACAGAGCAGAAAGACAGACAGTCCCTGTATCCTTCCAAGGGGCTTACAGTCTAATGGGGGAAGATAGTACATAAGAGGGAGCTGAGAAGCTACAGTGGAGGAGACACATAGAAGAGGTGAAGGTACCTGGCTGAGTCGGGGAGCATAGTCGAGAAAGACCAGGAGAGTCAGAAGGGCAGGGCACAAATCGAGTGACAAATTTGGGTAGACAAGGAAAGGCTACTTAGTGAAGGTATTCTAGGGAGAGCCTGGAAATAACAGTGGGGTTCAAGAGATATTCTGACTCCCTGAATCATGACCAAGTAGTCATTCTGGGAGACCTGGAGGGAAAATATAACCTTTTCTCAAAAAGTTCATGAGGGAAATGTCTTTAGGATGAAGTCAGGTCTTGTTGAGAGCCAGAAGATAAAAAGAATGAGAAAGGAACATCCTTTTTAAAAGAAAATGGTTTTTAACCCTTACTCTGTCAAGTTCATTGCCTTCAAGGACCAAGATCAGACTATCCAGGTCCTTCCTTCCTTTACTTGTTGGCAGGTGGTCCTGTTGTATCCTGTTCCAGGACTCCTACCTCATACCAGTAAAGAGCAGGAGAAGGTAGTAGAACCACCCCTTCAGGAAGCTGGGCTGCCTTGCTTGCCCTGGAGAAGGCTCTAGAGCCACAGGGTCAAAGAAATGTTCTTTTAGATCCTTGGCACTCAACAGATTCTCTAGAGCATTCAGAACAAGCAGAGTCTAGGTTCTGACAGAATTGTGCTGTTGTCGAGTCTGGAAAAGCTGGGAACCCAGTCCACCTACCTCAGGACCAGTCAGCTTTGTTTTACCTTCAGGGAGTTCTGGCCAGCCAAAAGCTTCTGAGCTTCCCTTGTCTAGATCCCAGGCCTCAACAGAGTCTTCTGACACTCATACCAAATAGCCTGTTCTTGGTACAGGTTAGTTTGGCTGATGTTTCCAGGTCCTCAAGCTGTGCTTGCTGGCTGGAGGGCGCCTTTATTTGCCTTGGCAGTGTTACCTGTGCCCTCCCAAGCCTGGGCCTCTTTTCACCTCTGCAGCTTAGAAGTCCTTGGCCATCTTGTTGAGTGACTATGACTGGTCCTTTGTTGGACATACTCCCCAAAGGAGGCCAGGCCCTCTTTGGGAATGGCAGAGGCCTCACAGCATTTCCTGAAAAGACTCAGGCATGCCAGCCAGCATTCCCCTTCCTACCAGGCTTAGAGGCCACAGCCTGACTCTGGGCACAGTGCATGCCAGGTAGGTTTTTGTTTCCTCCAAGTCATACTAGGGTAATGAGTGCCTTTGAAAGCACAGCCCTGCTGAGCCAGACCCTTTGGCCTCATCCTCAGCAGTCGGGGGACAGGGGGGTGGAGTGTAGGAGACTAGATTTTCCAGAGCAAATTCCAAAGCCACCTTCCACAAAGGGAAACCTTTCTGTATCAGGATTCACTGGGCAGGAGGGAGGAATCTGAAATT
The DNA here is from genome assembly GCF_016433145.1 of Gracilinanus agilis. Classification (NCBI taxonomy): domain Eukaryota; kingdom Metazoa; phylum Chordata; class Mammalia; order Didelphimorphia; family Didelphidae; genus Gracilinanus; species Gracilinanus agilis. Next base: position 509,906,511 of record NC_058133.1, on the reverse strand, counting down.
GGACCAGGGTCTAAAAGCTTCCTACTCTGGGCTCCCTTCCTTTGCCTGAGTCTGAGATGGGTAAAGGAAATGATTTCCAACACTCTGGGCAAAGGCAGCTTAGGGTTTCCTGGCTGGTTGGTTTAAAGTTACTTAAAATATACCCATTCCATTCCAGGGGGCAAAGGTGCATAGACCACCTAGCATTGGCAAAGGGAAGGATGAATAAAGCTCTTCTGTTCTCAGGAAAGCCTTTGTTTGGAGGCTGGGGAGAGACAGATCCCTTTAGCTTCTTTGCTTTGAAAGTAAGACTATCGTAGCCGAGATGGTACGTGAGGGTTATGGATCAAGAGCCAGCCTGTGAGCCTTTTAGGAATCTACCCTTTGTCATTTCTATGGGAGCTCCCTATTATTGCTGCTTTTCCTATTTGGAATGAATCTGATGCCATTGAGATTCTTGTTTAATTGCTCAGAATCCAAGGTGAGGAGTGATAATGCTGCTGAAACCCGGGGAGAGCCGCCTTGTACCTTGTCACCTTCAGCTCTCTGACCCTTTCCAGTTCTGCGGCTCAGAGATGAAAGCAGCCCCTTGGACTAGCTGCCTTACGGGCATAATTGATCCATCATCCCATTTGTACCGACAGCACCTTATCACAAATACAAGGGAGGATTTTCACAGAGAGAAATGGGTACAAGGAAAAGCCAAGTGTCTTGGTCACAGACCCACATTCAATCCAGAGTAGAAGTCTAATCCTCCAGCTGCGGATCAGCCCAAGAATTATTCCACTGGAACTCTCACAGACCATTAGACCTGGAAATGGCCTTCAGGATCATTTGGCTTGACTCCCACACTTTGTTGATGAGGAGATCAAGGCCCAGAACAGCTAGGCGGGTCACCCTAGGTTACCCCAGTGCACACAGTGGTATGATGAGAAGCAGAGCCGGGGAATCTCCGTAGCTGCAGCCCAATGCTTCCCCCTGCCTCAGAGGTCAGCCAGGCGATACACAGCTGGATGGAACAAAGAGGGGCCGCCAGGGGCCTGTGGATTGAGTCTGGTTGTCTAGTGCAGCCTTTCCTGGTTCAGTGTACAGACTGACACAGTCCAGGGAGATTGATGGAGCATGTTGCCAAGTGTGGAGCTCAAGTTTCCTTTGGTCTGCAGTGAACTGAACTCACCAAATGCAGTGACTTTGCAGCCTTGCGGGTTAAGTACTTCCTGGGGAGGGTGAGGACAGACATGGTAACAAGGGTGCTGCTGAGGACCCAAGGAGGGAACAGAAGCTATAGCTGAAGAGCCTCACTGCCCCCCCCCCCAATTTTAGAGCAACTAGGTCAGCAATGGGTGCTGCTTCTGCTTTCTGGCCTTAAGGAGTCTGGAAGCTGGTGACACGTTTGCTTCATTTTTCATCAGTTCGGACATGTCTTCCCTTATTTCTCTGCATTCCTTTTAGTCACTGTTGCTTACAGCACAGCCCTCTCTCTTACTTTCATATACCACCATGTGTTTAGCTGTTCTCCAGGAAGTGAACGTTGTGTTTCTGATTCCTTACTGCTCCAACAGTGGGTGGTTTCTATTTTCATAGTGAGTCATGTTTACAAAGCACGTTTTGAACAGACAACCCTGTGTGACAGATAGGTCATGTGTAATCAGGTTCCCTGCTGTAGCTGAGGACTCTGAGGCACAGAGAGGCAGAGGGACCTGTCCTCAGTCACACAGTAGCAAATGTCAGAGTTGGGACTTGACCGTAGGCCTTTTGGTCTTAAGTAGGGTGCTCATTCTTTTGCACCCTGTGGTATTTATCCATTTTATTCTCCTTAATATGGTAACTTCTCCTCATGCCTCTCTGACACAAAGCTGAGGGAGGGCCAGTCTATTGGGTGAGACTGTCAGACTCACAAAAACCTTCAAATTCAAATGGGGGAGGAGGGAGCAAATGAAAGATGGATTCCAATAGGAATAAAGGTAAAGATGTACACTTTGGGCTCAAGAAATCAGCATCCAAAGTGCTTGACATGATGGCAGATTGTGGGAGTAATTGAAGGGTTCGGTTTGGCAAGTCACAATCAGTGATGAGATGGCAAGAGATCCAAGAGCAGAGGCTGGGTGCAGGATAAGAAAGGGAGAAGAATGTAGTCTGAGCAGTGACGTGTGAGATAGCAGAGGCCAGAGGCTGGAAGTCATGAGGACATAGGGAGGGTTAGGAGGCATAAGGAATAGGGGTTAGTGGGAACTGTGGAGTTAGAAAAGGTTATGATCGACATATAAAGACTTTGGGAGTAATGGAAGGGCCACTTTGGGTGCAGCCGAGTTAAAATGGAGGAGGTGGTCATGGAATCTGAGCAGATTGAGGAACGGGTGATTCGGAGTCTTTGAGGGAGTTTTGTTATGTTGTTAAAGTCCCCTAATTTGGGGATAGGAGTGAGAGAAGGTCAAGAAGCAGACCCTGGGCTCATTGAGAAGAGGAGAATGTCCCAGAGGCAGTAGAGGGTGGCCATCAAGACCTGGTCTGGAGGGAATTTGAACCGTGTTAACCTCCAAGTGGAAAAGTTGGCTAAGCCAAGAGTAGGAGTGTCTGAAAATGGCAACAGGGACAAGAAGCATTCTGATTCTCTCACTGTGACCAGTGAGAATGAGTGCATATACGAGGGGTGTGTGTGTGTGTGTGTGTGTGTGTGTGTGTGTGTGTGTGTGTGTGGTTAGGGGGTTGGGAAAGAAAGGTGTCTGAGATAACAATCAATTAAGAGGGGCCAGGACTCAGGAAGGGCCCAAAGATGGAGAGAGTAAGAATTAAGCAGGTTTAAGGGATATTTGTTAATGATGAAACAAGCAGATCTTGAGGAGAACATCAGGCTGGGCACACAGAGTAGGACTGAGAAAATTAAGGATAAAAAAGGCCAGGCAGCTAGGGCCATTGGTGGCCAAAAGTTGAGTCACTTGGACAGTTAGAAGGGAAAATGAGGGCAGATAATCCAGGGTTAGAAAGGTCCATTTAGGGGAGTCATATGAACAGCCTGGCTCAGACTGGAACGAGGAGGCAGATGGCAAGTCTTGGGGTTCTGATCCAGATGGAGGCAGCCCCAAGTGGGGCTAAGACAGAAACAGGTATAAAGGTGAGAAGGTGGTAGCTGGGTCTCAATGCCCACTTGCTGGGAATGTGGCCCTGGGGTTTCTCTTTCAAGGATAGGAATGGGTTGAACTCAATGGCCCGTGAAGTTCCTTCCGGCTCTAAAATGTGACTTTTCCGTGACCAAGTTCAGGACTCTTTTTCCCAGAGCACCTTCTCCCCAACTCTGCAATATTTAACACGCACAATTTCTACTCTCTCTAGCTTCAAATTCTCTCTTCCCTGGAGTTCTTCTGGCTCACTTTCTCCATCTCTGACTATCTCTTCTCAGTCTTCTCTATTACCGAGTCCTTTCACTTCTTCCAGGCTTTGGTATGTGGTATCTTCAAGTCCTGGAGCCTCTCCTCTTCTTTCTTGATATTCCAGGAGTGGAGGAGTAGCCATCTCATTTACTGCTCATGACTTCAGTTATCATCTCCACCCAGATGGTTCTCAAAGTTCCAATTATAGCCTCCCTGCCCCCATCAGGCCTCAGTTCTGACAGCTGGGCATTTCCACGTGGTGTCTTGTCAACATATTACACTCTTCAGATCCCAAAATCCATCACCTTATCTTCCACATGCACCCCTTCCTCCTAATAGTCCCACATTGGATGGTATGAGACGGAGTAAGTTATCATGAATGGATAGCTGACCTCGGATGTATCCTGGCACCTTACCTATCACTCTCTAAGGCTGCTGAAGATAATATAGAAAAGAAGGCATCAGAGCCTTGGGGTTAGTGTTGGGAAGGAAATCACTCCTCATGCCTTGTAGGAAAGGAGAGGCAGAGGCAGATATGATTTGTTATAGCAGAACAGCACAGCTCTAAGGAATCCCCTGTGCTGGTTGAGTCCCCTGTTGGCTGTTGGGGTCTTAGGTCCAGAATATCCCATGAGCTCCCTGGCTGACACCTTGCTTATTCCCATGACAGGTGTCTGTCTTGACAAAAGACTCCCACAAAAGGGGTTTTCCATATGTTTAACTTTTGAGTCCAACAGGTGTAAGCTGCAGCTGTTCTAAAAGAGCGGTGTGCCACCCCAGCCCCAAACCCCCCTCCCCATGGACACATCCCTTAACCCCACCAGGCCGACACAAGGGTAAGGACTGAGAAGGAAATGTTGAGAGTAGCTGCACGCCAGCATGTATAGTCATTTAGTGCCGGAGATAGAATTTTTTTCTCATGTAAAGCACGTTATTTCCACAACGAATCTTTTTCTAAAGCAGGGGGACCTTTTTACCATCAGTTGCCCTTTGTGTTCCATTCTGCTAGTTTGGTTCTCCTCCTCCAAGGTGGTTTTTCAAACTAAGACTCTAGAGAAACTTGGGGCTTTTGTAGAGGCGTGGGCTGTGGAAGAGGTAGATGTTTGGGGCAGAAGACAGAAAATGAAGAATGTAATCTGGTTTCTTGTAAACTTAGTATTGTATTTATTACCCAGAAGTCCCATCGTAGGAATTGACTTAAGACCAGATGTGCACACGGGGACAAGCTGTTCAGCGGCACCTTAGATATGGATTTGATGCTTACTTGCTTTCCCTTGGGTCTTAGCAGTCTCCTCTCCCCCCCTTATCTGCTCCACTCCCTCTATCATCTTCCAGTTCCGGGTAGTATGACAGCCCCCCCACTACACACACACACACACACACACACACACACACACTCCTCTGTAAATGAGCCAGGCCACAGTTAAGTAATTGCGGTTTAGGGGGAGATCTTTTTTCAGGAAAGATTAGTAGAAAAATTGATGCCTGTGTCAAATTGTATTTCACAGTTAGGTCAGAGCCCAGTGGTGTAAAGTGTAAAGAAGCACGTCTCTCATCACAGAGTAGAGTCAAGTGGTCAGTCAAAAACATGTATTAAGCATCTACTGTGTGCCCTGCCCAGCACTGAACTGAACACTGGGGATATATAAAAAGGCAAAAGGCAGTCCCTGCCCTTAGAGCACTCATAGTCTAATGGGGGAAAACAATATGCAAACATCTGTGTACAAACAAGATGCAGACAAGATAAAAAGAAAGATTCTAGAATTCAGAGGGGTTGGGGAAGGCTTCCTGGAGGAAGAGGGATTTTTAGTTGGGACTTAAAGGAAGCCAGGGAGATCAGTAGTTGGAGCAGAAGAGTAGAGCGTTCCAGACATGGGGGGTGGCCAGAGAGGATGCCCAGAACTGAGAGAAGGAGGGTCTTGTTTGCAGTCACTGGATTAAAGTCTGTTAGGGAGTCAGGTGTCACAAGCCTGGAAAGGCAGGTGGGGTTCAGTTGTGAAGGACTCTGAATGCCAAACAGAACCTTCTGTATTTGTTTCTGGAGGTGATGGGGGGGCCCTCAGGGTTTTTCAAGTAGGGGGAGAGGTGATCGGGCACAACCATATACCTGAAATCCAAAAGCACTGAGGGCACTGAGGAGCTTGAGACTCAATGAAAAATGTGTGGAGACACAACAGTCTAGCAGCCTCACACTGTCTGGTCACCTCATTGTAGCCTAGTGATTACTATGGCTGGAAAAACCCATTCACTCGTTCTACTGATAGCACAGTACTGGCCATCTGGCTGTCCACACCTCCATCGAGCAAGTCATTTACTCCCAGTATGGATAGAAAAGTTGACCTAAGTAGGTATGTTTGACCAACTCACCAGAATGTTTCTCAGAGGCCCTTCTCTATCTGTTTGGCCTCAACCACACCCTGTAAAGCAGCCAGGTGGCACAATGGAGAGAGTGCCAGGCCTGGAATCAGGAAGTTTCATCTTGAATTCAAATCTGGCCTCAGATGCGCCTTAGTTAGGTGACCCTGGGCAAGTCACTTACCCTGTTGGTCCCAGTTTCTTCATCTGTCAAATGAGCTGGAGAAGGAAATGACAAAGCACTCCAGGATCTCTGCCAAGAAAAGTCCAAGTGGAGTCACAGAGAGTTGGACAACACAACTGAGAAATGCCTGAATATCCTTTAGCTAGGAGTTTTCCCCTTGGCTTTCTCTTTTCTCTCTCCACTCTCTCCTTTGCTGAGGTCCCCAGCTTCCATGAGTTCATCTTTATATAGCTGATCACAATCTCTCTCCATCCCTCCAAACCCCAAAGGTTACACTTACAGACTTCCCTGTTCCTGGTAAGGGTACCACTATCCTCCCAGCCTCCTTGGTTTGAACCCACAGTGTCATCTCACCTCCTCATTTCCACTCATCTCACATATCCTGTCCATTGCCATATCTTGTTTCTATCACAGTTAATATTTCTTAAAAATGTCCCCTCCTCTCTGCTCACACAGTCACTGGCCTGTTCAAAACTGGACAATTGTCCCACTACCAATCCACTTGGTCCTAACTCATTTGCCAACGTGATAGTTATGTCCTTCCTCCTGAACAAAATCCAGGGCCTCCCTATTGACCGTAGGATGGAATATAGACTCCTTTGTTTGACATTTAAAGTGTTTGGTAGCCTGACCTCTGCCTACCTTCCCAGTCTTCTTAAATTCTGCTGGCCCTTATTGCCCCTCATATACAAAACTTGTCTCTCATCTCTGGGCCTTTGCCTGGCTGTCCCCCACACCTAGAATGCTCTTTTGCCTTATTTTCACCTTTTAGAATCTGTTGTTTCCTTTAAGATTCAGTTTAAGGGCCACCTTCTTCATAAAGCCTTTAGTAGTCCCCTCAACTACCAGGGAATTCTCTCCTCATATTTACTTTGTATCCACTAATCTGTATGTTTTCTCTCCCATTCCGTATCAGTTTTAAGGCAGAGTGTTTCACTTTTGTCTCCATATTCTCAGCATTTGCATAGTTTTTTGTAAGTATTTAATAAATTGATGCTGGGTGGAGAGACCTTAGATGATTCCCCTCAATGTCTGAAACTAGAAGAAGCCTTCCTTATTCTCTGTAGACTGAGTGATTGGATTTAGAAGTTCCCCAGAGTCAGAGAGTAACAACTCTCCCCTCCAGGAGGTATTGCTATCACAGCTGCCCTGGGCCCAGTGGCTCATCTGTCTTGTTCCTATTGGAACCATTTTGGTTTCTGAGTTAGAATCCTGAAGTTAATCAGAGGGCTCATGGTGCTTTTCTTCACTTTGAAAAATTTTATTTAATTAATTGATTCTGAATATTTTTCCATGGTTACATAATTCATGTTCTTTTCCTCCCCCAACCTCCCTTAGTCAACACACAATTCCACTGGGTTTTACATGTGTCATTGATCAAGACCTAATTCCATATTAATAATATCTGCATTAGGGTGATCACTTAGAGTCAGCATTCCCAATTATGTCCCCATCGACCCATGTGATCAAGCAGTTGTTTTTCTTCTGTGTTTCTACTTCAACAGTTCCTTCTCTGGATGTGGATAGTTTTCTTCCTCATAAGTTCTTCCTAATAAGAATTGTCCTGGATTCTTGCGTTGCTGCTAGTTCAGAAGTCCATTACATTTGATTGGGCCACAATGTATCCATCTCTGTGTACAATGTTCTCTTGGTTCTGCTCCTTTCATTCTGCATCAATTCCTGGAGGTTGTTCCAATTCACATGGAATCCCTCCAGTTGAGCATAGTGCCTTTCTTGACACACTCTGACATGGTCTCAGAGATGTAATGACAACCAGGGCATCTAGAAAAAGAAACAGTGATTACACAGAGCCCACACTGCTTTCATAGAAAATGCTCTCCTGGACTAATCCTAACTGATAGGTGAGGGAGCTGCTGTAGAATTAGTTTATCTAGATATTGACTGAGTATCTTATGAAGTATCCAATTCTCTGTGCTCTTCTCATGGAGAAAATGGATAGTTATGAGGAACTAGTACAGTGAGGTGGAGTCAAATTGGTTGAATAGTTGAGCTCAAAGATTATTCATTAAATGGTTCAGTATCAGAAGTTCTCCAGTAGAGCACTCCAGCAGTTGCCAGAGACCATTTGTATTGTCATCACTGACTTGGATATAAGCATAGAAGGCTTCCTTACTGAATTTTCAGGTAACACAAAAGCTGAAAGGATAGCTAACACACTAGATGACAGTTTACAAAAAGATCTTGAACGTTAGCCTGAATCAAATAAGATGGAATTCCAATAAGGATAAATAAGCTAAGAATTTTACAAGTACAAACTGAGATGCAGTTTCTCTGAAAAAATACTAAAATTTGAGGGAACTGCAAGCTGTGTAAGAGTCAACCATAAAACATGGCAGTGAGGAAAGCTGGGAGTGCATCTTCCAAAAGAGGTGAGAGTTCCATGGTGCTGTACCTCAGACTCCCTTTGGAGTCTTACTTTCAGTTCTTGGCTCCATATCTTAGGAGAGATGTTGATTAGCTCAAGAACAATAAGAGGAGGCCACCAGGGTGGTGGTGGAGGGCCCCATGGCCATGCCATGTAATGAATGATTAAAAGAGCTGAGGCTGTTGAGTCTGAAGAAGAGAAGACTCAGGACACTTGATGGATGTCCCCAATGATTTGAAAAGCAGGCTTGCAGAGGAGTTGGATGAGAAGTTGGACTTGTTTTTTCTTGGACCCAGGAGCCAGAATAGAAACAATGGATGGACTTAATAACAACTACACCTTTCCAAAAGTAGAATGGATTGCTTTTTGAACAGCAGTGAGCCCCCTTCACTGGAAGTAAAGCAGCTTTAAGCCAAGCCATTTGGATAATCACTTGTTTGGTTTGTTGGAATGGGAATTCTTTGGGATGAGGATTAGCCTAGATGGTCACTGGAGGTCCCTTCCAACTTTTCAGTTCTATGACCCAGTGAATGTGTCAGTGAGGAGACAATAAAGGCAGGAAAGCAGAGAATTTGGTGTTTAGGTTTTTCTAGCTTATGTCTTAGAACTTGGAGTTGTAAAATGGCTTATTGTTGCCTTCATGGGTAGGAATTTGCTCTGCTCTATGAAGAAGAGAGAAGGAAGGAAAGCAGGAAGGAGATAGGTGAAAGGAGAAAGGGAGATAGGGAGGGAAGAGGAGAGAGAAACAGAGAAAAGGGAGAGAACGGGAGGGAGGAAGAAACAGAAAGGTAGAGAGAAGTGAAGAGAAGCAAGGCACAGTTGGGGCCTTGCCAAGGTTGTCCTCACCACCATCCCGATCCCCTTTGTCCCTCCAGCCTCCCAGAAAGCAGCCACAGACACACTTTCCCTTTCCCTGTGGCTTGGGGGTTCTCTTGGGGAAGGGATGAGAGGATCCACACATCCTATATTGTTAGAAGACGTCTGAAAGAGGCCCAGCACTGGTAGAAGGAACAAACTGAATAAGATTCTAGGCCTGTTAGCAGCCCTAGAAACACAACAACTTTCAAATTCCCAGAGATCAAATTCTGGAACCTTATAAAACAGAATAAATACTTCCTCGGCTGATTTAACACTTGGTTACATTAAGCAAAGTGCTTTTTTCTTGCATGGGCTCAAACTGACCTTGCCCCACTTTGCCATCCCTCCCTGCACTTAAGTTTTAATGGGATGGTGGTTGTCCTATTCTGATGGCCCTCCAGAGACTCCTGTGGCCTCCAGAGTTCTGCGTAATGGCTCACTCCTGCATTTGTATAATCTTTTCGGACTCCTTCCATTTTTGGTGAGATGTTCTTGCTAATGAAGTGTGATGGTGAGAATCAATCCTATTATACAAACACTCCCTTCTGCTTGGACCCAAACTTGTGTTCACACCCTCTTGTGGACTCCCTGGCTTGTTTAGCAGCAGCTTTCGGTTTTCAGAAGAGGGGCCTGCTGCATCTGTGCCCTCTAAGAATTTCCTGCCAATACAGAGGCCTCCTTTTCTGACTTCCTGGGGACACTGAGCCCTTCTTGGGATATTCTCAGCCACCATTAAGGCAACTTTCCCCCTTCTGGCCCTCTCTGCAGCCAAACTGAGATATTTCTACCCAAGCTCCTTAGAGGTTCTGGCAGCATCCCCTCAACCCAGGGAGTGGTCTCTGGCCAACATTTTTAGTTATTTTTAAATTTTTCTTTTGGGAGAAGGAACAGTGGCCCTTTTACCATATATTCCTTCAGTTGGAGCATTAAGGCCCAAGATTGATGATTGAAGAGGTGCCTTTTGAAAGGAAACCTCTTTCTGTAGCAGACAAAGAAGTGATATGGAGCAAGTAATAGGCTATGCATTCCCTTGAGAGGAAAGGAGCAAACAGATATTTGTACCTTGGGGGCAGCTAGGTGGCTCAGTGTATTAAGAGCCAGGCCTTTAGAGGGGAGATCCTGGTTCAAATCTGGCCTCAGATACTTCCTAACTGTGTGACCCTGGGCAGGTCACTTAACTCCCATTGCCAAGCCCTTACTTCCCTCTTCTGCCTTGGAAGCAAAACAGAGTATTGATTCTTAAACAGAAGGTAAGAGATAAAAAAAAAAGTTAAATATGTATATTTGGGATATTTCATGACAGCCAAGCAGGGCTTGTGGTGAGTGGAATCTTCTGGAGAGGGCCTTCCCAATACGTTGGGTAGTGACTGGATCATCGAAGGCTTCTTGATGATGAAAATGTGCTGTTTTGACTTGAGAGTAGCTCTTTTCCCCCCAAATCATAACCTGCAATAGCTCCTCATCAGCTCATAGCTGAAGGACTAGCCTCAGTCTTCACAAGAATTCATCGCTCAGTTGGCCAACACAAAAATGGGGTTCACCATGTTAGACACCTGACCACCCCCCCTCCACTCACCACTGGACAGAGATCTAGATCTAACCTGTATGGCTGAAGAGGCCTTCCCAGCCATGGGCCTATTACACTTTCATCCTTAAGATACCAAGAAGCCATCAGAGGGCAGATGCTGAAATGTCTATATGCCCGGAATGATAGTGATAGGAAGAGCCAGCATTTATATGTATGCACTTTCCACACGGCCACCCCATGAGCTGGGCGCTACAGGTGTGATTTGTTATTGTTCAGTCACTTTTAGTCATCTCCGTGTCTCTGTGGCCCCATTTGGGGTTTTCTAAGCAAAGATACTGGAGGCATTTGCATTTTCCTTGTCCAGCACATTTTATTGTGTATTTTTTTGAGCCCTTACTTTCTGTCTTAGAATTGATATTAGGTTTAGGTTCTAATGTAGAAGAATGGAAGGGCTAGACCAGTGATGGGCAAACTTTTTAAAGAGGGAGCCAAAGGAAAGGAAATGCTCATCTGCCAGTCTGTTTCTAAGGCAACTCTTTCGAAGTTTCATTGTATTGTATCCTACTCATTGTATTCATCAGATTAGGAATAATGTCGAGTGGTGGGATAGAACATTTCAGAGGGCCCACATCTAGCCCTCGAGTTGTAGTTTGCCCATCACTGGGCTAGGTAATTAGGGTTAAGTGACTTGTCCGGGTCATACAACTAGGAAGTGACTAGATTTTAACCCAGGACTTCCTGTCTCTAGAACAGGTAATTTATCCACTAAGTCATTAGCTGCCCTTTTAGCTCATTTTATAGATGGGGAAACTGAGACCAAGAGGGTCAAGTAACCTGCCTAGGGTCACACAGCTAGGAAGTGTCTAAGGTCAAATTTGAACTCAAGAAGATCTAGAGCTCTGTATACTATGGCACTACCTAGCTGCCCAGACGGAAGATTATCCTAGTGTTACAGATGAGGAAACTGAGGCACAGAGAAGTGCTGGGCCTAGCTCAGAGTCACATAGTGAAGAAGAGCCAAAAGTTGAGTTTAAGCCTAGACCTCTGCTGATGTCCAGCTCAGGGCCTTCCCCACCAAGTCCAAATCCTGGGAAACCAAACCAGGTCTTAATGGGTTCTGCTCCTGATGCACTGATACCACTCTCCCTGCCCCCCATGTAAAAGGGAATTCTTTGTTCTCTTTGAGTTTACACTTGTGAAAGGGAATCCTTTATTCCCTTTGTCTATTTTGAGTTAACACTAAATTAAGTACCCCTACTTAGATTGTGAAGACAGGATTAACTCTCCTTTGTCTCCTTTTGAATTGAATCAACAAAAGATTGAACACCCTACTTTGTACTAGGTGAGAAGCTAGCAAGGTACTTAGAGAACTCACAAGTCACTTCCTTTTAACTCAGTCCCAAATTTATGTGAATCCTATGATCAGAGTATACACCCTCAGAAACTCAGCCAGGAATCTGTGAACCTTTTTGATGAGTATTCACCCCTCCAGAAGGTAAGAACTGGTTCCCACAAACACTGCCCTCTGGGCTGTGCTAGACAATTTTGAAATTGTGATTGGCCCCTATGAAGAGGGGCAGGCACAAGAAATCACCATAAAAATCCATGAATCATGTGGCTTGAGTCAGTTCTTATGGAGATAGTCTCCCAAATGGAGAGAGTCTTCAAGGGAGCTTAGCTGGAGACTGTGGAGCTCAACTTCAACTTGGACTCTGACTCCTGGACTACTACTTAGGAAAGGCTAACTCCTTTCCTAGTTTCTGGAGAGTCTAGTTTCCATCTTGGAGGAGGCCACATGATTACTCACTACCAGCCTTCCCGGTTGAGAGCTAATCTCAGCCCTGATAGATAACTTTTCTATCCCCTTCACATTTCTCTACTTTATTGTTTCCTCTCTGTTTTATAAATACATTTCTGACTCAAGATATCATAAATATTGGTGACTACGTAATTTCATAAAATTATTGTCCAACCATTAATTTTCACCATTACACTCACAACCCAAGATGTAACCTGTGGAACTGATACAAGACTATCCAATAGAGTGCAACAACCAGGGGTTCTAAGGTTTCTTTTGTATGGACAGAAGGTTTGAGGATGAGGACAAGACATTGGTGTGGTTGACTTGGGCTCTAGGGTGGGTGTGGAGGCAAGGAAAACTTGTGTGGGGAAGATGGCATTGGAGAAGATTGGTTCAGGATGGAGCAAAAGATAGCCTTTGTGAGAACCCATGAGCCCCCGAGGTGGAATGAAAGGAGGCCCTAGTCCTAAAGCAGAAGTCAGAGCTCTGGATCTTGGAGGTAGATAACTGAGACACCCATCAATAGGCTTTATCAGGCACAAACTTGGTGCCAGCAGGCCCTGTGCTAGGCCCTTGGGATGCAATGCCAAAAATGAAATGGTGCTTGTGCTCAAAGGGAGATGATGTGTGCATGTCTAAAAGGCCCCACATCGGTGCCCTGGCACTTGAATGAAACAAGGATGTAAGAGGTGAGGAAAGAACATCTCAGATCTAGGATATGGAGAGTCTTGGAGGTGGAGTGCCATGTGTGAAGAGGAAGAAATAAGTTTAGCCAGGCATACAGAGCGCTCATGAAGACATCTCATGTGTAATGGAGCTGGATAGCTAGATCCAAGTTGTGGAGAGAAGCGTATAAGTATCTCTGTATAGCTGAAGCTGGATGGAGAAGAAGACAAAGACCACTAATGGAATGAGACTGAAGTGTCACAGCATCAGAGGGGGGTCTTCAACAGGAATATCAACACCTCCCCCCACCCCACTTCCTCCCGAGGTAGTGGTGGGAAGGATAAAGAAGACTGTGAGTTAGAGATGAACATCATTGAAACACCTGGGAGAATGGCCTGATGGCCAGTAATAAAGAGGCTGGAGAGAAAGCGAACCAAAAAGATTCCAAAGATCTTGAAATAAGAAGAATCATAGAGGTATAATTAGAGAAAAATAGTCTGGAAAGAGGGGGAAAAGTGATTCCCTCTCCTCCTCTGGGTCCTGTGGATCAGGCTTCCAGATGATGGGCTGTTGGGGGGACACCCAGGAGAGTTCCAGAGGCCCATCAATGGCTTGGGGAGTCCATGAGGGCAATTAGAATAGGATTGAAGGGCTGGGATGAGGTGTTGTGGACTGGCCGCCACCATCAGCCCAGTGCCCTTTGGCAGCCAATGTCCCCCTGCAGCTTGTTTGACTTTGGAGCTTTTGTGTTTGGTGCGAGCTGTGCCCAGGAGAGACTTCTCCTTGTTGAGAGAACAGGGCCTGCGGCACGAACCTCCAGAACGTCTTTCCTGAGGGTGTGAACATGGAGATGAAACTGAACAGTGACCCAACTCATTTGGAGCTGTCTTAGTGCCACTGATCAGAACCTCTGGCTGACTCAGCCTGCGAGGCTGTTGGCCTTGGTTATGTGCCTGACAAATGGCATTCCTCTTTAATAAAAAAGAAGACCCACCAGGGCCCAAAAGGAGTAGTTCGTAGAAGTTGGAATGAAAGCCCGAAGTCTTAGCCAGTACTTCAGCTAGAACCCGGGGAGCTCAGGCGGCAGGAGATGGGCTGGCTCTGTGTAGAGGGGTTTGTCTTTGTTCACAGTTGCATTACTGATGAGTGGCTTTGCCAGGCAGAATATGCTACATGCCTTCTCCAATGGAAGCAGCTTTCCTGGCTGCAGGTGCTAACAATCGCCGGAACTAGTGCCTGCAGCAGCCCTGGGGATAATTGTCGACAGCCACAGAACTGGACTGCACCAAATTGTGTCCCTTTAAACGAGCTTCTTCTGGCTTGGCCTCCCAGAGTGGACAGTGGTTCACATGCCCTCTGACAGAGAGGCTGCCTGGCCAGGCTAGCTGGGTGCTCTAGCTAGCTGCCTGCATCACCACTTGGCTCTCCAGCCCCTGTTTCAGGGGAACTCTTCTCCTGGACACTTTCTAGGGTGGACTGACCATAATGGAGGCCCATCCAGAGGGAAGAAGTCAGTGATGTCCTCTAAGGAAGATTCCAGGTGAAGGCAGGCTATGCTGTGGCAAGGCCTACAGCTCTGAACTCCTGGGGTCCTTTGCTCCCTCTTTATCAGCACCACCTGCTGCCTATGCTCAGACATCATCTCCATCTCTCCCTAGACCCCTCACACCCCTACGAGATGAGCTTCTGCCTGTTTGCCAAAACCCAGGTCTATGCCACCCTTCATCTTCTTCTCCTCCTCCTCCTCCTCCTCTTCTTCTTCTTCTTCTTTTTTTTTTTTTTTTTAGATAAACCCTCACCTTCCGTCTTGGAGTCAATACTGTGTATTGGCTCCAAGGCAGAAGAGTGGTAAGGACTAGGCAGTGGGGGTTAAGTGACTTGCCCAGGGTCACACAGCTAAGAAGTGTCTGAGACCAGATTTGACTCCAGGACCTCCCGTCTCTAGGCCTGGCTCTCCATCCACTGAGCCACCCAGCTGCCCCCACACCCTTCATCTTTTTACCATAGTGCCTCCCTTTTCTAGCTCTCTTCCAGGGTTGTTTTCCTCCATTAGAATATAAACCCTTTTGGAGGCAGGAGCTATCTTGATTGCTTAGATTTATATCTCCAGGACTTAGCGCATAATAAATATATAACATTCTTTCTAGATAGCTAGGTGACATAGCGGATAGGATTCCAGGTATGGAATCAGGAAGAGCTGAGTTCAAATCTGACCTCAGACACTTCTTAATTATGTGACTCTGGTCAAGTCACTTCATCATGTTGACCTCAGTTTCCTCATCTGTCAAATGAACTGGAGAAGGTGGGGGTAAACCACTCCAGGTTCTTTGCCAAGAAAACCCCCAATGGGGTCAGGAAGGGTTGGACAGGACTGACCAGACTAAACTGCAATATTCTTTCTGTCTAGCTGCCTTCCCACTTATCTTATCTGTCTTATCTATCTCCCTGCATGCCTGCCAGGACTTTAGCCCTTAGCACAGAGACTTAGCTTCTTCTGCATCTGGCATGCCTGGCAAGCTGATCCAAGGAAAACCAATCACTGGCTAGACTTAGAAGTCATTTGTTCATTCAGCCATGACTTTATACCCACTTTATATAATTCATTGGGAATCAAAGATAGTTATGATGCAGGCCTCACTTCTCTAGTAGCACAGGGGAAGAAATAACTGATCCGAGGGGGAGAAAAATACAAAGGAGAGACCCAGCCAGAGTGCTATAAGACATTCCCAGAGAAGAGAGGGAGACCTGAACGGAAAAGAATGATTTCACTGGGTAAAGGTGAGGGTGAGTCTGTTCTGTGTCGATGGCAGTGGAGAGGATGAGAACATGAAGGGCAGAGCAGGTCAGAGGTTAAGAGGCAGGCTTGGGCTCCTGCCCTCTCTGAAAACCTTGGCCATCCTCAGGAGGCTGCAGTCTCCCCTGGATCAGGGACCTGTTCCCTTGTTACTTTACTGCAGAACTCAGGTTTGGGCAGGTATGGACTGAACTAGATGAGCCCTGAGGACCCCACGGGCTCTGAGAAGCTGATATCCTGATGACTTCCATTTGGTCAGTATGTAGAGCAAGTTCTGGGCTGGAGAGGCAGACTGAAGTTAGATCATGAGGAGAACCCTGAACACCAGCAGCTATAATTGAAATGTGATTTTCCAGACAAGGGAAAGGGGAGGAGCGATCGCCACTAAGATGACTCAGACAGGAGTATGAAAGATAGAGAGGGGGAAGTCTAGAGGCAGACTTGCCTGTTAGCTTAGCCTAATCATCAAAATGGCAGAAGAAGGCCCTTTTCTAGACCAGGTAGAACCTCAGAGTTCAGGGAAATGGATGAAAATCCCATGATTTAGCTCATCCTCTTCATGTGGAGACCCACTCTGACAACAGCAAAATGGACCCCAGATGGTGCATGTTTCTGGATCTGCCCTAGAATACAACAGCTCCCCCCCCACACACACACACCCAAAGGACAACTCGACTCCCACTATTCTCTGAGAGTCTGAAGCGAAACAGTCACTTTGTCATTACTTAGCAGTGACGTGTGAAATATGGTCAGGCAGTTTGGAGAGAACCCTAAGAAGAATGCCCAGTTAAAGGAAGTGGGGGAGGGATGAGCCCTGCTGCTGGATTACAAGCCTTGCCCAACAGGCAACAAAGGAAGAAGGGACACGAGCTGGGCGGCTAAATGTGTAAGGGATTCCATCACTGAATTAGTTCTTCAGGAAGTTTCAGACTTCCCTGCATCTTGGTAAGGTTTATCCATTCAGATGTGCTAAAGCAGGTGGAGGGAAACCTTTGGAAAGGGCTGCTCTGAGGTGCCCCTTCTTTGGGGGTGGGGGGGAGGTGTGTGAGAAGACCTACAATATTGCCATCTGCTACAAAGCATGAGATGTGAGTTTGTGCTGAGAGCTGCTGATGCTGATGGGCACAGTAGAGCGATGGCAGCTGACTCGTGGGCAGTTAAAAGCTATCCATCTTCCATGCCCCGAGTTATCCATTTCTGCCCTTCTGTTCCTGTCAGACGAGCATCTGTGACCACAGAAACTGCATCCTGTTCAATTCATTATTACTATTTGGAGTAAGACAGTGCTAGAGAGACTGAGAACGGAGGGAACTCTGAAATCCACCCCTTTTGCAGAAAACCGAGGCCCAATGACTTGCCCGAGGTGACAGAGGCAATATTGATCCGAGGCAGGTACTCAAGTCCTCTTAGCTCTGGGCCCATCTATCCCAGTTAGTGACAATTTGGGCCCTGAAGCCAGAGATCCAGATGCCAAATGCCACGATAGTGCCCACCTGGCCTTCTCTCTTATTGCACTCTCATGGTATGCAAAGAGAGAAGGAAGAGCTTCTAATAAGGACATCAGGAGAACATTGTGACCAGTCAGGTGACCCCTAGCAAGTGACTGAAATGAGGATCATCATTCCTACCTGCCTGCTCCCCAAGGCTGCTGATGAAAAAAAAATGAAATTCCTCATGCCATAATCCTTTGGAAAGTATCGAACAGAGGTCGAGTGAGAGTGGCCATTCAGGAGTGCAGAGCTGGCTATCTTCTGCTCTCCACATGAGGACACCTGAAGGGAGCCAGGCGCGTGTGTGTTGGGCAGGTTGGCCAAGAAGGGTCCCTTAGGTGGAGGGAGGACTGTAAAGCGTGTGATGCTTCTTCCTATCCATGCCAAGGAGTTGGGTTCATCTGAGAGAAACAGCCAATGAGGAACGAACCTCTATCAGACCATTTATGCAGACCTTGCTCTAGGTGCAGCCACCCTTGTTGTGGCCTGCTCTTATAGCAGGAAGGAGAAGGACTTGCCCATTCATTGTTTTTATTTTTTTAAAGTCCTTACCTTCTGTGTTGGAGTCAATACGGTGTGTTGGCTCCAAGGCAGAATAGTGGTAAGTTGCCCATTTATTTTAGAGGAAACAACTATTACTCCACATGAACTCATGCTGGGTACCCTGTGGGGCTGTGCCTATTCCTCAGGATGGAATCTTTTCCCTGGGCCTTTAAACCCCAAGTAATATCCAAACCCTGACCCCATGACTGAGCCAGACCCCTGGACACTCCCACTCTGATAGGCTCCTTTCAGCTCAGATAAACACACAGCCTCCTGACCCCACAGAACCAGTCCAGCGTGCTGGAAACACTGTCAGTCTGTTCTCCCCAGTCTGTGGCATAGGGGAAACCTGCCCATCTCTGAGTAGCCATGGGCTCTGCTTCTGATTCAGACCAAGGAAAACAGGCCAGGCACCAGCTGGATCCCAGCTCTCCCTTCTGCCTCCTCATGTTCAGCCTTGAGACTGGAAATGTGAGTGTGGAGGAAAAAAACTGGTCAAGGAAATCTTGGTTCCCGCATCCAAGCCCATGGGGACAGTGGATTTGTGAAGGAAAGTGGCAATGACAGGGCTCTGGGAACCAAGACAGCCAACTCTCCCACCTCAGGAGGTGTCCCATGCTGCTGCTGAGGGAAGTGGCACTTCCCCTGTAAACAGGCACTTTAATAGACTTGCAGATGCTCCCTTCCCGAGGTGGGTTGGAGCCCTTCAACTGTGGACCCTTTGAGGGTTCCAATGAAGGAGATAGAGGCTCCCTCTTCTGGAGATTCCTTCTCTTTTGGTAGCATCTCTGCACAGATGCTGCCTGATGAGAGCTGGTTACTTAATGCAGTATCGATGCTAATGTAACAATCAGATTGCCACTAGGCTCCCTTTGGGGCTCTGAGGTGGATGAAGGGGCCTGTGAACTCTCTGATCACCTCATTTGCTTTCTCTTTACCTGAGCTGCTTAGAACATATCTGCCCTGGCCCCTGGCTGGGCCCCAGCCCTACCCCATCTCCGAAGGCTCCATGGGTTGGCTTCACTGATGGCTGCCCGGATCTGTATCCTCCACTTTGTCAGCTGGCCGGCCAGAGGGCCCTGGAGAACAAGAGAAGCTCCTTCAGGAAGGGCCAGAAGCCGTGCTGACCAGAAAATTTCTGAGTGGAGGTTAAGGGAGGAGGTGCCAAGCAGAGGCCTCTGAGCCCAGCTCCCTCCTCTGACCTCGGTAGCTTTTTATCCCTGTGTATTTGCCTTCCCAACCACCCTTCTCTCTGGAGTCTCTTGCTGCCAGAAGTTCACTTTTGAAGTGGGAACCTGATTTCCATGTGGTTTTGTCAGTGGCCCAGCTGAGGTCTGCTCCGAAGGTCCCATCCCTGACCAAGGTTCTCACCCTGACCCACCTCCTGCCACAGGAGGGGAGGGCAGGCAGGCAGCCAAGCAGCCTTCCCCAACCAGGGAAAGGCTCCCATGCAGCCTTGGCCACTTGTGATCGGTTGGTGGTCCCCTTCCAGTTGGCCGACAGCCTGAACTAGAGAAAGGAGGCTACGTCCACACCCTCTGTGGGCCGCAGGCCCTAATTACTCCCCATCGCTGCACACCCACCACACCAACTGCCGCCTGGTTCTGCTTAGAAGGAATTTTCTGACATCGGAAATAAGAGAGAGGAGCCCGGGCTACTGCCCATGTGTTCTCCATGAGCACAGCCCTGGACCTCAGGAGGGGAACAGTAGCTCCGTGAGGTTTCCCGGATAGATTTACGCTGACGAAGGAGTCTCTGCAGTGTCAACTTGAGCAGCCTCCTGTAGCGTGTTCCCTGCCACAGCTCTGCGCTGGCAGTGCCTGTGGGATCTGCTCTTGAGAATTCCTCTTCAGTTAGACAAATGAAATGAGGAAACAGACATGAAAGCAGCTCTCGCCCTCCTGCTTGTCCTGTGGATCGGGCCAGCTGAAGAGAAAGCTCAGCAAAGGAGGAAATCTGGCTCCTCCTGAACCCACAGACCCTGTTATGTCTGGCTCCAGAGGCCTCAACCTCCTGGGATTTTCCATGCATGTGGACTAGGCCTCATTCATTCTTCTGTGGTTTTATGGGGAAAGTCAGAGTGTCCACAGCTTGCAGGAGACCCAGACTACATGTGGAACTGAGGGGAATTGTAAAAGATGCCTCAGTGGGGTCCTGACCTTTCACAGGCATTCTCCCTCCTGTGTAAGCCCCAGTGCCCAAAGACAGCAAGTTGGGATGTCAGCTCTCAGTGCTCTGGGCTGGCAGTGTGTGCTTTGAGAGGCTGCCCAACCGCAGATCTGATTTATGGCTTGAATGGTTTCCTAAGGTTGGGTTAATCATCCTCACCAAGCAAAGGTAGTGGTCAGTGTGGGCCAAGCCTGGGGTCAGAGTAGCCTCCCTACTCTTCCATGCTTAGGAGTGTGGTTCAGCCCAGCAAGCCTTTATTGTCTTGAATAATGACCTAGCTAATAGCTGCCATTTCTGGAGACCTGCAGGGTTTGCAAAGCCCTTTACATGTGCCTTTTTAAATATGCTTCTGGTGCTGCAGGGTGGCAGGGTGACTGGGTGGCTGTTGTCCTCAAGGCCCTTTTGTTCTACTGGGGTGAAGAGGAGCTAGGCAGCACATATGGGAATCGAGGGCTAATACACTGAGTGGAAGAATGGGAGGAGGAGGAGGAGAAAAAGGTTTCTTTGAAAAGACAATGCCTGAGCCGAGCCAGGGAAGATAAGAGACCTGACTGGGGAGGATGGAGAGACAGTGGGGATCTCCATACCAGAGTGTTATCAGATGTCTAGATGATAACTAGTCTGTCTAGTTGGCAGGAACAAAGAATGCTTCCAGAAGCAAGAGTCACATGAAAGGAGACTGACTGGTGGAGAGATTTGGGGAAGAACTTGATTGCTGGTCTGATGAAGGCTGAGGCTGTCTATATTTTCTCCTAGAGGTCTAAGGGAGTTCTTGAAGGTCCTTGAGCAGGAGCATTGGAGAGTGAGGTCTGTCACCTAGGAAGATTATTTTGGCAGCTGTGTGGAAGGATTGGAAAGGGGAGAAAACAGACATAGAGAGAGAGACTGGTTAGGGAGCCATGGGAACCCACTGGAATTTACTGAGTAGGAGAGTAGCATGATTAGACTCATGTTTTAGGGAAATCACTCTACGGGTTCATTGGAGGATGGGCTGGGGTATCAGGCAGACTCCCACAAACAAACACCCCACAGGCTACTGCAATAACCCAATCTGGAGGTTATTATATACCAAGATGGCAGCAGGATCAGAGGAGAGAAGAAGGCATATTGGAGAGATATGGCAGAAGGAAAATTGATAGACCTTGGCACCAGATTGGATATTGGGGTAGATAGTGAGGAGTCTGGGATGATTTTGATGTTGGGAGCCTGGGTGATTGAAAGCCTCTACAGGAACAGGAAATATAGCTGGAGGAGGAGGGTTAATGGGAAAGATAATGAGTTAAGTTTTGGGTATGTTGAGTTTAAGAAGATGTCATCTCGCCCAACCCCATAACTATAGATGAAGAAACTGAGGCAGAGGTGGGACATGATTTGTTCAGAGTCCCCCAGGTAGTGAGCAGCACATATATGATGGAAACTCCATTCCTCTGAAATTCATCCATGCTCCTTCACTCAACAGACAATTTAATGAGCCATTTTCTAAAGGTATAAAAAAATCTGAGGAAAATCTCTTCAATTATGAATTGCAGAAAGAACATTGAGGATTTGCTTTTACAGAAGGAGTTTCCTCACTTGGAGTTTCTTACCCCATTAAAAGGATGATGCATGGCAGGGCACGATTGCACAATGATAGGAGGGCTATGGACTCAAGAGAGGAGGACAGTTTAGGGTTCAGTCGGTTCACTAAGAGGTCAAGATGAGAAGGGAGTGACTAGTACAGAGGAAGTGACCTGGGAAAGAATCAAAGGGTTAAGGAATTGGAGGTTACGTGAGAATAAAGAGTAGCGTTGTGCCAGGCAAGCAAAGGGAGAGGTGAAAGGCCAAAAGATTATGGCCAGATAGGAAAATTTCAGAATTCTTGAACACGAACATGGCGCATTTGTGGGTGGAGGCAAGATCAGGGATGTGGCCATTATGTGTGGCTGAGGTAGGGTGGGAGAGTAGCTTATGAGAGGAGAGTAGGTTGAGGAAGTGAGTGGTTAGGGTATTTGAAGGAGAATTAGTATGTGTATTGAAGCCCTCTAGTATAAAGACAGACGTTCTAGAGGAGAGAAAATTGTGAACCAGCTACTGAACTCAGGGTAGAAGGATGGGGGACAACAGCTACCAGGACTTGATTGGGTGGTAGATATGAATAGCATGAACCTCAGAGGAAGAAAAGTTACTGATGGAAGCAGGGGGAGAACTTGGAAGTGGCAATGGGGAGCATCTCCCATAAAGGATGGCCAGGGGGGCCATGTCATCACTGAGGAGCAAGGCTTCACTAAGAGCTAGGAGAGGGAAGGACTGGGAGAGAAAAACATTTAAGATGAAGGGAAGTTTGTTGCTTATGGGACAGGCATTCCAGGGGGTACTGTGGAAAGAGTGGATGGGATTTGGTTGGACCTTTGGAGTGGAAGGGTTGATGGGGATGGGAATGAGGTTTGGATGTAGTATGGGAGAATGCTCATCTCTGAGTGAAGGTGCCACTCCTCTTCCCAAAGGAGCTTGGAGATGGAAGGCGCACAGTCGCATAGGTGGTGGCAGGGCCCCTGTCTCCACTCCTCTTCCCTCTGAAGGCTGGAAATGGAAGGTCTGGTACCTTTTCTCCTTCCTCCACAAGCTCCCTCCCCACTTATGCTTTACCCATAAGTCCACTGCAGCTTTACCTCTTCTGCTTCTTTTTCTGAGGAAGAAGAGATGTGGCCTTTCCTGATCAAGTCACTCCCTCTTCTTGAGGTCTCAATACAACCCCATTTTCTAATGGAGTACTTAACCCAGATTTGGGGGGGGAGGTTGATTGGGCAATTGATTATCCATCCGGCCATTCATTTCTCTATCTCTCTCTTATTCTTCTTTCTCTCCCTCTTTACCTCTTTCTTCTCTCTTTTTCTCTCTCCCCTCATTTCTTTCTCTCCTCCCCCCAACTCTCTCTCTTCCTCTCCTCACCTTTATCTCTCTCTCCCCCATTCCTCCTTTTGTCTCTCTTTCCCCCTGACTCTCTCTCTCCCTCCCCCAACCCCTAGTCTCTCTCCATTCTTTAAAAACCCTCAATTGAGCTCTGCCTTCCCCTAAAACTGTCATTCTAGAGCCTCCTTTATTTCACCCCCAAATTCTTATAAAGAATCCTCTTTATAAGTGTGCTCACAGCTTCTGCTTCCTCAGCAGCCACTCTACAATGACCACTCTACAATGACTTCCAGTCTGGCTCCCAGCTTGGCCACTTCACTGAAATTGTTTTTCCAGGGTCACCAAGAATCTCTGTCCTTTTCATTAATCCACACTAGGGGACGTCAGAGTGCACAGAGAAGCTGACCTAGTCAGGAAGACCTGAGTTCAAGTCAGCCTCAGAAACTAGCTGTGTGATCCTGGGCAAATCACTTCACCTCTGTTTGCCCTAATTTAGTCATCTGAAAAATGGGCATCATATGGGGGCAGCTGGGTGGCTCAGTGGATGGAGATCCAGGCCTAGAGATGGGAGATCCTGGGAGAAGGTCTGGCCTCAGACACTTCCTAGCTGTATGACCCTGGCCAGGTCATTTAACCCCCATTTTCTAGCCCTCACCACTCTTCTGCCTTGGAACCACCACATTGTATTGATTCTAAGGCAGAAGGTAAGGGTTAAAAAAAATGGGGATCATAACAGCACATGCCTCCCAGGGCAATGGTTGTGAAGATCAAGTGACATCATGGTTGTGAAGTGCTCAGCACAGTGCCAGGCACACAGCAAGTGCTTCCCTTTCCCCTCCTTGCCTTGACTTCTCTGTGGATTATTGACTGCCCCTTGCTGTTCCTTCATCCGGAACACTTTCTCCTTCCTTGGCTCCTGGTTCTCCTCCCGTCTGCACAGCCGTGTTCCTCCTCAGGCTCCCGTGCTGGGTCCTCATCCACCACGTGCTGAGGCGTGTTCCCCAGGCTCTGCCCTCCCTGGGAACTCCCGAGTTCCAGCAGGTTAAGTGTCGTCTCTCTGCAGGTGATTCTTCAGTCTAGCTGGTACCCAGCCTCACTCTCTGTTGAACTCCAGCCACGCAGCATCCGAGACACGCTGTCCTAGGTGGTGCTTAAGACCTTTCCATCTATGCTGCATTCGATTTATGTTCTAAAAGTTTGGGGACTTTCTTTTCCAGTCTGAGAGCCTCAGTCCTCTGAGAGGCCACACCCCGGCCTTCCTCTCCTCAGTCCCCTCTGTGTTGTGGGTGCACCTGAAGATGGATACGACCCACTCTCGGCCTTTAAGGGTCTGTGTAGACGCGGCCCTGTGTTTGCCCCGACTAGCCTTCAGCTCTCCTGGCCCTGGCTTCCACCTCCCCACCAGTGGTTCCTGGAGGTATGTGGGCTTCAGTCCCTGGACAGCAGCCTTTGCTCTCTGAAAATGAGAGATTAGCTTTGCCATTAGGACGTGCTCCTGGCTTATCCCTTCTCTTCGTGCTGTAGAGGAGAGACGGCTCAGAGGAGAAAAAGCTTTCCTGTGTCTGAATTCTGGCCTCTTGAGGCGCCCCGCCTGGACTAAGCCATCAGGGCACCCACGCTGGCTCCCCCACCCCATCCCTTGTCACAGAGGCCAGAAGACAGACGTGACCCACAGCCACCTTGAGGAGGGCCTGCTGAGCGACATGCTTTTCCTCTCCCTTCCCAATCCACGGGCTCCACAAAGCCCAAGAGCCTCTGCTCCCCAGGGCAGCCCGTTGGCTGGGTTAGGTCCTCCACGGTCCCTGCTTTGGCCCCAGTGGAGCCGAGGAGGCCAGCGTGCTGGGCCTTGCTGTGCCCGAGGCTCCCTCCCCACGAAGGCAGCCCCACTGCTGGGCCCAGCCCAGCAGGTACCACATTGCAGTCATGTGTTTGGAGCCGCTGTCGATGCCTCTCTGTGCGTGGGATGCTGGCGGCTCTCAGGCGTGGAAGTGGGGGAATTGCCATCCGGATGATGCTTCCCAAGTTCCCAGCCCCAGCTGTGCCTGCTGAAACCCGGAGAGGGAGCTGGGCTGCTGCCTTCTAATGGCTTGCAGGCTTCTCTGGGTTTAGCTGCTTTGTGCAGCCTTGAACCTCCTTTGGAGAGAAGCCCTTTGCCTCTACCCACCGGGAGGTCAAGGGAGGCTCGGCCCAGAGGACTCCATGCCTGGGGCCTCGAGCCTGCCAGCGCCGGCTGTCCCCGACCCAAAGGCCACGAGAGCTCCTGGAAGCGGCGAACCCACTTGGCCTTTGGAAGAAATGAATCGAAAGCTGCCCAAGACTGATTGTCATCAAAGCTCCAAGCCAGTTGTTTTAGGCCCAGGTTAACCAAGTGGTCCGGAGAGGGTCTGCTGCATTCGCCCGCATCCTCGCTTGGGGCCCAGCACCCAGCTCAGGTGGACCCCGTCCACCCAGGCCAGGCCAGCAGCGATCGCTTCCTCCTTTGGTCTTTGCCCTTTAAAGGAGGGTGTGGGGAGCAGCAGCCGCCCCCCGGCCCATTGCCAGCACAGCTTTCCTCGGGGACCTGCACGACCAGACGGCCCGGAGGAAGCGGCCCCCTCCCTTCCTGTGCCCAGCGAGCAACCAGCCCCTCCGTACAGCCGGGCAGCCCGCGCCAGCCTGCATCGCTGTAGGGGATGGCAGAGCCTCTTCCGGTTTCTCTTTAGGCCTAGTTATTGGGAAGGCTTGGGGTACCCCCTACTGGCCGCCTCTCCGATGGGAAGGCCTCCCAGGCCTGGCTCGGGGTAGGAAGCGGCCTAACAGAAAGTTCAGGGTGGGGGGCAGCCCCCCTCGGCCAGCCCCCGTTTGACAGAGCAGGAGCTGTGGAGGGAGGGGCTCTGCCGGGCTCTTCTGGCTCCAGGGACAGGGTTCGGATCCAGCCCCAGCTCTTAGGGATTGCGGCGGTTTTTCTATCCCTGGTGGCTTGTGAAGTGGGACCCCAGGGAGAGCCGGACACACTGGTTCTCAAGGGCTGTGTGTAGGGGAGGCCCCTCCACGTGTCGGAGCTGCTTGCTCTCCTCCCACTGGCCTCTCAGACCCTGGCCAGGCTCGAGGCTGGGTCATGGCCGCCTTGTATTTTAATGCTCTCAGAACCTTCTGTCCTGGAATCGAGAGGAAGTGTGGCTGCCAAGGCAGAAGATGGTAAGGGCTGGGCAATGGGGGGAAGTGACTCGTCCAGTGTCACAGCCAGAAAGTGTCTGAGACCACACTGGAACCCAGGACCTCCCATTACCAGGTCCAGCTTTCTGTCCCCAAAGTCCTCTGGCTGCCCCGCGATCTGCTGCTGTCCATGCACGTGGCACACACCCTGGCACCTTGCTAAGGAGTGAGTCCAGTGCCTGCAGGCAGATGGGGAAATGCGGGGAGCCCCAGCTCCGTTCATGCCCGGGCTGGAGTTGGGGGCAGAAGAGGCCACCCCAAAGGCAACCCCTTGGAGCTTCCGAGGCAGCAGGCTCCGGCATCAGACCGAATTTCCCTTCCCTGGGAGCAGCCTCGGTCCTGCTGCTCAGCCCGGCCAAGCATGGAGGGGCCGGCGGCCACACATGTTCCCAGGATGGCTCCCCCAGATCTGGGAGGGGGACCCCTGGAGGCGGCGGCCCCAGCAGCTTTCCTGAGCGTGTTGGGATGGATCATCCTCTGGCTCCGGGTCCTCACCTGGGCCTCATACGGGGCCCGAGATTGCCATCTGGTGGCCACACTGGTGAAGCCCAGGCAGCGGGCACAGAGCCAGAGCTTGGAAGGGAGCCTCCCTCTCTGCTTCTTGTGCTGCCGCCCTGGTCCCCAGAACCCCCCTGCCCACGTGACCCCCTCCCCGAGAGCTGCCCCCACGACAAAGGAGGGAGGAAAAACTGCACAACTGCTCAGTGCCCTGAGAGAGACCCAGACCATGCCGGGGTGACAGCTGTGCCCCTCTTCAGGCGGAGGTGTCTCTAGGGGTGTTTTGGGGCCCCTCTTGGGCTTTTCTCTCATTTACGGCCCTGGGATCCCTGGGGATGGTCTTGGCTCTGCTGACTTCCTGCTGCATCACTTTCCGTGGATCCTACGGCCCGGCTGTATCTCTCACAAGCAGCATTTTTCAGGAATTGTCTGACGTGTTTGGCTGTCCCCTAGTGGATGGGCATCTGCTTTGTTTGCATTTCTTAGCAGTCGCCAGGAGGGCTGTGGGGGCTTTCTTGAGACACAGGCCCAGAAATAGAGTCTCAGGTTCAAAGAGGATAGATATATTAGTCACTTTATTCACATAGTTCCAACTTGCTTTAAAATGGTTTTACCACTTCACAGCTCCACCAACAATGTATCTGTGTGCCTGTCTTCTCATACTCTTGCCATTTTTTCTTTGTCTTTGCCAATTTTCAGGGTGTCAGATTTGTCACCATTGTGTTTCTCTTATTATTAATGACTTAGGTCATTTTTTCATGAGTGTGGATACTTCCAGTTCATTTTTAAAGAACTATTTATGTACTTTGACCTCTTTTCTTTTGGAGAATGGCTGTTAGTCATACACATAAGCATATGTCACATGTGCATATACATATGTACGTGCATGTATTTTAATTGTCTGTGCATTTTGAATACAAGATTCTCATCAAAAAAATGTGATAAAGATTTGTTCCCATTCTATCCCTTCTTAGCCTAGATGCAGTAAGATTGTCTCTTCAAGTAATCAATCATCTATTTTATCTTCTGTAAATATCTCGGCATCTTATATGTGTAAGACTACATGCCCGGCCCAAAGCTGGGAGAGCTATTCAGGTTATTTCTCCAATAAGGTTTTTGGGGGGCTGGATAGCATGACCTTTAATATTAAGGTTGCTTATCCATTTAGAATCGATTGTGGAAGATGCTATGGAGTGTTAGTCTAAACCTACTTTCTGCTGGACTGCTTTTCAGTTTTCCCTAGATAGTTTATGAAACACCAAGTCATTAAGTTCTGTTGTTTGGTTCTCCCTTGTCTAGTCCATCCCATTGATCCATTTCTTTTTTTACTAATACCAGATGGCTTTGGTGACTGCAGTTTTATGATTGAGGTCTGGAAGTCTAGTCCCTCCTCATTCCTACTTCTTTTAGCTGTTTCTCTTGATATTCTAAGTCTTGTTTTTCCAAATGAATTTTCTTCTTATCTTATCAAGTTCTATGAAGTATTCCCTTGGTACTTTAATGAGCATAACATTAAAAGTTTAAATTAAATTTGGAAATATTACTATTGTATTACACTGACATGACTATGCCATGAGCATTGACTATTCCTCCATCTATTTAAGTTCTTTATTTCTTTAAGAGACACTTTGCAATTGAGGCCATTATACATACTATGGATCTTGTGTGCTTTGGTAGATAAATCCCCAGATACTTTATGCATTTTGTAGTTATTTGGAATGAAATTTCCCTTTCTATTATTACTTGTGTTTTGTTGTTATCATATACAAATTCAGTGGATTTTTGAGGATTTAGTCTGTAGCTTGTAGTTTGCTGAAACTATTAATAGTCTCAGTTAGTATCTTTGCTTATTTCCTAGGATTTTTCCAAGTTAACTAACATAAGATCAATAAATAAGGACGGTTTTATCTCCTCTTTATTTTTATTCCTTTACTTTCTTTCTCTTGTCCTCTTGTTGCTGGCATTTCTAGAACAGTATCAGCTAATGTAGAGAATAGGCAACGCTTCACTTCCACATTTTTTGGAAAAGGTTCTAGAGATATCCATTGTATATGATGCTTGTTTTTAAGGATGCTTTTTATGCTCTCATGCTTTAGGATATTAAAGAAAGTCCCTCTGTGCTTCTACTTTTACTTTTCCAAAATTTTAAATTTCATTCAATATTTCCCAATTACATGTGAAAATTATTCAAACATTAACTTCTTACATTTTTGAATCACAGATTTTCTCCTTTCTGCCCTTCTTGAGAGGGCAGACAGTTTGATATTGATTATGCATGTGAAGTCCTGCAAAACTTGTTTCCAAATTAGACATATTGCAGAAGAAATACAGACCCCCAAAAATCAGGAAAAAGTTAAGAAGTCTGCTTTTGTCTTCAGAGTTCATTAATTCTCTTTTGAGAGGCAGGGACATCTTTCATCCTGGGTCTTTCGGAATTGTCTGCTCACTGTTTTGATCCAAATGTCTTACCCAGCTGATCATCTTGACAATTTTTCTCTCACTTTGTCCACTACTCTCCTGGTTCTGATCATTTCATTTTATATCATTTCATATGATTCTTCTCAGGTTTTTCTGAAATCATCCTATTCTTCATTTCTTATAGTGCAATAGTTTTCCATCACAGTTATATACCCTTGTTATAGCACAGTACTATTCTATCACAATCCTATACTATTATTCAGTCATTTCCCAGTTGATGTACTTCTACTTGATTTCTAATTCTCTGCCATCACAAAAGGAGCTGCTATAAATATTTTTGTATAAATAGGTCCTTTTCCCTTTTCTTAGATTTCTTTGGGGTATCACTAGGTCAAAGAATATTCAGTGTTATGGCTCTTTGGGCACAGTTCTACATTATTCATCCATTTCACTTAGATTGCAAATTTTACTGGCATGTAATTGGGCAAAATGAGTTCTAATAATTGGTGATATAGTCATCCTTTTCTTTTTTGATATTAATAATTTAGTTTTCTTCTTTCTTTTTAAAAAATCAAATTAACCAATGATTTATCTATTTTGTTTTATTTTCATAAAAACCAGCTCCTAGTTTTACTTCAATTGTTCTTTTTACTTTCAATTTTATTAATCTCTCTTGATTTTAAAGATTTCCATTTTGGTATTTAATTAGGGATTTTTAATTGTTCTTTTTTGCATGTCCAATTTGTTGATCTGCTTTTTCTCTTGTATGGATCTATGCAATTAGAGATGTAAATTTTCCCCTAAGTACTACCTTTGCAGCATTCCTCCCATCTTTGGTCTGTGGTCTCATTGTCATCCTTTTTAGCAAAATTATTGTTTTTATGATTGATTTATTCTTTTATTCACTTATTCTTTAGGATTTGATTATTTAGTTTCTAGTTAATTTTTTTTTAAACCCTTGTACTTCGGTGTATTGTCTCATAGGTGGAAGATTGGTAAGGGTGGGCAATGGGGGTCAAGTGACTTGCCCAGGGTCACACAGCTGGGCAGTGGCTGAGGCCGGGTTTGAACCTAGGACCTCCTGTCTCTAGGCCTAACTCTCACTCCACTGAGCTACCCAGCTGCCCCTCTAGTTAATTTTTAATCCATGCTTCCATGGCTCTTTATTGAATGTAATTTTTATTGCATTATGATCTCAAAGGGATGCATTTACTATTTTTGCCATTTGGTTGTATACACTTGAGAAAAAAGTATATTCCTTTTTATCCCCATTCAGTTTTCTCCAGAGAGAGAAATCTATCTCTATCATATCTAACTTTTCTAAATTTCTGTTCACCTCCTTTCTTATCTATTTTATTGTTTTTATTGTTATTGTTAGATTTATCTAGTTCCGAGAGGTAAAAGTTGAAGCTGCCCATAAATATAGTTTTACTCTCTACTTTCTCCTGTAATTCATTTAACTTTTCTTTTAAGAATTTGGATACTTGCCATTTATTTAGTTCATATATGTTTTGTGTTGATATTGCTTCATTTTTATGGTGCTTTTTAATAAGATGTAGTTTCCCTGCTTATTTCTTTTAATTGGATGTGTTTTTCTTCTTGTTTGAAGTCTTAATCACTACACCTGTCTTTTTTAAATCCTTACCTTCTCTCTTAGAATCAATACTGTGTATTGGTTCAAAGGCAGAAGAGCTGGAAGGGCTAAGGCAGTGGGGGTCAAGTGACTTGCCCAGGGTCACACAGCTAGAAAGTGTCTGAGGCCAGTTCTGAACCAAGACCTTTAGGCCTGGCTCTCAATCCACTGAGCCATGAAGCTGCCCTCCCCCATGTATTTGTGTTTTTTAGGGCAGCTGAAACATAGATTCTACGCCATCCCCTTATTTTAACTCTGTGTATGTCTTTCTTTTTCAAGTGTTTTCTTGTGAAAAACAGGGTTGGATTCTGGTTTCTAATCCATTCTGCCATCTGCTTCCATTTTATGGATGACTTCACCCCATTCACAATTACTAATTGTACATTTCCCTCCATCCTATTTTCAAAGAACTGTGGGCAGAGTGGCTTTTCTCTCCTTGACTCAATGACAGCCTCGTCCTAGATGCTTCTTGTGTCCCCCATTTGCTGGCCCAGGACTTGGCCCTCCCCACAGTGCTTCCCTGGGACCTTTCTCGTCCTCAGGAGGGGCCTTTGGTTCATTCCTGAGCTGACCTTCTGCCCACATGAGACAGTGAGCATCTTTGGGTGTCTGCTGTGAAAAATGGGTCTGTGCTTTCTGCTCTGGGCTGTACTTGGCCATCCCCGGCTGCCTGGGTGCAGGAGCAGAGGCCACGGAGCATTGGCGCACGCCGCCCCCAGAACTAGGTCCGAAGGGCCCCTCCGGGACCGGGCGCTCCAGCCCTCTGATTTGAGAAGAGTAAACCGAGGCGCCCAGGGCTTCCTCCACCATCTTTGAACTGGGATCCAGCTTGTTTCCTGCAGGGCCCTGGGCCGGTCCCAACCCTCAGGGACAGGCCGAGGAGCCACTGTAGAAGGTTCCCCCAGAGCTTTGCCCTCCGGGCCCCACCGGCCTCTTCCATGCCCCTGGCCTGTGGGTCCTTCCTCTCTTCGCCCTGGAAAGGCCTCCTGCTATTCCCTTTTTGATGCTTCTCTGCAGGCTGGTGGAGGAGTTCATGCTGTTGGCCAACATGGCAGTGGCTCACCAGATCTACCGGGCCTTCCCTGAGCGGGCCCTGCTGCGCCGCCACCCGCCCCCCCAGAGCAAGCTGCTGAGTGACCTCGAGGAGCTCTGTGACCAGCTGGGGCTGGCCATTGACTTCAGCTCGGCGGGAGCCCTGCACGTGAGTCCCCTCAGCCCCCTGCCCTCACCTGGAGCCCCCTCACTTGGGGCCCTCAGACCCTATGGAGGGAAGGGAAGGGGTGAGGATCGGGGTGCCACTGGGTGACTTAGGCAAGACAAGGCCCTCTTGGACCCTAGAAATGCCAGCGCCTGCCCTCTGCCGTCTTGCTGGGGCTTCTGGTCCTCTTGCTTTCTTCCCTGGGGGTCCCGCTGGAGGCCACACACTCGGGGCAAGCCTTAGGCCCTCGGCCCCTCCCCAGAGCCCCACAGGCCCCTCTCTCAGAGAAGGCCAGATTGTGGCTGGGCCTCCGGGGAGAAGAGAGAGGAGCCCGGCGCGGCCCTGCCTCCTCCTTTCCGGCTCCCATTTTACTCAGGGTATGTTGGGATTCTTCTCCTAGAAAAGCCTGACGGAGATGTTTGGGGACGACATGTACTCCCTGGCGTGGAAGGAAGTGCTCACCAACATGTGCTCGAGGCCTATGCAGGTGAGTGAGGCCGCCCCTCCCTGCCCGGCCTCCTGGCACACACCTCAGTGTGCTCAGGGCTATGGCTGCCGCTCTTGGAGTGCTGGTGTGGCGGGGGCAGCGGGGGACGTGGGGGAGCATGGGGGAGGCCGGGGCAGCAGGGGAGGTGGGGGGGAGATGGGACAGCATTTGAGCTGCCCTGAGAAATTCCGTCCCCTGGGGATGTGCGTCCCTGTGACCCTCTGGCCAGCTTCAGTGACTGGCTCCCCCCAAAATCAGTGGTGTGTGTGTGTGTGTCCGTGTGTGTGTGTCCTGGGCCTCAGGCCAGCCCTCTGACCCCTCGTCCCCCTCCAGATGGCCCTGTACTTCTGCACGGGCGTGCTCCAGGACGCAGCTCAGTTTCGACACTACGCCCTCAACGTGCCCCTCTACACCCACTTCACCTCACCCATCCGCCGCTTTGCCGACGTCCTGGTGCATCGGCTCCTCGCCGCCTCCCTCGGTAGGGTCGGGGGGCACAGCCCGAGAGCCCTCAACTCCCAGGTGGGCCGGACTAAGGGAGGGGCTCCCCCACTCTCGTGGCAGGAGGGCCTGTGGCCACCCTGGAAGCCAGCCCGGGCTCTAGCCTGGACCCCCCGGAGCTGGACAGACCTTTGAGGGCTCCTGCTAAGGCCCCTTGAGACGGAGGGTTCTCAGCCAGGGCGCACAGACCCCCGTGTGTCCCAAATAGGTTTCCAAGGGGGCCCCACCTGGCGAAAGCTAGCAAAAGGTGCTGAGAGCCCTGGGGCCGGGCTTCTCCCTTCCTTCCATTCTGACCTTCTTGGAGTCCCCGGGGCCCCCCACCCCCACCTGGCAGCCCCTGTATGCCCCCCTCCCC
>NC_058133.1:509861140-509871069 GCF_016433145.1 Gracilinanus agilis | reverse complement strand
GGGGCAGCAGGGGACGTGGGGGAGCATGGGGGAGGCCGGGGCAGCGGGGGAGGTGGGGGGCATGGGGGAGGCCGGGGCAGCGGGGGAGGCCGGGGCAGCAGGGGAGGTGGGGGGGAGATGGGACAGCATTTGAGCTGCCCTGAGAAATTCCGTCCCCTGGGGATGTGCGTCCCTGTGACCCTCTGGCCAGCTTCAGTGACTGGCTCCCCCCAAAATCAGTGGTGTGTGTGTGTGTGTCCGTGTGTGTGTGTCCTGGGCCTCAGGCCAGCCCTCTGACCCCTCGTCCCCCTCCAGATGGCCCTGTACTTCTGCACGGGCGTGCTCCAGGACGCAGCTCAGTTTCGACACTACGCCCTCAACGTGCCCCTCTACACCCACTTCACCTCACCCATCCGCCGCTTTGCCGACGTCCTGGTGCATCGGCTCCTCGCCGCCTCCCTCGGTAGGGTCGGGGGGCACAGCCCGAGAGCCCTCAACTCCCAGGTGGGCCGGACTAAGGGAGGGGCTCCCCCACTCTCGTGGCAGGAGGGCCTGTGGCCACCCTGGAAGCCAGCCCGGGCTCTAGCCTGGACCCCCCGGAGCTGGACAGACCTTTGAGGGCTCCTGCTAAGGCCCCTTGAGACGGAGGGTTCTCAGCCAGGGCGCACAGACCCCCGTGTGTCCCAAATAGGTTTCCAAGGGGGCCCCACCTGGCGAAAGCTAGCAAAAGGTGCTGAGAGCCCTGGGGCCGGGCTTCTCCCTTCCTTCCATTCTGACCTTCTTGGAGTCCCCGGGGCCCCCCACCCCCACCTGGCAGCCCCTGTATGCCCCCCTCCCCTCTTCCCTCCAGGTTCCAGAGAGCCCCTGAGCCTGGACGCAGACGCCCTCCAGAAGCAGGCTGACCACTGTAATGACCGGCGGATGGCCTCCAAACGGGTGCAGGAGCTCAGCACCAACCTTTTCTTTGCAGTCATGGTCCGGGTAAGGCAGGCCAGGCCCTAGGCCTTTGCCCTCCTCCCTCCCTTCCCTCTGGGCTTGGGGTGTCAGCCAGTGCCCCTAGTCCTGGGGAGCCAGGGGGCCTGCAGACCACCTCACAGTGTCCTTGCCTCCCCAGGAGAGTGGCCCCTTGGAGTCCGAAGCCATGGTCATGGGCGTCCTGAACAAGGCCTTTGACGTGCTGGTGTTACGCTTTGGGGTGCAGAAGCGCATCTACTGCAACGTGAGTGCCGCTCCCCAGCAGCCTGGGGCCCCAACCGACCTGGTACAGCCCACCCCAGTCCCCTGAGACCTCCCTCTTCCTCTCCCTCCTCCCATCCCCCATTTGTAGGCCCTTCCCCTGAGCTCCTCAGGGATAGCCAAGGGGGAAACTGTCCTGAGAGCATGTCTAGGGACCAGACGAAGCTGTGGCTGGGGGCAAACTCTAGACAGGGGTCTCGTGGCTGCTTCCCCGGGGTCCAGAGGTTCTGTGCCCACTCAGAGGGGCCGGACCTCAACCTCTGTGGCCTCCTGTGTGCTTTAAGGCCCCTCACATCCTCCTGAGAGTGGGGACATCCGTGTTTCCTGCCAGGGGCACTGCCCTGCGCTGGGCATCCCAGCCTTCCCAGGAGCTGCTGTTGCCATATTTGTTCAGTGTCTCGTTCCCAGGCCTTGCTGTCTGTGAGCCTTCTTGGCAGGGATACTGGCCTGGTTTGCCATGACCTTCTCCTGTGGATTATGGCACTGGAGGCTGAATGACTCGCCCAAGGTCTCACAGTTAGTGAGGATCTGGGAACACTTGGGTCCCCCTGACTCTAGGACCGAGTCCCAGAGCTGCCCCTGGAGCTCTAGGAGCCCTTCAGGGGTCTGTGGTTCCCTCGGAGTCACCTCTGGGCTCCCTGGCCCCACTGCCTGCCCTCTCCAGGCCTGGTTTGCCGGGTCCTTCCCAGGCCTGTCCTGGAAGCCTGCTGCTTGGGTGCAGGGACTGCCGCCATGCCCAATGAGGCATCAAAGTGGGGCTCGAAGAGGCGACAAACCTTAAAAGAAAATGGGAAGTGCAGAATTCTGCCTCTCCCTCCCACCAGCTTCTTTTCAGAGCTCTCGAGGCACCTCCACAGGCCTCTAGGCAGGCCTGGCCTTCGCGGCTTCCTGAGCAGCCTCACTGGGCGCTAAGCCACACTCTAGAAAGCGAGTCCCGCTCTCGGGCATCGTCTCCTCAGCCTCAGCCAAAAGGATTGGTGAAAGCACCCAAAGGGGCCCAAGGCCTTCCGCCTCCGGCCAGGGCATCCTTGGCTCCAGCACTCTTTTCTAGGCTCCATGTCGGCATCGGCTGCCCCCAGTAGGAGTCGACACGGTTGAGAAGTGTTGCCAAACCCCCCAGTGACCCCCAGTACACGTCCAGCTGGCCCTGAGTCAGCTGATGCTTCTGAAGACTCTCAGCCCCCCCCCCAATCCACTTAAGGCCCCTCCGAGGAAGGAAGGAGCCCAGGTGCCCTCGGCCTGCTGCCAGGCTGAGGCTGGTCAGAGGATTGTCGGGGGAGTGCAGGCAGGCACCGGGGGGAACCAGCAAAGGATGGAGGCTGAGGAAGCGAAAGGCTGATCTTCTGGGCATATTGACGTTAAGCGACACATACAGATTGCTCAGGGAAGCGGGATGAGGCTCCTTCCTCAGGGTAGGGCTCCACCCTGAATCCAGGGGGACACAGACACCCCTGTGGTAAAAATGATTAGCCAAGTAAGACAATTAATGAGAAGGAAATGCTCTGAGCTAATCGGATTTCTAATTGGAGGTGAGCTCAGACACCTTCCAAGTTGGGAGGGGACGGTAGAAGGGGGAAGCCCCCGAGAAAAGAGGCGGCCGTCTCCCCAAGTGTCCATAGACAGTCCAAGCTGCTCATCGGTCAGGATGGGGCTACCTGAGAGTCCCATAGTGAGAAAACTTGTGCTGGTCTTAGTATCTGCCTCCATAGCCATTCCTTGGGCAGGGGTCTGCAGCAGCAGGGAGAGGTGGGCCGGGGGCAGGCGCTGAAGAAAGTTTTCCCCCCAGACAAAAGGTGGACAAGTCCCAAAATTGACTCCAGAGCCGAGGCACAAGGGGAAGTCGGTGTGGGTCATGCGGCTCCCACAATTAAACCCTTTCTGTTCCTTCAGTCTCTCACAGGAGGCACAGCGGGGTGTTGGGCCTCCAAAGGGGCCAGAAGGGGCCCCTGACCTGACCCGACGGCTGAGGGCTTTGTTGTATCTCTCCCACAGGCCTTGCCACTACAGAACCACCACTTTAAGAAGGTGGGGAAGAAGCCGGAGCTCACCCTCATCTGGGAACCAGAGAGCCCCCAGCAGAAGGCGGTGTCCCAGGTGAGACCTGCCAGAAAGTCAGGGGGTGGCGGCGGGCCCTGGAGTCTGACCCCCTCTTTTTATAGATAAGGAACTCAAGGCTCAGAGAGACCAGACAACCCAGCCCAGGTCCCCCAGCTGGAGAATGCCTGGGCTGGGCAGGACTCTCCTAGCCCCCTGTACCTCCTTGCTGCCTCTGAAACAGGCCCCTGATGCTTCCAGAGCCTCAGCTCCTGGCAGGACTTGGCCCTAAAAGGACTCCTGGGGAGGGACAGAGAATCAGCCTCCTGACTCTTGAGTTTCATCTCTTGGCAGATAAAGGGAGGCAGTGAAACCTCCTGCTTTTCTAGCTCAGGGCCTTGCTCGCCTTGCCTGCTGATGGGCAGTAGGGGGCTTCTGGGGTGGCTCTGCCCACTGGTCCTCTGAGAGGAGGATTGGGCGGCCCCAGGCCAGGCTCTCCCCTGGGGGCTGACCTTTGCTCTTCCTGGCTGCAGGTGATCACCATTTTTAGCCTGGTGGAGGTTGTTTTGGAAGCAGAGGATGATACCCTCAAGTACGTTGCCACCCTGAAGAGGCCGGAGATGATGGCAGAAGTGACCCAGGCACAGGAGGATGGGCTGAGAGACCGAGACGAATGAGGGGCCAGCTTGGTGACCCAGCACTGCTTCCCCTCTCTGCCTGGCCAGCACCGCCAAGTGGGATGAAGGGACCTCGACAAGCCAAAGGGGTTTTTAAGTTTGTTTAAAGTTTTAAGTTAAGTTTAACAATTTGGGAGTTTTGTGGAAGTTTAATTTTAACATGAACTGAGTGGGGACTGGACTGAGGTACTGGGAGAATGGCAGGAGAAGGGGCTGGACTCTGCCGCACCTGCTGAGCTCTCTCTTAGCCAAGGAACAGCCCCTGCTCTTGGCCTCACCTCAGCAAGAACCCGCCATGGTGGGCCGGGGGCCGCCTAGCCCAGCCAGCCTCCACCCAGCCAGGCTGGGGCTTTCTTGGTAAATCCACATCATGGAATAAATTGGATGACAAGGGACAGTGTGGTCTGTGTGGCAGTTGGAGGGTGCTTGGCTGGTGGGACTCCCTCTGCTTTCAAGAGAGAGTGGACAAGGGCTTGCCCACCGCCGGATTGCTGGCTCTGTAGGCTGCTTCTGATTGACCGATTGATGGTGCTGGAGTCTGCACTGCAACAGGGACGTCTCAGCCCCCGGAGCGTTTGTCTCGAGCCCTGGGTAATTTATAGACCCACCCCGGCGGGAGATTAATGCCTAGCATGACATTTCTGCTGATTAAAAATATATAATTGGTGCACAGGATCCCCCCAAAGCCCGTAAATCCGCTCCCACCCCGCCCCACCCCCCAGCAATGCACACAAGCTTGGCAGCGGCCATTCATAACGTGCCCGTGTCATTCAGACCAACAGCCTCACAGGGAACTCCCAGCCTCCCCCTTATCCTCAGCCAGGACCTCGAGGCAGAGGGTTTAGACAACTTCTGCTTGGCCCTGAGAAGCGGGGAGGGAGGGACTTGCCAAGAGGTGGCTTGAGGCTGGAGGGCAGGACAACAGAAGAAGAGCAAGAGTAAGCCCAGAGTGGCCTCGGTGGTCGTGAGCTCTCTCTCACCAAAGGCTGGAACAGATCATTCATTCCTTGAAGATGTCAGATAGGCAATTGCTCTCTGGGTGGACCCCTAAAGGCCCTCCCGCTCTGGAATTCTGTGGTTCTGTGACCTGTACCTTGTTTTTAAGGGAGAGAATAGAAAAAGGGGGAAGCGGAACCTCATTTTGTGTGGGGGAAAGGATGTGGGCAAGGGTAAGGAGCAGCGGGAGGAACACAGGAGATGTTGCCTTATCATTCTAACCTCCTAGAGAGGAGGAAACCAACCATCCCCCGACCCAGAGACATGATGTTGTCATGATGAGGGGCTTCCGCTAGCTGGACAGCCGGTGGGACCCTCTCTGTCAACAGGAGAGCCGCCAACAATCCTTTGATTTGCTTTAATGATAATTTTATTCTTCAGAAAACGAAGGAAGCCTATTAAGGACAACTGCTTCTCTGAGGCCGATTCGGCTCAGGTGTGGATATACAGCTGGCCCTCGGGGGCCATGGAAGGCTTGTCTTTCCTTTATCGTGGCAGCACCGGAGTTCCATGAGCTCCCATTTGAGAGTCATGCCCATGCCCAGGCTGGCAACCCTTCTACACCAAGCTTCCCCTGGCCAGAGAAGGGAAGCAGAGGCTTAGCGGAATATTCCAGAGGCGCCCAATTAGGCTTTTTCCTCCACTCTGGGAAAGGAGTATCCCAAGAAAGGGAGCACATCCCAACTGCCTCCCTCCTTAGGTTTGTTGGCCAAACTTAGTGTGGAAAAAGACCGTTGGGTCCCAGAAAAGATCTAGTTACCCATCATGCCCAGTCACGGGCTGTCCTTGCCTCCCTGTTTTTAACCTTTTCAGCTTCCATCTTTCCCTAGAACACTAGACCAATATCAGGAAATCCAGACTGGCACATTGAAAGTCCCTTTCTGGCAAAAACCATACTAAGTATGCCAAAACTCCCAGTGGCCAGACTGTAGTAAGTAAAGAAGCTTCGGTGGCCTGGCTGCTGAGTCTTCAAAGAATAATTCTGTTAAAGGGCTTTTGCCAAGTCTCAGGAAGCCCCAGAAGCCCTCTGGAGGTGGCGGTCTCAGTCATCTAGCCTTTTTAGAGTCTTTAATGAGAAGCAGCCCCTACCCCTCTGGAAAAGCAGTTAGCAAGTCTGTCTCTGTCCCTTGCATCCTCAGCTCCCACATCTACCCAATACCTGTCCTTTCCTGTGTGAGCCCTTCAGGCGCTTGATGCCAGCTGTCAGTTCCCTGAAGTCTTCTCCAATTGGATCCACGCATTCACCCCATTGTGTTCTCATATGGCATGATCTCCAGGGCCTTCACCTTTTAGTTGCTCTTCTCCAGACACTCCCCAGTGTGGCATCTGCCTCCTTCCAGCCTGGAGCAGAATGCAGGGCTCCAGGAGTGGTCTGGCCGGAGCTCCCTACATAGTCCTAAGACACTGGGCCTCTCTTACTGGCCTCAGGAGGCCAGATTGCCTCTTGATTCATTGGGGGCCTGCATGCCCCTGGGAACCCACAGGAGCATTTGCAGAGACTGCCCCCTAGCCAGACTACCCCATTGGCTTCTTGTGAGGCTTGAATTTTTGAACACAAATGCAAGACTTCACATCTCTCTTAATGAAATGCCATTAGATTTGACCCAGAGTTCTAGATTGTCAAGACACTTTCTTGGTTCCTTACTCCATCCACTGTGTGAAATCTACCATCCACGGCTTTTTCTAAGTCACTCATCAAAACCCTAAATGGTCTGTGGCCCAACACAGATCCCCGGAGCTCTCCGCCTGGAGACCTCCTTCCAGGGGGATGTTGAGCTATTGATAATAACTGTTGGTTCAGCCATTCACCGAGTTCTGAATCTGCCTCCTGTACCCATCGCACCCACATCTCCTCACGAGGATTTATGAGAGACTTTCTGGCCGAGTATTTTCTAAAATCTAGGCAGGTAATTGATGTCAGCAACATTTTCTTGATCTTCTGCTCTGGTGACCCTGTCAGAAAAGGGATGAAGTTCTCCTGGCGTGTGTCACCTGTTTGGAAGGAAGCCGTCAGTCTTTTAGGAGCTCCACCACCCCCACCCCCGAATCATCCCCTTAGCAGTAAATCCTACTGCATTGCCACAAGCTGAAACCCAGCTCAAGGGTTTGATGATCAGACTTGGTTCTCTTCCAGCTTCTGAAAACAGCAAGATATGTTCCTTCCATCTCGTGGCATTCCCATTCCCATTCCCAGCAGCCTTTCACATGGGTTGCAATCACATCGCTGGTCCCTCACTGCCCTAAGACACAGTATATGTATACTAGGTGGACAGGACCAGGGCAGAGCAGCAGATACTTTTGTACCATCTCCTTAGACTTGGTATCTCCTTCCTTTTAGGCATCTTTGTTTTTCCTGGTCCAAAGATCATTCTCCTTAGCACAGTCATCCCACTCAGCCCTCAGGCAGCAGTCCTGCCCTTTTTACAGTTTCCCTTCTTTCCCCCAAAACAGCAAAGAATGACCAGCCAGAAGTGTGTTGTCCTCCCTTGTCAGCCTCAGCTTACTCTGAGGCTTAGCACTCCTGACACAGGTCTAAGAGGACTGGCCGCACCATACCTTTGGATTTGCCGTCTATCACTTGCCACTGTTTTTATCTTCAATGAAGTCCTCTTGAAATTGAGGCTGGACATCCTCCTTCGTGTGTCCTGACCACACTTCCCTTTCCTCCTCTTTGGAATAGTTCCTCTTTATGTCTTCAGAATTTCATTACCAAAATGATTCCTTCCCAGCTGCTTCCACTCTAGAATTGTAGGCCAAAGCAATTTTCTATTTTTTTAAGCCTTTACCTTCTGGCTTAGAATCAGTTCTGAAGTATCTGTTACAAGGCAGACTAGCCATAAGGGCAAGGCAATTGGGGTTAAGTGACTTGCCCAGAATCACACAGCTCGGAAGTGTCTGAGGCTAGATTTGAACTCAGGACCTCCACACTCCAGGCCTACATCGCTCTCCACTGAGCTAGCTGCCCTGATTGTACCTATTCTTTCAGCAGTTGCTTTGAGATCTGCTCTTGTAAAATCCAGACTGCCTGTCCCATCATGCCAGACTTTGCTCTCCTCTGTCCTACACTCTACGCTCCTTTGCCTGATGCTGCTCATTTAACAGTCTCCTAGTGACCAAGATTCATTGCTCCCTCCCAATGCTGTGTGGTGTTTCCCTGCAAAACCAAGGAGACAAGTGAGACTTGGGGTGAGCACGACCAAGCAGCCACCGTGTAACAACTCCGCCGCCCATCATGGGATCGTAGCCCCTTCTTTAAGTGTGCACGACGACCTGATATTGGGGAGAGTCCTCATCCTCAGCACTGCAGGGATCCCAAGCCCCTCAGCCTCCAGGCCAGGCTCCAGGACAGCACATCACCAGAGAGGGTCAGAGGCAGAACTTGCCTGGCCTCTTTAGGGTCAGTCTTGGCAAACCCACGACTGAGGCGAAATTGAGATTTGTGTCCCCAGAGGACCCAGGATCGCAGACTCCTAGGCTTGGAGCTTGGGGGGGCTTGGTAGCTGTTGAGGAGGAGCTAACACCCAGATCTCTAGAGAAGTCCCACCAGCTCCAAGTCACACCCAGAACTCAGAACTCCCAGATACTCGCTGGAGAGGGAAGCGAGCAAGATGGCATAGGGAGGAGACCAGGTTGGAGAAGGCCTACCGAAAGCCCAAGGCTCTGGCCACTCCCATTGGCCATGATCAGAAAGGATGGGACAGGGGAGGTGAAGTGTGCCCTCTCCTCCCTGCTGCCCAGGCTCTGGGCCTTTTGGGTTAGGGTCAGTGCAGAACCCCATCTCCTGAAGGCCAGGACTGCCACCAGAATGGGTAAGAACTGTGGCTGAATCCCCCAATGCCTATTAATGAGGCTCTTGAGCCCCACGAGATGTTGCCATGCATTTTCCTAAACCAAATGTGCCCAAAGTGTTTAAGATGGCATATGGCCAACAAGAAGTCCACCTCCCTCAGCCTCTTCAGACAGCAGATGTAGACCCTGGAGGGCCTGCAGCCAAACAGGCTGGATCCCAGGCTTCTGACTTCTCTTGTGGGGCACAGTTCACAGTGGCAATAGCTGGGAAAGCAGTGGAGGATGGTCCTGGCCCCCAGACCCACACCTTTCACCTAGACAGGTATCAGACAGAGGCTTGATGTTCCCATGAGGCCTCAGATTGTTGATGCAGCACCCCTAGAACAAGTGAACCAGACATCAGGCAAGACCCCAGAGTATTGTACCTCCTACCCACCTGACCTACAGGCAGAAGGCCAAGGATCTTGGGCAGCGGCCTAGGGCTGACCTGCCCAGCCCTGGAAAAATCAGTCCTGATTCACATTTGAGCACAGGCTTCCTGTGTGGGCCTCCTCTCCCACCCTCTTGGCATAGAGCTGCCCTCTGGTGCCACAGCATCCCCTATCCTGCTACCATCACACCTCGTCTGTCTAAAACCCTGGCTCACCTTTTCCTTCGGCCTCTTCCATCCTCCCATGCTGCAGAGAGAAGGGAAGAAGCCATGGCCATCCATTGGTGCCAGTTCACAGGATGGGCCCATGTTCCTCACATAACTCAATCTGACTTTCCTCCCTGAGCCTCCACCCCGACCTCTCACAGTAGATGTTCCCCATCTCCTCCCTCACTGAGAAGGGACAAGCCGTCTTTGGTGGGGTGAGGAGGAGGAGGAGGAGGAGGAGGAGGAGGAGGAGGAGGAGGAGGGGAGGACATATTTGCAAATGAAGGCACCATAAAAGCACAAGAGCTCTATTGTTTTTATAAAGAAAAGAGACTCAAAGCCACTTGCCATGAGTGGCTCCCTCTATGTCTCTTCCTTCTCTCCCTTGGCCTCTTGACTCTCCTCCTTGGCTTCAGTTTCCAAGTTAGGGCTGCAGCTTTTCTCTTGCCAAGGCCAACCCCACTGGGTCCTCTAGCTAATAATTCCCAGCTTTTCCAAGAGGTTGCCCCCATCCATCTTTCCTTCTCTTTACCTTCCCCTCTCCAATGGCTCTTTCCCAGCTGCCCACCAACACGGTAGGG
>NC_058133.1:509841095-509858536 GCF_016433145.1 Gracilinanus agilis | reverse complement strand
TCTCTCTCTCTCTGTCTCTCTCCCTCTCCCCCCCCCCCCGTCTCTCCCTCTCCCTCCCTCCCATCTTTCCTCTTACTCCCCTCCAAACACAGATACACCGGGACCTTCTGCGAATTACCGCCCCTCCTCTTGAGGAAGGCTGACTCCCTACTGCCCAAAGCGGATGACCACGCTGACCTCCAAATGAGCCCTGTGACGAGCTCAGTGACCTCGGGCTGCTGAGGCTGTTGCCATCAGCAGCCAGTGGGAGATCCCAGTGAACCTGACCCTCCACCTCCAAAGTGCCGCCGCTCCCCCCACCCTCCGCCCCTCAAGGCTGTGTTTCAGAACTTGGCCATGGACAGCTCCACACGCGAGAGCCAGGAATCATCAGAATCCCTCAACAGAAACCAGCGCTACGAGTAGCAAATTAATTAATTTAGGCCATCGTTCATTTCTGCTGTCAACCCAAGTGATGGATTGTCTTCTAGTCTCCGTTCATTATGGGCGAGCAGTAGGCTTCCGGGCCCTAAGAGACAGCACCTGGGCATGCAAATCACCTCAAAAGATCATCGATTCTTCTTTTTAACCCATGGCAGCCTTCTGTGTTTAACGCGGTGCAAACACTGTTCGGGGCCACCTCCTACAGGAAACCCACCCTGATGGCCATGAGGGCTGGTGCGGCCGTCTGAAAATGACTTGCTAGATATTTTGTATTTCATTTTCTGTGTTTTCCATCCACCCTCACTATAGAATGTGAGCTCTTGGAGGGCATCCTTTAACTTGGTATCCCCATTGCCAAGCCCAGGGCCAGGCACAGAGTCCTCATGGGAACCCCATGTTTTAAATCTGGGTGTCTTCTGGCCCTCAAACCAGCCATCACTGAGAGTGATGGCGGTGATGATGGTGAAGATGATGGCAGGCAGCACTGACATAACACTTTGAAGTTTGGGAAGCACTTTACAAATATTATCTCAGTGTTCCTCAACAACCCTGAAAGATTGGTGCTATCATTGTCCCCATTTTACAGATGTGGAAACGGAGGCAGTCAGAAGTTAAGTGGCTTGCTCAGGGTTGCATAGGATGGCCCTTTAAGTACTTAAAGATGGTTATCAGATCCTTTTGGAGTCATCTCTTCTCCACAATAAGCGTACTCGGATCCTTCATCTCTTCTCCGCAACTCCCCCACTCTCTGAATCTGTCTCTGTCTCTTCCCCTTCCTTCCTCTGTCTATCTGTCTGTCTGTCTGTCTCTGTCTCTGTCTCTACCTCTGATAAACTGTCTCCTTGTCTCTGTCTCTGCCTCTCACTGTCTCTGTCTCTCTCCCTCCCTCCCTCTCCCTTTCCCTGTCCCCCTTTCTGTCTCTGTCCCTCTCTCTCTTCCTGTCTCTGTGTCTCTCCCTCTTCCTCTCTGCTTCTCTTCCTCTCTGCCTCCCTCTCTCTCTTCCTTTCTCTCTCTATCTCCATGTCCCTCCCTCCCTCCCTCTATCCCCCCTCTCCTTTTCTTTCTCCGTCTCTGTCTCCCTCTCCCTCTGTCTGTCTGACTGTCTCTCTATCTCTCTATTGCTGTCTCTCTCTCATTAAACCCATGGTTGGAGCACCTCCTCCCTAC
This sequence comes from Gracilinanus agilis, assembly GCF_016433145.1. Taxonomy (NCBI): domain Eukaryota; kingdom Metazoa; phylum Chordata; class Mammalia; order Didelphimorphia; family Didelphidae; genus Gracilinanus; species Gracilinanus agilis. Next base: position 509,856,946 of record NC_058133.1, on the reverse strand, counting down.
CCCCCACTTTGTCCTTTCAGAATTGGGATGACTGCCCAGCCAGGGAAGGGGGAGGTGGGGAACAGAGTAGTCATGGCAACAGTGGGCACTCTGGCATGAGAGCCAGTGCAGCTGGGGGCAGCTGTCATCCCTGAATGGCCATTATAACTGCCAGCCCCACTCCCAGCCCCTTGCCCCTGGCAGTCACCCTCCATTTCCAGCCCCGCTTCCTATAGGTAGACCACTTCTCCCGCTCAATTGGCAAAGCTGTCACTTCCAGCTGACTTTCTCGGCCTCCTTCTCCTCCTGAGGCAGGTCAGCACCAGTCAGGCAGCAGCCAGAGTTGGGTGCCCACCACTGCTGGCTATAGAGGACGTGCTGTAGTGGGAGAATGCTGGGCTTGGAGGCAGGCTGGCCTGGGTTGAATTCCATCTTCCCTTCCCGGGGCCTCATTCTCCTTCCTGGTAAAATGAAGGCGCTGAAGTAGTCGGCCTCCCAAGAGCCTTCCTGCTCGAGATCTAGATCTAGGAGCTTCTGATCCGGCAACCCTGGACCTAGCGAGCTTCACCTCTCAGCTCTGAGTCTGCCCACTGGCCCCTGCCGGCTCCATCCCATTTTTCAAAACTTTCAAGCATTATAGAAATGCCAGCTAAGGGGCCTGGTTATGTTTCTGCTGCTCCCACCCCAAGGGAGTCAGGCAGCTGCCCGTAAAGCCATGAAGACCCTGGTTCAAGTTCCGCCTTGGACATATCTTGGCTGTGTGACCCTGGGTAAGTCACACCAGGTGCACACCCCATGCACCAGGCAACCCTCAACATTATAAATGGAAATGCAGGCTCAGATATACATTTGAAAGGGAGTTTCCTCGCTGGGGGTATTTTATGAGTTCCGTTAAAATAATAGAAAGAGGAGGAGGAGAAGGAGAAGAAAGAAGAGGAGGAGGAAGAAGAAGAGGAGGAGAAGGAAAAGGAAGAAAATGAGGAGGAAGAGGAGACCGAAGAAGATGATGATATTTGGTTCTTTACATGCATGATCTCAGTTGGGCCTCCTAGTCTCACAGTTGTAGCCCTAGGAGGGACCTTCCTTGGGGCGTGGAGCTTGACTCACTCCCTGGTTCTTTCTCCCACCAAGGAATCCCAAGTCTGGGCTCTATTCCAGGCTTTCAGCTGCTGGCACTCCAAGGAAAGCTCCTGTGATGGCATCCCCATGGCTCCTCTCCTGGGAGGACCTCTTCTCTAGTCCAGGACACAGAGATGGTTCAGGCCTCCAGGATCCTCATTGCCATGGGCGGGTGGGGGGCTTGGGGTGGGGAGTTAGTGGCACAGATTGGGCACTTGCTAAGGCAGATGGCAGCATGTGGCTTGGCCCAGGTGTGGGGAACTAAATAGCACCTTGGATTGTGGCTTCTCTGGCCAGTCTTTGAGGCTGCTGCTGCCCTTGAAGTCCTCTAATTCTGCCCATAGGGCTAGGCTGAACCCCACTGATCTCTCTGCTGGGGCTCTTGGCTCACTGTCTTCAGGGTTTGGGCAGAAACTGCCTTGTTGGCCAGCCTGGCCTCCAACTCCTGGTGGATGTCCCACGGAATCGGGTTGAGCTTTAGAAGCAGAGGCTGGTGTGGTGGACAGAGCACTGGGCCTACAGTCAGGACAACCTCAGTTTAAATCCAGCCTCAGATACTTACTAGCTATGACCCTGAGCAAGTCACTTTAGCCTCTGCCTCAGTTTCCTCAACTTTAAAGTGGTGATAATAACTGCACCTACCTCCCAGCATTGTTGGGAGAATCAAATGGGAAATTATTTGTAAAATGCCTGGGACAGTGCTAAGTGCAAAGGGACATAGCAGGTGCTTATTCTTCTCCCTTCCTCTCTGATTAAAACACTTGGGCCCTTCTTCCACCTCCCTGAGCTGTGCCTGCCTCCATCAGCACATTCTGCCCTGTTTTCCTCCGCTCAACCCTGCTCTTCCTGCTTCCAGTCTAATTCCTCTTTCTTTCCCTTAACTTCAGACATTTCTAGGGCAGTTTGCCCACCTCGTGCCCCCTGACTCAGTTCACCATGGCTCTCCTCCAAAAGCCTCCTCAGAAGCCCCAGATCCCCCTCCCCAAGCCAGAAAAAAGAACGGCTGTGCCGCCCCCAGCCCGAGTCTCCTGTTGTGGCACCCCACCCCAAGGGAGTCAGGCAGCTGGAAGCATCCCGATGTCCATCCATCCATCCATCCATCCATCCATCCTAGCAGCCAGCTGGCTCTGGGGAAGCCCCACATTTTCTCTCCTGCCTCCTGTGGTGTAGCTCCTGGCTGTCGTCTCTGCCTCAGGACCAGGCTTGGCCGGCCAAGGCTCTTCCCACACATCTTGTCTCATCCCTCCTGGGGGTGGCACAGAAACAGGCAGCTTCAGAGCTGGAAGGAAGGAAACGCTGAGATCCGAGCTTCCTCCACTCACTCACCGAGAGGCCCACGCGGAAGGGGCCTGGCCCTCGGACGCGGCTGTCCTGGTGGGGAAAGCAGAGGAACCAGCAAGGCAGAAGGCAAGAAGTCCCCTGGACATTTCTGGGCTGTCCTATGGTCACCCGATAATAATAACTGCCACGGTTTTGCAGCTAGTTGGCACAATAGGCCTGGAGTCAGGAAGACTCATGTTCGTGAGCTCAAATCTGGCCTCAGACACTTACTAGCGGCCTCTGACCCTCCACAAGCCATTTAACCTCTGTGTGCCTCAGTCTCCTCATCTGTCGAATGAGCTGGAGAAGGGAATGGCAAACCACCCCAGTATCTTTGCTAAGAAAACCCCAAATAGGGTCAGAAAGTGTCGGACCCACAGAAATGACTGAACAAGTAACGAGATCTAGAACCGTTAGGTTTGCAAAACATTTTCTTTCCAGCATATTTGATCCTTACGACAACTCTGTGGGGTGGGTGCCATTATTATCCCATTTTACAGATGAGGGACTGAGATGGCCAAGAGAGATGAAGTGGCTAGTGAGCAAGACAGGATTTCAAATCAGATCTTCCTGACTCCGAGTCTAGGACACTCTCTCCACTATGCCCCATATTGACTTACTTGGAGTGAGCCATTCATACTCAGTGTATCCTTCTTACTCTTCTCCATCCCCCATAATCTGTCCCCCCATCTCATCATTCAGTTGAAATTGCCCTCTCCAAAGTTAATAATGGCAATTTAATTGAGCAATCTTATCACCTTTGCTCAGTCCTTCTTCTTGACTTCCCTGAAGCATTTAGCTGTCAACAGCGGGCTCCTTCCCTACACGCTCTCCTCCTTGAGTTTTCATCACTCGGCTCTCACTTGATTTTGCCACGATGGCTCCTTCTGCTGCCCCTTCTCAGGCTCCTTGCTAATTCCTCCTTGATTTCATGCCCACTGACTGGGGGTGTCGCCCAGCGCTCTGGCCAGACTGTCCCACTTGGCGATCCCACCTTCTTCCATGAGTTCAACCATCATCTCTGTGCAGATGATTCCCAGATCCACATGGAGCCCAACCCTTCCTCCCGAGCTCCACTTCCACACCACCAGCTGCCTTTTGGATGTCTTTCACTGGATGTCCCGTAGACATCTCCAGTTCCTACTCCCTCCTCTTCCAAACTTCCCTATTGCTGTTGGTGAGGGTGTCACCATCCTCGTCACCTGATTTGCAATCTGTGTATTCCTCAACTCCTCACTCACCTCCCACAGATCTGACCCATTTTCCACTCTTGTCTCCCTTTCCAACATCCCTTTTTCTCCACCAACATAGCCACAACCTTAGTTCAGGCTCTCAGCATCTCTCAGCTGGACTATCATTTAAGAGAGGGCATCAGAAGACCTGGGTTCAAGTCCTGTTCTTGCCCTATCTGGCCTTGGAACCATCCCTTCCCTTCTCTGGGTCTCCGTTTTCCCAACTGTAAAAAGAGAGTTGGACTAAACAGCTTTGAATTTCCCTTCTAGCTAGGACCTGGGATCCCATGCCCATAAAGTCCTCTGAAAGTTCTAGAAATGCCCCCTACCATCATTGTTCCTATTATCTTCTTTGGTCTAGGATAACTCTATACCTGCACTTCATCTCAGAGAGCTTCCTGGCATGGGTTTGCAGGTGAAGTGACTCAGCCAGAGTCACACAGGCTGTAGGTGTCACTGGTAGCACTTGAGCTCAGGCTCTTGTAATGAGAAGGACAGCTTGCCTCTATCTATCCACCAGCTATGCTGACTTTCTGGGTCATTATTACCTTGGTCTCACCTTTGTTCACTGATTGACATTCAGATAGAAAAGATCCTGGGAGAGGCAGCTAGTCAACAAGGGTCCTTTTGGACTTGCTATTAGGAACACTTGAGAAAGGAACAAAATGGCGACATGTTGTAATGGAAGACAAAAGCCAGAATGGAAATGCATCTAGAGGGGGGCCCTGAAGGCAGGATCATGGGGATGACACGCTCCTTGGCCTCTTCCACAGGGTCTTAATGGCTTTCACTGAGTCTCTTTTTTGAAAACTCTTCATTCAAGTTCATGTGGAGTTTTTCCTTAGCATTCGATATAGAGACATCTATTAAGTATCTTGTTCTTCATTTTTATGAACCAATGGTGAGCCCATGCAATTGGGGACAATAGTGCCAAGTGTCATGCTACTCCTATGCCAATGGACATTGTACTGCCTATAGAGTCATGAAGACCTGGGTTCGAATTCTGCCTTACATGTTTACTAGCCCAATGACCCTAGGCAGGTCCCTTCTCTGTCTCCACTTCAGTTTCTTCATTTGTGAAATGGGGTGAATAATATCACTTACCTTCCAGGGTTATGATGAGGATCAAATGGGGGTTTCATGTGTGAAACCCTTTGGAACCTCATGTCAGTAGCACAGGCTGCTGGGAAGTATTTTTTTCCTCCTTGAATGGAAGGGGTGTTGAATGAGGAGTGAAATCTGGAGCTGCAGAGGAAGGCCAGTGGAGTGGCAGGGAGTGAAGGATGTGGCTAGCCCAAATGGAATAGAATCATGGTGGAGGCTTCTCTGGCTCACTGACCTGCTTCAGGAATGATCTGCCTTGATGGGAGCTGCCTTTTGCCTGTGTGACTACTTGCCCACCTGCCCTGCTGGGAGAGCTGGTGAATGGATCCTCTTTCTATTTCCTTCCTTTCCCCTCTCTCCTCTGCTCCCCTGATCTAGCTTCCCTGTCCCAGTGGAACTGGCTGCTCTCAGTAAACCTTCTTAAGTCGCTGTCATTACTTTGAGAAGGGTTTTGTCTCCAGATAAAGACAGGGTAATTTTCACTCCATTCTGAGCTGCTATTTACTTTGGAGAAACAGGTATTTACCCAGGAATTTAGAGAGAAAATGGTGAGCCTATTAAGCATGCTGATGTAGGGAGACTCTAGTCCCTTTTGCTTCTCTTCTTTAAGCATGCCACTCGGTTTTTCAGATTCTAATTTGGAGTTATCTGTCACTGCATTGATTTAACCAATACCTCATTGCTTAGGAATATTTGTGTTTATTTTAATTAATTAGGTTGTAAATTCCTTGAGGACAGGGACTGTCTTTTGCCTTTTTGCCTTTGTCTTTTCCCTTGGCAGCCCCAATCCATAGCACGGTGCCCAGCACCTAGTAGGCAATTTTACTGAAAGAGGTGTTTGTTGAATGAAAGAATTGGTCCGATTGTTTGGTCACTTTGTGACTTCTTTTTGTGACCGGTTAAATGTTGGCATTATGGATCAATACCAGGAATCTTTAAGAATGATTCTTGGAATGTGCCTTGATAAGATGATGATATGGATGATAAGATTCAGAAGGGATTCCTGTGATGGGGAACAGAACCCTTGGCTAAGAATGAAGATGTTATCATTGATTTTAAAGAGGTGGGGGACATTGGGATAGCCCATTAGAAATATCTGCAGCACTCTATGCTTACATAGGCCATGTGGGTCCTACTGGAAACAATTACATACCTACTAGTCCAAAGGAGGCACAGAGAGGGGATAGTACATTAGGAGGTATTGCGATCCTGTTATTATTAAAATTCTCTGGAGACCGCGTATTAATTTATGATCATTTAAATGACCATTAACATCATTATCTGGGATAAGATGGATGCCACCTTGACTGACAGGGATGGCAGTTGAGAATTTGGAATGTTCCCAGATGCCGTGAGCCAGGGGCAAAAGTTGGTTGGCTCCACCCTATAAATACCCCCCAGGAACAACAGTTGGGGTCTCAGAACTCAGAGCTGAGACTTGAGCAAACTTCTCTTGGAGCAAGAACTGGGACAGAGGGAGGTAAAGGGTGGAAGAAGGTAGGCCTGAACCTCTAACCTGTACCTGACTGAGAGAGAGCTATTGATCAATCAATACCATTGATAGTAGAGCTGAGAGAGCATATAGATCATCCATCAACATCAACATCAATAGCCTTCCCTAATCTCTGGCTTGGCTGTGGCCAGGTCATGTCAGGGTTAGTGAGAGGGTGAAGACCTCCAGCCTCTACCAGCCTAGCAATCTCCAGACTTGATCAATGATTAGCTTAGTAGCCAAACGATAGCAATAGGGTTCCCAAATCCTCAAACCTATTGCCTTGTTTTCCTTTCCCCATTAATAGTTAATACAGTGATTTACCAAAAAGTACCTTTCCTGAGTGGTTATTCTATCACAGCCCTTGGGAAGGGAAGAATCACTACACAGTCAGATAACAACATTTCCAATAGCCAATCAATAGCCTATTAACAACTAATCCAACCTCAGGTTGGGCCTAGTGAGGTTAACCATCTACCTAATGTCTCAAGGGTCCCAACGTGGGCAACTGTTAGAAGGAAGCCACTGACCGGCTTAACCAACCAAGCCCGTCAGGGAGAAGAGGGATAGCATCGATAGCTATTGTGAGAGGCGTGTGTTTCCTCCCTCACCAGCTATGGCTGGCTTAGGCCTTGGGCACCTGATCCCTCCTTCAGTCATACTATCTCTAAGATCTACATACCATCCATCCTCTAATATCTAGAAGGAAGATCCATAGGGAGATATATAAAGATATATCTTCATTCTTCTTTATTCCTTTATTAGGAGGTATTGTGATCCTGTTGTTATTAAAATTCTCTGGAGACTGTGTATTAATTTGTGATCATTTATTAATATAAGTTGGAGAAAAGAAGAGACAGAAACAGAGAATCACATAATCATCTGGCCATGCCTAACTCATCTGAATTTGCCTGCTTATTTCCATTTATTAGCAAAAAGCAGCAGTGCCAGCAAGAGCCTCCAACCCAAGAGAGAGCCACGCCTCCTCCCACTTCTCTCTTAAAACCCCTGGTGATGTCATTTCTCCTGAGTCTCTCTGGTTGGACAGACTTGACTTCTGTCCAAGTCAGATCCCTATCTTCTGGATGCCAGGATTCACACAGGACTAGGGCCCAGCCTCTTCGGGGAAATCAAGGAGCTACAAGGTCTCTGGTGTCCTCCCATAGTATGCACGCACACCCAAAAGGTGGGGCTGATACCAAGCAAAATGAGTTTTCACAAAGAAACAGGAAGTACAGTTTATATTAAATTCACATGATCTCCCCTCTGATTCTCTGGGAGATTAACATGCCAGTGAATCATCCCATACATAATATCTATACATTTCAGGATTGTCTCACAAGGGTGCATAAAGGCCCAAAGATATTATACATTTCATGGAAGGCCTAATTACATTTTGAGTGCTTCTTAACATATTAAAAAATTATTGAGAGGCTCATTGATAAGGGACCATTAGGAAGCATTCCCCTTTTCTGGCACAAGGGCTTTACAATCAGGATAAAATAATGGCCCGTGGGAAGAACAAAAGTGGATGGAGAGCCCAATCTTCCACAATTCAGTTCATTATATTCAAAGGTTCACTCAGCGTATCATGCTGTAGTGTTTGATTTCTAGGGATTTTCTAGGATCCTTTATTGCCATCATCTTTTTAATCCATTTGGAATTATGATGGGCCTTATAGCATCTTCTCCAGGAAATCCACTTTCCTGGTCCAAGTTATTGGTGATAACTTTCCCTAAAATTGATTTTAAGAGATCTTAGTCCATGGACCCTTAGGATAACTTCACAATCTCCCCTAAGGAGGATGAGATACTGCCTAGGATCTAATCCTAACATAACCTGATGTTGTAAGAATTAAATAATAAATAATAAAATATATGAAAATTATAAATAATATTATAGTTGCCAATTCAAAGTATTATTAGTCAAAGTTGAAATGACCTTTAATAATTTTTATTTATAAAAGAGGTAAAAAGAGTGAAAATAGAGAAATGCAAAAGGGTAGAGAAGACATTAGCCTATCTAACTAAATATTGCTCTGGTCCTTGACTTAGCCAGGACTTGTTGACCTTCAACCAGAATTAAACTCTCTCCAGAAGACAGGAAGGGAAAGCCAGCTATCCACTTACCCAAGTTCCCTCCAAGAGGCAGGTGACAGTGACTCAAGCTTAAGGTGATTCCAGATGCTGACTTTCTTCCTTGAGCCGACCTTCTTCTTGAAGCTGACATCCCTCTTGAAGTCCAACTCCTTCTTAAAACTGACTTCCTTCTTAGAGTTGACTTCCTTAGCCCTCAAAATTCAGGGCCTTTTATAGTGACTTCTAATCTTCGAAATTGTCTAGCATTGCCCAGTGGGGGCAGTGTTTGTGGGAACCAGTTCTCACCTTCTGGGGGGTGAATTCTCATCAAAAGAGTTCACAGTTTCTGAGGGTGTGAATTCACTATGTGGTTTCGGAGCTCCTCCACCTGGTTCAACCTTGTGTTGATTCGATCAAAAGGTAGACAAAGGGGACTTAATCCTGTCTTCACAATCTAGTGAGGTACTTAAGTTAGTGTTAACTAAAGTGTTATCTCCAACTAGGCAAAGAGAATAAAACATTCCCTTTCACAAGTATAAACTCAAAGAGAACAAAGAATTCCCTTTTATAATGGTAACACAAAATAATGTCTCAACATGGTGAATATTCATTTACGGCAATAATAGACTTGGTAAAGTATGGATGACTAGGCTACAAGGTTACTGATTAAAGAATGCATTAAATAATACATGGATCACTTCTCCCAAAAATAAGAGGAGAGAAAAAAGTATAAATAGGTAAATTAACATCATAACAAGTCCCTGATACATATTCAAGGTGTAGTGGAGACGTTTGTCTCCTATGTAGGAGAGTATATAGTAAGTATGTAGGTCAGGTGCAATAGTATTGCAGTTACCCACCATTTACTATGACTAAAGAAAGTTGCCATGCCAAAGAAAAAAGAGGACAGAAGAATGACAAAAAGGGCAATGTGGTCCTCCAGTCTGATTTCTACTCCACCTTAGGGATAGCAAGCTGGAGTTAGAGGCAAATAGAAATATCTTACAGTCTCATGTCCTACAGGCTGAATCAGAGAAGGCCAACCTCAGCACTTAGCTGAATAGTCACTTCTCCTGAGATGGCTCCCTGCCTTTGGCACTGACAATTCACCACCTCAATAGGGATTGATAATATCTGTGATCACCTGTTCATTAGCACTAATCAGTGGTTTGTTAGCAATCTCTTTGTTGTTTTCCTGGAATCAGATTCAAATATTAGTTACAGTCTCGTAAAATTTAATAACCAATGACAGGTTTCAATAGTCCAGTCTGTAAAAAGGTAGATGGTTTGGGGAATGGATTAAAATGGGCCAATATGATTAGGATAACTGTGGGATAACAGACTCAGTCCAGGTTAAAGCCTGTCCTGAGTTAACAAATACAGACCAATATATATCAAAGATGGATGATGAATTTATTAAACAAGAGAAGGTTAAAAGGGAAGTTTGGATAATCCTAATCTCTAATGCCAATGAGCTAAACCCCCAGATCTAAATATCTCTTCACAGAGATTTCTTCAGAGTTATTTCCTACACTACTCCTCACTGTCTAAAATCCCAATTCCTGTTCTTGGCTAAACTAACACTAAACCCCCTCTGCTGATTTTAAGGAAAGGGTCCATGTAAGCTGAATAGGGCCCAAATAAGGTCCAAGATCCCAAACGATCCAGGCCTGATCTCATGATCAGATGCCAAATGTCTCAGGATCACCAGAAGCTCAGCAAATATCAACCAGCCAGCAGGGAAACAGGATAACAGAGCAGTAGTTAGAATGGGAAGATAAGGTAGAAAACAACCAATGGAAAATAGCCAGTCCCTCCAGGTCAAAACTAGAGAAAGGACACAGCACAAGGCCCAACTGTCTTTTAGTAACCACTTAGCTTTCCCCTGCAGAATTCCAGAATCTTTTACTCTGCTACCCATGCCTCTGCCCTCTGCAAACTTACACATTTTCCTCCTTAACTTAACTTTTCCTTATAACAGTTATGGCAGACCTTTTAGAGAGGCAGATGATGTGAAAAATGTCCTCAGGCGAGGGGTAGGGGAGAAGTTTGGCTTTCTAGTAATGAACTCTGGTGAACTCTGTGCTAGGGTGATGGTGCGCGTGCCCACAGAGAGGGCTCAGAGTGCCCCCTGTGGCACATGTGCCATAGGTTCACCACCATGGAGATAGTCTAAGTTTTGGAGTATGTGATAATGTCAGGGCTGTTAGCCATTGCAAACTGATTCTTCAATATCAAATCTTGGTTATAATTCCATAAACTGAAGTTTTAAAACATTATACTTAAATGAGAAAGAAAAAAAAAATAAAAAGATCATTTCTCAAACCCTATTAAACAACATAAGTTAGACCTAATGGTACTCACTATGTGTGTACATAAGTTTTTCCCCTGTTGAAAGTTTGGCATAGACTCTAATTCAATGACTAAGGCAAAGTCTGAAAAGGACAAAAAACCCTAGGATTAAAAAGGCCTATTTGGCCATAGTCACCAACAAACCTGTTCCCTGTAGCCATGAGAGGTTCCACCATGTACCATCAGATGTCACATGAGTCTCTAGAGCAATTTGCTGAGTGTCATTCAAAATTCTTTGAAGCTCCTGGACATATATAACAATTTCACCAGATCTATTTATGTAAGAACAAGAAAATTGATCAATAAATAAGAGCACAGGCACCCCCAGAAGCATATCAAAGATTAGCCAGCTTTGTATGACTCTGCTTGCCAAGGAATTGATCTCCTCCTGGAGGAAAGAGATAGCCCACCTCAATCTTTAAGCCCTCAGTGATGTCACTCCCTCTGAGTCTCTCTGGTTGGACAGACATGACCTCAGTCCAGGTCAGAGCCCTGTCTTCTGGACTCCAGAAATCCTGCAGGACTAGGGTCTAACCTCTTCTGGGACACCAGGGAGCCACAAGGTGTCCTCCCATAGTATGCATACATGCTCAGTCAAAGGGTGAGGCTGATACCAACCAAAATGGATTCTCAAAAAAGAATAAGAAGTATGATTTATACTAACTTCATGCAATCCTTTATTAGAAGTGGAAAAATTCTCTACCTAATTTGTGTCATTAATGATGGGGGATGATGACTTTCATCTCTCCATTCCTTGGCCTCCTTGTATTCTTTGATCTACTCCTTCCCTCTACCTTAGTCACACATAAGTCTGAACACAAGCTAGATTTCCCTATTACCCACCACACCTTGAACACAATAACACACCTGCTCCATCATCTGAAGCAATGGTAGCCACACGTGGGCTAATTTCAATGAGAAGGGAATGTGTACTTCATAGGGTAAAAGCTGGGGATTAGATGACCAACTTGCTTTGGGAAAACAGGTCAAGGAAGGAGGCTGCCTGGGCCCCAAAATCACTACCAATGACGTTGTCAGTGATTTTACTAATAAATTTTTATCTCTATCTTTAGTTCCCTTTTTTCCTTTCCTCTCTCCCTTCCAGAAAACCATTCATTATGAGAAAGCATTTTTTAAAAAGAAAGGGAACTAAGCAGAACCTAGAGAATGTTATATACAGCAACAGAAATGTTATTTGAAGAATAGCTTGTGTATTTCCACCTACAGAGAAAGAACTGATAAATAGAAACAAGCAAGCCATAGTTTTATATATACATATATCTATTTGTCAAATGATGTCTTCTCTATGCAGGGAGAAAAGGAAGGGAGGAAGATACTTGGGAATTTTAATGTAACAAACAAGCAAATAAAAATATTTTTAAAGGGAAAAGAGAAAGAAAAAATGGAAGAAAACTAATCAACACATTGAAAAAAAATCTGATGTTGTATGGAATATCTGATATTCAGTTTCTACAAAGAGTGGGAGTGGGGGATCTTCCCAGATCTCTCCTCTAGGCCTTTATCACTTCTGATAATTCTGATTGGATTGGTTTTGGTTAACATTGTTCCCATTTCCATTATTTTAGTCATTGCATCTATTGTTTTCCTGGCTCATCACCAGGAGGCCAGTGTCTGCATCAAAAAGGGCATGGAAAGAAGCAGACTTAAGAAGCCAGGAAAGGTAGGAAGATCCGACAGGTAGAAGGAGGACCAGGAGAAAAGGATGTTGCAAAACCCAGAGAGAAGAAATCAAGGGAAGAGCGGTGGGAAAAATCATGAATCTTGTAACCATGGAAAAATATTCTAAATACTTTTTAAAAAAGATTTGGGCTGTTGGCAGAAGCCTCCTGCCAGACCACATCAAAGTATATGGCTACAAAGGTGCTTGGCTTCCCTTGTCTGAGGATGACTAACCCAGAGAACAGGACTATGTTGAGTGAGACAAGCCAAGAAGTAGAGCAAAGGGTTCAAGCAACAGTCTTTAGAAGGGATCTTCCTGTTGAGGCCATGGCAGAAGTTGGAATTATTCAATGGTGTATTTGCACCACCTATGTGTATTATGTGGCTATGTGGAGGTAGAAACAGCAGAGGAGGAGAGATGGAGTTAGTATAGAAATCCCCTCCTCACTCACTATTAAAGCCACTAATACTATGAGACTAAATGGTATTCCCCTTGGGAAATGCAGTACCTGAGGAAGGTGTGCTGCCCCTCAAGGGTTGGAGGAAAGGCTTCCACACAAGTTGGGGTATGTGGTGACCCGGTTCGTTGCTGCTCTGAACCAGAGCTCACACAAGCCCCCCTTCTGCACCATGAGTGGTCAGGCTTAAGATGGATCTCTGCCTTACTAAGCTGTAACACTCCTTCCATCAATTGTCTCTCAAATAATTAATAACACTATCTGACTTTAACATATTTAATGAAATAACCAAGGTAATGGATGAGGGAGAAGGAATAGGTGGTGGTCAGTGGGTGCAGGTAGCCCTAAAGCTTGAACCCTTCAGGTCTTTCACCTTGGGGAGACCAAGGCTGTCTCAACCCAAAGCTTCTCCTGCCCTTCCCACTAAATCTCTGCCTAATATCTCAGTTCATTCTGTTTATAGTTAGGTAGGGTCTCTGTAAGGCAAGGTTCAAGGAAAGTTGGGGCTTCAGGGATCTGCTCCCAAAGAGTCCAGTAATCCCCAAACACTGGTTGGCACAGTATTGGACAATGTAGATATCACAGTTGGCAGTGAATAAAGTATCAGGTTCTTCTGTAACAAATCAGGAAACTCTCAAGGATTGCCTTTAGGTTGCTCAGAGCTTGTTTCTCCATCCTCCCTCATTGAGCTCCTACCCCCTAAGACCCTCTTCTTAGGAAATCATCCCCAGAAGTCCCTTTGCTCTTTCAACTGCCATTTGGTCTCCTGCTCCTTTCCCAATATTCCATATCCCCCAAGAATCTTTCCTTTGCCTCCATTCTCACAGTAGCCTGGTTTTGTGTTGTGGGGCTTTTACCAAAAGTCCCACCTAACTTATGAGTAATTATTCCTATCTCTATCTTATGTTCCCTCCCTCCAAAACAACAGAATTCCTACCTTACTTAGTATGTCTAGCTACGATCTATCTCTAGGCTAAGATGATTGTAGGAAAGTGTTGGGTAAGGGATAAAGGTTTCCAAGTTTTTACAACGTTGCAAGGCAAAACAATTTTGTACAAAAAATTTCTCTATGAACAATGCTCAAGTCTACAAGTTACTTCAATACAACAATCTTATCACTATTAGCTATTTCTAAGTTTAAACTCCCTGTGTTTTTAAAACAGTGTTAATGTATTTATACTACCTTGTCCTTGTTAGTGTGTTAGTATCTTTACTTAACTTTCTAAATGCAATATCCTATTCTATGCTGTCCCTATGCTACCTAACTAGAAATTAAATTTCCTTAGGCCCTATCTGTTACTTTCCCTGTGTTTATGCTAATTAATCCTATGGTGTTAGTATGTTAATCTATTTGCAAGGCTAGGATAACTCGTTTAATTCTATCCTACTTTTATATCCTATGTTACAATTATTTATAAGATTTACATTATGTAGTATAATACACTTTGTACAAACATGCAGTCCTGCATTTGGTGTTAGCCAGATAAGAAAATCTTGCAACCTTCATATTTGGCTAAGACTTGGGACTAGCAAATATTTACAATCCTATATTTACATATATATATACATTATATACATTTTCATTGATGCCATCTTCAGACCATTGTTTATTTACATGAGGTCTAGACTAGATGTCAGTTTTGTGCTGTATTTTGTGTCCTTTATGTGTGTACTCACCAGTATTGAAAGTTGTCCATTTTACCTTTACCAAGTTGCCTGTAGAGTTTTCTTCTGTCTTCTACATTGTGTGCTTTGGATATAAGCCCTAGAATGTGAAATTAATTTGTGTTTTGTGTTAACGCTTCACAAGTCTTACATAAACCTTTCCTTTTGTCCTCTTCTTGCAATGTTCATTATAGAATTCACAGTTTTTTGTGTCTATTTCCTTTGCAAATCTCCTGTTGGTGATTTGCTGCTTTGGTTGATCTTCCTTCTGATCTTTTTCTTCTCTCTTCTCTGTCAGTTGTTGGATTTCTTTGTCTGTCATCCACCCATTTTGTTGGTCATAGTCTCTCCTCATTGTGTACTGGAACTCTTGAGATTTTGTTATGATATCAATTATGTAATAGTTACTTTTATCCTCATTATTCTCTATGTTTGTGTCTCATGTTCATTGTCTTGGTCTAATTGTTCTAGGTGTTCTATATTTGATTTCTGCTTTTTTACATGGGCTGCATGAAATTTATACTTTTGCAGATAATAGTCTCTATGTTCCTTATATACACTCTGCTAAAAACCCTTGCAATGACTTGACTAGGTTTTGTGGATCAATATCCACTTGCATATGGTTTTCTTTTGGAGGTGTAACATTCTCTACTGTTGGAACTAGCAATCCAATATTGCTTTGCTCCCATTCCTCTGCTGTTTTCACATTCATGTAGTGTGGCCAGAGCATCTTCCTTCAATACCTGTCCTGTCATATGCACTGAATGATACTTCATGTGGTCCAGACCATGTAAAAATTTTGCCTCCATTCTCACATATGGCACCAAAAGGTGCATCCTGATAATATTCAGTAGGCGCTAAATTTCTGTAACCTGCAGTGATGTATCATTATATAATTCATTGAAAATATAAATATGTTTTATTTGGGGGAAGGGAATAAGTATTTATTAAACAACTACAATGTGCCATCATCCTGAAATGAAGGAATAGCACACATACTCAGTTAAGTATATTAAGTATATACAATAAAGTATAGAAAGCTATCTTACTCAATAGGAATTTGAAAGGAAATTTCTTTATTTTAACTCAATCAAGTACTTAGAGAGCTCTGCCCTTCTGACTCAATCAGTCAGAAACTTGTGAATCTTTTGATAAGAGTTTACACTCTCAGAGGAGGGGAGGTGGATTCTACAAACATTGCCCCCCTGGGCAGTATTAGGCAAATTGAAAGACTGCTATTAGTTTCTGTGAAGAGGAGGAGAGACAGGAAATGATGTGGGAAAAGGAGCATAAAAAGAGATCAACATGGTCTGGGACACAATTCTCTTCCTTGATTTTTGGAGAGACTGGTTCCTTGTGGAAAGACTGGTTT
>NC_058133.1:509822889-509836274 GCF_016433145.1 Gracilinanus agilis | reverse complement strand
AGAGAGGAGAGGAGAGGAGAGGAGAGGAGAGGAGAGGAGAGGAGAGGAGAGGAGAGGAGAGGAGAGGAGAGGAGAGGAGAGGAGAGGAGAGAAGGAAAGGGAGGGAGGGAGCCTATGGAGGAAACATAGATGATGGGCTCAGGAGACATGAGTGCCTGGAGGCAGAGTGTTCAAGGAAGCAATACAATAAAGATCTGTCAATTCTTACTAGTCTTGTAACTGAACAAGTTACTTAATTTTTCTGAGCCTCAGTTTCCTCCTTTGAAAAATGGCAATAATAATGCCACTTACTAGGGTTGTTGGGACTCCAAGGAAGGAATATCTTTTAAGCACTAGTATTCATTTTTTCTTCTTCAGGATCCCAAGAATGATTCTGGAAGTGAGTCAGGAACGTTTGGGGCTCCTGGTTTTATGGCCTTTTCTCTGGTGCCAGGAAAACTAATTAGCCCCTTATCAGATTTGTGCTACTGAAGTGGGAGAAGTAGAGTAGGCAGAGCTCAGGTCCTGGAAGAGGAGAACAAGTTGGTGTGATTTCAGTGTGGGTGGGGCACAGGTCTGGCCGTTAGGTTATTTGTGATCTTTGGATGGCCCAGCACCAGCCTATCAAACTTCTGCTATCTCTGTGTACACAATAACTTCTCTTGCTAAGCCAGGGTCCATTGATCACATTCCACTAACGACCAGGCCCAAAGATCCTTGATTTCTTAGCTCAGCAAACTGGGAAATTCCTCCCTTGAGCAGAATCTTCATAATGGAATGATACATTGAGTAGCCTTCACTTTCCCTAGACCTGGGGGTCAGGAGGAAGAAGTGTTTGCTCAGACTCAGTTGCATGTCCCCTCCCCACCCACCCCCATTAGATTGTGGACCCTTGAGAACAGGGACAATCTTTTGTTCTTATTGCTTTTGTATTCCCAGCATTTAGCACAGAGCCTGGAACATAGTAGGCATTTTATAAATGCTGGCTTGTTGGATAAATGGATCTGGGAATCACTTGTTTAGAAATGATCACTGAACTTATGAAATCACCAAGAGAAATAGTATAAAAGGAGAAGAGATGGGGGCCCAGGACAGAAAAGAATGAGTAGGAATGACCTAGATGAAGAGGGAGAATAATAAATGGAGAAATAGTGGTCATGCAGATGGGTGAAGAATCAGGAGAAAATCATGTAACAAAATCCCAAAGAAAAGGGGCAGGTAGGTGGCTCAGTGGAAAATGAGCCAGGCCTGAAGACTCAAGGTCCTAGGTTCTATTAAGGGGAAAACCAGGGGAGTTGACTTAAATATTAAGTGTGGGCTCAGTGGGGTGGATAGGAGACAGGAAGGGACAGTGGGTAAGACTTTACAAGCAGCGAACCAGGTTTAACTATAAGGAGAATGACTGTTGACAGAAATGGCAGGTAAGCCTGACTAAGTGTCACCCTGCCCCACCCAGCCTGGAATAACTTCAGAGTATTAATTACACACAATGAGGACTTTAAAGTACTAGAAAACACACAAGGAAACTATTTAATTATAATATGAGGGGATTGGAAAGGGGCTTAGGTGAAGCTATGACTAACTACCCAGGACTGGAGTCAAAGGGATAAGTTCCTTAGCCAACCTGGCTTCTGCCAGGTTTTGACAGCTTGGCTAAGGACCTGAGGGAGAGGGCTTGAATTTGGGGTCTCACGACTGTTCCAGAGATGTGTTCAGGATACCAGGAACCAACTCCTCCACAGCCGATGGTCCAAAGTAACCAGGTAGGGAGAGATGTCTGCAGACCGTCCACCAGATCACAGGCCACTTCCCTACTCAGAGTTGACTTGCAGGATTGATGTCTTCTGCCTTTTCAACCTTCACCACTCTCCAAGATCCCAGGTCAGAAAGGGACTGCAGACTGCACTTCTGCTCTGAACCCCTCACAGCTCAGCAGCCTGTCAGCTGCCCAGCACTCTCCTCCCTACCCCCTGCACTCCATTCAGAATGTCCATGACTTCCAGCAAAGGCTTTCCCTAACCTGCTTACACAAATCTGCTTTTAAACTTTTACAGCCTATACCTTTTACAGTTCAAATCCAACCTCAGACACTTCCAAGCTGTATGGCCCTGGGCACGTCACTTAAACCCCACTGCCTAGCCCTTATGGCTCTTCTGCCTTGTAACTGATACTTAGTATTGATTCCAAGACAGAAGCTGAGGGTTTAAAAAACAAAATAAAACTTTAGAGAAGAGATGAAAGTAGCCAGGAGAGAGTAATCAGCAATGCCAAATGCTGCAGAGATTAAGGATGGAGGAGAGTTGGTGTTTGAGAGTTTCCTAGGAAGATTAGAGAGAGCAGCTTGGATTGAACAATGAAGGCTGAAACCAGATTGGAAAGGGCTTAGACAACAGTAAGAAGAGATCAAGGAAAGCGACATTCAGAAATGACCTTTTTAAAGAGTTTGGCATTAAAGGGGCTCCTATGTTTAAGCCACAAAGGAGTGGAGATGATAACCAGTCAGCACTTATAAAACACCTATTATGTGCCAGGCTCTGTGTGCTAAATGCTGGGAATACAAAAGCAACAGGAACAAAGGAAAGTCCCTGTTCTCATTGGGGTAGTGGGAGGGGAGACAACATGCAAATAAGGGAGAGAGTGCCAAGCATGGGAGAACAAACAATGAATATATATGGAATCAGGAGATGGATAGGACAGCTAGGTGAAGCCACAGTGAACTGAGTCCTGGACCTGAAGTGGGGGAGACTCATCTTCCTGAGTTCAAATCTGACCTGTGACACTTACTATCTAGGTGACCCTGGACAAGTTACTTCAACCTGTTTGCCTCAGTTTCTTCATCTGTCAAATGAGTTCGAGAAGGAAATGGCAAAGCTCACCAGGATCTTTGCCAAGACAACCTCAGATGGAGTCAGGAAGAGTTACCCACAACTGAAAAGACTGAACAGCAACAGGAGATGGAGTGTTGTTTCAAAGAATAGCAGAGGCCAGTGTTTGATGAGGTGAGGGTGAGGACCAATGTGCCAGAAGATGGGAAAGGTAGGAAGGAGCCAGGCTGTGGAGAGCCAGAGCCATAGTTCTGACTTGTTTATCCTGGTGCCATTTTCAGCTCCAGCCCCTCCCCGGACTGAGCATCTGTGAAGCCAAGAGGCTGACTCACCTCTGGACCTTAGACTTCTGCCCACAGGCCTAAGAGTGATGATGATGATGATGATGATGATGATGATGATTTTAGATTGATCACATGCCATAATAATGACTATGTAGCTAACTTTTAGAAGCTCCTCGAGGTTTACAAAAGCTTTATACACATTATTTCATTCAGTCTATGCAACAACCCTGGAAAGTAGGTACAATTATTATTCCTATTATTCCCATTTTACAGATGAAGGAACGGAGGCGGACAGGTTAAATGATTTGTCCAGGATCACATACCTAGTGTGTGACTGAGACCAGATTTGAACTCAGGTCTTCCTGACTCTTGATATACAATGGGCCACCCTGCTACCTCCATTTAGTCTTTTCTGGCTGTGTCCTGGAGGATAATGAGTGCTGGAAAAGTTGTGGGAAAAGCTCTAGATTTGGAAACAGGAAGCCAGAAACAGAATCCATCTTCTGCCACTGGTGTTGAGTATGGAAAGAGTCACAGCTTGGGAATCAGATGACCTTAGTTTGAATCCCGGCATGCTTAAGATGTGGGCAAGAAGTCACTTTCAACTTTCTCAGCCTCAGTTTCCTCATCTGTAAAATAGGGGTAAGGGAATGGATTGCATGGACCCTGAGTCCCTTCCCCCTCCAAATCTGGGATCCTATGACTAGTTGATGTAGGTATCTTATTTTGCGCTCCCCAATATGACATTTTGTGATGCTGTGGGCTTGTTCCTGTAGCTGGGGGGGGGGGGGACAGGAGCCACCTGACCGGAGTTGGGGACACTTCTGCCTCTAATTAGATGCACATTCTCACCACCCACTGCCCCCTTGGCTCCACCACAGAAGGGATCAGGCTAGGAGGACAGGGGTGTGGCCAGGACCATTGAGTGGGCGGGCTACCCACAAAGGAATAGTATCTTCCAGGAAGCAGATAGCTGGTTTGGGGGCCAAAGTCCCCACAGCTCACTATTAAGCAACTGAGTGTCCCAGAGAACACCACGTCTCTCCCTCTCTGGCTACACGATGCAGGGAATATTCGCTCTCTTCCTGGTGGGACTTTATTTCATCACTGCCAATGGCGAAATCCCAGGTAAGGACATCCAAGGGGCTTCCCTAATAGAAAGGGAGCAGGGGGAGGGTTCTACTCAATGACACTGGTCCAGAAGGAGGGACTGAGAAAAAGCCGTGGGACCTCTACAAAAGAAGGGGACAGTGTGTGGTTAGAAGGCTACCAAAGGGTTTTGTGACCTTGGGCAGGTCATTTAACCCCCATTGCCTAGCTCTTACTGCTCTTCTGCCTTGGAACCAAAACACAGGATTGATGCTAAGACGGAAGGAGGTAAGGGTTAAAAAAAAAAAAAAAGAAGGCTGCCAAAGGAATGTCGGGATCCATTAGCCCCCAGGAATGGGGAAGCCCAAGGTGGTATGAGGATTCAGCTATGCCTTGGATGTCTGCTGAGGAAGAAAAAGAGTGGAGGAAAATGTGAGGAAGACACTGCTTACTAGCTGTAGGGCCTTCATCAAGCCCTTTCCCTTTGTTGGGCCTCAAGTTTCCTCCAGGGTGAAATGAGCAGCAGCCAGACTAGTCTGACGTGGTGGAAAGTGTGCTCTCTTCCGAGTCAGAAGGATCCGATGCTCTTTCTAAATAGGAGCAAGTCTGGCCTCAGTTTCTTCATCTATAAAGTCTGAGGACTGGACCAGATGGCCTCTGAGGTCCTTTCCACCTCTAGATGTGTGATTCAAAGTTGTTTTACCTCCTCAGGCCTCAGTTTCCTCCTCTGTAAAATGAAAGGGAGGACTGGGTGGCCTCTAGTGTCTCTGAGCTCTAGCTCAGGGTTCTCTGGCTCTAAAATCCTCCCCCCCCCCATCTGATTATTTTTAATGATTTGGGAGACCAGGGCCAGATGCCCTGGGGGTGAGGGCCAGAGGTGGGCTCTCCACCCCCTAAAGTCCCCACTGCTGTGCCCTCAGAAGAAGAACAGAATCCCAGTTTCTGGAACCGGCAAGCGGCTGAAGCCATCAAAACAGCCCAGCAGTTGCAGCCCATCCAGACGGCAGCCAAGAACCTCATCCTCTTCCTGGGAGATGGTGAGTGTGGTTCTTCCATGAATCTTCCACTCCCAAACCCCACCCCGCCCCACACGCAAGCAGCCACACTCCCCCAGATGCCCCCAGTAGCCCAGGTAGACTCCCTTCCCCACACAAACCATGCCCAAACTTGCCTCCCTGGCCCTCCCCTCTCCCAGGTGGCTGGTGTTACCGGCTGTTTGCCCTGCGCCTCACACCAGGGATGGGCTCGGTCCTAAACTCGGTCCTGCTTACACCTAGGGATGGGAGTGCCCACTGTGACAGCCACCCGGATACTCAAAGGAAAAATGAGTGGAAATCTGGGCCCCGAGACCCCGCTGGCCATGGATCGCTTTCCCTATGTGGCTCTGTCCAAGGTACCTACCTCATAGAAAAGGGCTGCGGGAAGACCCTGGATCCATAGAGCGCTGGCCTCGAAGTCCAGAAGACCTGGGACCCCATCCCTCAGCAAATAACGGTGACCCTCGCGATGCCAAGGAGGGCAGCTCCCTCTCCTTCTGTATTCGTGCAATGAAGGCACAATCCCTTCCCAGGCTAAATTTAGGACCTTGTGGCCATTATCAGGAGGAGAGCGAGGGTGGATGGAGCTGGAGGTGCTGGCTGGAGCTCAAGCCCCCAGTTCTGGGCTTATTCACAAGAAGGGGATGGAGCATCCCTGGGAAATGTGGCCTGAAAGGGGCACCGGGCTTTGGGGGATGGGCAGGGAAGTGAGGTGGGGACCTTGGACGTGGATGAGGAGGGAATCAGCCTAAGCGAGGCTGCTCCCTACTCCGATGGGCTCAGAGGGCCTGGGGGAGGAAAATGGGGCTCCTCTGGCAGCTGGCCAGAAGTTAACCAGCTCTATCTGCACAGACGTACAATGTAGACAGGCAGGTGCCCGACAGCGCAGGCACGGCTACTGCCTACCTATGTGGTGTGAAGGGTAACTACAAAACCATCGGCCTCAGCGCTGCTGCCCGGGTGGACCAGTGCAACTCGACCTGGGGCAATGAGGTCTACTCCGTATTGCAACGAGCCAAGAAAGCAGGTGAGCTGGGGAACAGCGGGGTGGGGGCTCATCCTCTGCCTCCCCTGAGCCATTTCTCCTCCAGCGTCCCTGCTTCTAGTAAGGGCGCCACCACTCAAGGTCCCAAGAGCAGCTGCTCCCTCTTGCCCACCCTGCAGATCCATTCCATTGCCAGATCTTGTCCATCAGACACTCCAGCCTCTTCCACCCCCCCTGCTCCACTCACACAGTGCCAGCCAGAATCTTGGCCCCCATCCCCTCTCACCTGGACTATCACAACCACCTCCTCAATAGTTCTCTGGCTTCCAGGCTCTCCTTTCTCCACTGTAGTCTTCACGCAGCTGTCAGCATAATGAAGCTGATGATGATGATGATGATGATGATGATGATGATGATGATGATGATGATGATGATGATAAATAACTAGCATTTAGAGAGTGTGGAGGTTGACTAAGCACTTTACAAATATTCTCTCGTTTTCTCATCCCAGGATCCCTGGGTGGGAGATGCTATTAGAATTCTCATTTTCCCGATGAGGAAATTGAAGCAGGCAGAAGTTACATGACTTTCCCAGGGTCACTCAGCAAGTCAGTGTTTGAGACTGGGTTTGAATTCAGGTCCTCCTGACTCCAGGTCCAGTACTCTATTCACTGAGCCACTGGCTGCCTAAAGCACATGTCTGACCTGTTATTCCTCTACTCTAATGGCTTCTCTGCTTCTAGAATAAAAATACAAACTCTTCTTGGCACATAAAGCCCGTCAAGATTTGGCCCTTGCCTACCTCGCCTACCCTTCGAGGCTTTTTTTCCACATGATACCCCCACCCCATACATAGATTGTTGTTCAGCCAAACTATCCTTCTTGCTGTTCCCTATACTCAGCCCTTCATCTCCCACCTCCATGCCTTTGAAAGTCACCCAGGCCTGGTATGCACGCATCCCCATTTCCAACTCTTGGAGTTCCAAGCTCCCTAAAAGTTCAATTCCAATGACATCTACAGGAAGCCTCCCCTTATTCCCAAATTGTTGATGCTTTCTTAATCACGTTTGGATGTATCTGTTTACCTGTTGTACGCCTATGCACTGCTACCCCTCAATACAATGAAAGGTCTTGAAGGGGAGGGATTTTTTTCATTTGGTCTTTAGAGGAGAGGTGGCCCTGGGGTCTGATTCCGGGCTTTGAATTCTCTCAGGGAAGTCAGTGGGGGTGGTGACCACCACCCGGGTGCAGCATGCCTCGCCCTCTGGCACATATGCCCATGTAGTAAACCGGAACTGGTACTCAGACGCCAACATGCCAGCTGACGCCCTGAGTGATGGCTGTAAGGACATTGCTTTCCAGCTGATTACCAATGTGGACATTGATGTAAGATCACCACAGTGGAAGGTTGGGGTGTTCTTGTGGGGCTGGAGGCAAGGGATTTGCCAGGGGGTTGGAAGAGAAGGGAGTTGGAGTTGCAAGGAAACACACAGTTTCCCTAAGCAGGATGGGCTGCCTATGGAAGCGACAGGTCCCTGTCCCAAGAGGCTTGGAGTACCCTCTATGATTGCATGAGCACTTGTTAGGGACAGTCAGAGAGATTCTTATTCAGACACAGATTCGACTAGTGCCTCTGGGTCCCCTTTCATGCTGAGATTCTTGGAGGAGGTGGAGATCAATAGGAGAATGACACTTACAAGGAGGATCTCTTTTCCACCTTCTATCTCAGTTTCCCCTTTGCATTAAAAAGCCAGGGATATCTAATGAGGTTTTCTGGAAAGAGAATCCATGTAGTTTAGTGGTGAACTAAAGGGATAGAGGGGAATCAATGAGAAAACATCAGGCTGAGACAGGGAACTCCAAGAATAATTACACAAAGAATGCCAAGAATAAATGGTCTTGTAAGGGTGTGGACAGTAGGAAAAAAAGGGCTGGTTCCAAGATTTAGAATGCACTCTGGCTCATGCCAGTTTTCCAATTTCCTCCCAGGTGATCCTAGGTGGGGGCCGCAAGTACATGTTTCCAGTGGGAACTCCTGATCCTGAGTACCGAAACCTCAGCAGTGAGAACGGGATTAGGAATGATGGCCGGAACCTTGTACAGGAATGGCTGAGCATCAGACAGGTGATGGGGTTGTTTCAGAGCTGGAGGTTGGGCTAAGAGGAAGAGGACCCCATTTTCCAAGGCTACCACACCTAGAGGAGGAGACAACCAAGGCTGATGGTGATTGTCCTTCTCAGGGAGCCAAGTATGTGTGGAACCGTCAAGACCTACTGGAGGCAGCAGAAAACCCCACAGTGACACATATCATGGGTAACAAACACAACTGCCTTTCCTTCATCTAGGGTCTTCTACAGGTAGACTGTTTTGCTAGCTTTGGGTCTTCCCAACATCTCTGGTCAGTATAAAGCTGTTGACTGGACCCTCTTCGTTTAGAGGCATTGACATGATATATCTGACTCAGCAATGCTCAGGTTGGGAAAGTATAGCTCTCTTTGAGGTATGTGTTTATGTAATGGCCTTACTATGTGGTGGCTGAAAAGATATCTGTTTCTTCAAGGCCTCTTTGAACCAGGAGACACTAAATATAATATACAGCGCAATTCTTCTGTAGACCCCTCATTGATGGAGATGACTGAGGTTGCTATCAAAATACTCAGGAGAAATCCCAAAGGCTACTACCTCTTTGTGGAAGGTAAGTTGGGGTCAACTCAGATCCAAGACACTCCTAGAATAATTTCATGAGGCTGCTCTTGAGGCTGTGAAGGGAGGAGGATGGGAAGCAGTCATAGATCAAAAGCTAGAGAGAATCTTCAAAGTCCAATCCTTCATTTTATAGATGAGGAAACTAAAGGCCAGAGAAGTTAAGTGACTTGGCAAAAGTCATGTAGGAAGTAAGCAAAATAGAGAAGTAAGAAAAATAGGAAATACATTCCCATGAGGGGGAAGAGATAGAAGGCTGCCAATGGGTGGTCAGGGGGTTTCTTCTTGGAGCAGAGGCTGATCTCACTACATGTATTCATTTAGGAGGTCGAATTGACCATGGCCACCATGACGGCAATGCACACTTGGCCTTGACTGAGGCTGTCATGTTTGACTCAACTATTGATAAGGCTGCCCAGCTGACTAATGAAAAGGACACTCTGATTGTCGTCACTGCAGATCATTCCCATGTCTTCTCCTTCGGCGGCTACACCTACAGAGGCAGCTCAATCTTTGGTAGGGAACTGTGAAGGTGGCAAAATAGGGCATCCACATTCAGGTTGAAAATTTCCATTTCTATCTATCATTATCCAGCACTTCAAAGTCAACTTGCCCCATATCCCTAGCAATGGGGGCCCTCTAAAGCAAGATCTATCTAAAGCAATGATCTTGCTCTATCTACCATCTTCTTCTATCTCTTTTCTCAGGACTAGCTCCCAGCAAGGCACAAGATAAGAAAGCATATACTTCCATCTTATATGGCAATGGACCTGGATATGTTGATGGTGTTAGGCCAGATGTCAACGAAAGTATCAGTGGTGAGAGTGGAAGCCAAGCACATAGGGAAGCTGGGGGTGGGTGGGGTGGGAAGGGAGTCCATGCTATCTGGGTGGAGGAAGAGTTGGCTCTCATTTTCTTGTACTGAAGAGGGGCTGGAAGAGCTCTGGAAAATCCTTCAATTCCATTCCATTCCACAAGAACTTTTCTTTCAATTTAAAAAAGTATATACTTAATAAGTGCTACCACCACCAAAAAGCATTTTGACAAATGCATAAAAATATGCACAAAACCACAAACTACACATTGTCTACAATTTGATTAAAATATATAAATTCTCACCAAATGCCAATATAAACATTGTATGCTTTTGAGATCCCTTTGGATTTGTTTTATCTGGATACTTTTTTCTCTTGATTTTTAAAAATATAATCATTGTATGTGTTATTCTGATTTTCTTTTCATCTTTTCATATACTTCCCTTTTCTTTATATTTCTAATATTTTTCATATCTAATAACATAACACAATCTTTACATTCAAATATCCATTCAGCAATTTCTCCCAGTCATTGCATTTGTGTTATTTCCAGTTATTTTGTCATTACAAAGTTTACACACATACGTAGATTTTTACCCTCTTCATAATGCCTTTAGGGCCTAATCCTAGTAATGAAATCCCTAAGCCAATGAGCATGAACAGTTTTACAGTTCTTAATGTGTATCCATCTTCTTTTCTAAAAGACAATTCACAGCTGTTCTACCAAAGTGATGTTAGACCTGTTTCTCCATGTTCCTATCAGCATTTAATTTAATCAACTTAAACCATCTAGTTCTCAGTTAACATACATTACCAAGGCCATATTTAGCTGGATTGGTCCTTAGGGAGCAGATACAATCTGTTGCCAGGACCATACTCTTTACAAAACCAAGTCTTTCCAGCTTGGTTATACCCAGTAGAACTTTTGTTCTAATACCTCTGGATTACCTCTATAGTATGATGAGTGTTAAAGAAAGACTTTTCTGGAATATTTATGGTCTCTAGGCTATTTGTTGTCCCACCAGAAATTATATTTCGAATATATATATATATATATATATATATATGCTCAGGCTTAGATCTGCTACTAGCCTCATGTAGGTGTGTGTGGGCTCTCCAGACACCTATCATATTTAACTTATCTAAGGTTCTACTTATCTCCTTTACATTTTTCTTATTTATTTTTAGATAGATCTATCTAGTTCTGAAAGGGAAAAATTAAAGTCCTCTGATATAGTTATTTTGTTATCTATTTCCATCTGTAACTCATTTAGTTTTTTCTTTAAAAATATGGATTCTGTAACTCTTAGTGCATACAGATCCAGTATTGATAATACTTCATTATCCATGGTGCCGTTCCCTAACAGAGTTTAGTTATTCTGTTTATCCTTTCCAATTCTTACATTTTATCCCCAACTCTGTCGGAGATCATGATGGTTCACTAACCCTTCCTTCTCAGGATCATCTGAAGCATAGTGTTTTCTGCTCCAGCCCTGCACCTTTACTCTATGTGTGTTTCTCATTTTTAGTGTGTTTCTTGTAAATGACACATTGTCAGGTCCTGATTTTTTTTATCCTTTCTTCTATCCATTTTCTCCCCATGGATGAATTCATTCCATTTACACTCAGTGTCATAGTTACTAGCTGTACATTTCCAACTATTCCATTCCTTCTCACTGTTTGTTCCCTCTTCCTTTCTTTCCACCATATCCCTCCTCAGAGGTCCAATTTCCTTTGACCAATTCACACTCCTTCCCAAAAATCCTCCCTTAAATTCTGTTCTTGCTCTCCTACTCCCAAATTGGTCAACCTTTCCAAAAAATCCCTTTCTTGTCCCCACAACCATGCCCTCCTACTTCTTGATATGGGTCTAAAAATCCCTCTCCTATCTTGTCCTGAGTCCTTCCCTTAACTCTCTACCTCTTGAAATGTACTCCCCTCTAGGTATCCTTCCTTTCCCTCCCTTTTCTTATCCCCTTGCCCTCCTTTCTCTATACCCACTCTTTCTTCTCTTATTCTCTCAGCCCTCCAAGAGGAATCCCAAGCCTCTTCCTCCTGTTTCTCTGTATGTTAAGAAAATTTTTATCCTTCTAATTGTGTATGTTGTTCTCTCTTTGTCCCTGATCGGATAAGAGTAGAGTTCTAGTACTACCAGCCCTCTACCTTCTCCTCCCCTTCTCCATGGTAGTTCCTCCACTCATTTCTCCTCCATATAGGTAGCCATTTCACCCTACCTCCTGCTAATCTCTTCCACTACCATTTCAGCTTATTCCATTTCATTGCCCTCTCAACCTTGAGTCTCTTATCCATATATACCTCTTTAAAATTCCCAGGCAATGATGCCATTCCAATGGGTAAAAGATGACATTTTTGCATACAGGAACCAAACAATTTAATCTTTTGAGTTCCTTATGACTAGTCTTTCTTTACCTTTGTATGTTTCTTTTAGTTCTAGTTTTCTGCTGAGATGTGAATTTTCCCTCTTTCATTCACTAAGTATCCATTTTTGCCTTTTATAATTATACTCATCTTCACTGGATGTATAATTTTTAGTTGTAAGTTCAGGTCTTTTGCTATATGACATGCTGTGTTCCATGTCCTGTGTTCTTTTTTTTTTTACTTTAAACATTTATTAATAATCATTTTTAACATGGTTACATGATTCATGCTCCTACTTTCCCCTTCACCCCCCGCACTCCCCCCACCCATGGCCAATGCACATTTCCACTGGTTTTATCATGTGTCCTTGATCAAGACCTATTTCCAAATTGTTGGTGGTTGCATTGGTGTGGTAGTTTCAAGTCCACATCCCTAATCACGTCCACCCCGACCCATGCGTTCAAGCAGTTGCTTTTCTTATATGTTTCCTCTCCTGCAGTCCTTCCTCTGAATGTGGGTAGCATTCTTTACCATAAATCCATCAGAATTGTCCTGGGTCATTGCATTGTTGCTGGTACAGAAGTCCATTACATTCAATTTTACCACAGTATATCAGTCTCTGTGTACAATGTTTTTCTGGCTCTGCTCCTTTTGCTCTGCATCAGTTCCTGGAGGTCTCTCCAGTTCGCCTGGAACTCCTCCAGTTTATTATTCCTTTTAGCACAATAGTATTCCATCACCCGCATATACCACAGTTTGTTCAGCCATTCCCCAATTGAAGGACATCCCCTCATTTTCCATTTTGTTGCCACCACAAAAAGCGCAGCTATAAATATTTTCGTACAAGTCTGTTTATCTATGATCTCTTTGGGGTACAAACCCAGCAATGGTATGGCTGGATCAAAGGGCAGGCATTCTTTTATAGCCCTTTGAGCATGATTCCAAATTGCCAGCCAGAATGGCTGGACCAGTTCACAGCTCCACCAGCAATGCATTAATGTCCCAATTTTGCCACATCCCCTCCAACATTCATTACTCTCCCCTTCTTTCATTTTAGCCAATCTGCTTGGTGTGAGGTGATACCTCAGAGTTGTTTTGATTTGCATTTCTCTAATTATTAGAGATTTGGAACACTTTCTCATGTACTTATTGATACTTTTGATTTCTTTACCTGAAAATTGCCTATTCATGTCTCTTGCCCATTTATCAACTGGGGAATGGCTTGATTTTTTATACAATTGCTTTAACTCCTTGTATATTTGAGTAATTAGACCCCTGTCAGAGTTTTT
>NC_058133.1:509763031-509817897 GCF_016433145.1 Gracilinanus agilis | reverse complement strand
TTTTACTATCTATTTCCTTCTTGAGCTCTGCCAGTTTCTCCTTTATGAATTTGGGTGCTATGCCACTTGGTGCATACATATTGAGCAGTGTTATTTCCTCATTGTTTATACTGCCTTTAATCAGGATGTAATGACCTTCCCTGTCTTTTTTAATCATATCTATTTTTACTTTGGCTTTGTCAGAAATCATAATAGCCACTCCTGCCTTCTTTTTCTCATTTGATGCCCAAAAGATTTTGCTCAAGCCCTGAACCTTAAACTTGTGTATGTCTACCCGTCTCATATGTGTTTCTTGTAGACAACATATGGTAGGATTTTGGTTTCTAATCCACTCTGCTATTTGCTTCCGTTTTATGGGCGAGTTCATCCCATTCACATTCAGAGTTATAATCTTCAGTTGTGCATTTGCTGACATTTTCGTATCCTCCTCTATTCCTACCCCTTCTCCTTAAACTATTTCCTTTAAAACCAGTGGTTTGCTATTAAGACCCTATCCCTTATCCCCTCCCTTGACTAACTTCCCTTTCTACCCCCTCCCTTATTTGCCCCCCTTTTTGTTTTTAATGGCTGTATGAATTCCCTCCCCCTTTTTCTCCCCTCCCTTTTTTGACCTCCCCACTCCCCTATTTCCCTTGATTTATCCCTTCTGACTTTCTCAGAAGGGTTAGATAAGAGTTTTATGTCCCAATGGATAGTATAGTCACTCTTCCCTCTCCAGGTTGATTACACTGAGAGTATGGTTTGATTATTACCTCTTAATGCTCTCTTCCTCTCCTTCTTATAATAGTATTTGTCCCCTCTCCTTCCCATGCCCTCTTTGTGTGTAATAGAATATCCTATTTTTCTTATTCACTCAAGTTTCTCTTGGTGTCCCCTGCTATTCACCCCCTCTTTCCCATCCCCCATGTCATCTTAGATTATTTAGTGTTCCACCCTCACCCTGTGAATTATTTTTCTGATTACTATAATAGTGAATACTATAATAGTGAGTAGAGTTCACTACAGAGAATTATACATAACATTTCTCTACATAGGAATACAGATAATTAGATCTTACTGAGGCCCTTAAAAAGGCAAACTTAAAAATTATAAGTTTTCTTTCTTTCCCCTCTGTTTCTTATTTACCTTTTCATGTTTCTCTCGATTTTTGTGGTTGGATATCAAACTTTCCATTTAGCCCTGGTCTTTTCTGTGCAAATACTTGGAATTCTTCAATTTTGTTGAATGCCCATACTTTCCCCTGGAAATATATAGTCAATTTTGATGGTTAGTTGATCCGTGGTTGTAGGCCAAGCTCTCTTGCCTTTCTGAATATTGTATTCCAGGCCTTACGGTCTTTTAGCGTGGAGGCTGCCAGATCCTGTGTGATCCTGATTGGTGTTCCTTGATATTTGAATTGTCTCTTTCTGGCTTCTTGTAAGATTTTTTCCTTTGCTTGAAAGCTCTTGAATTTTGCAATTATATTTCTGGGTGTTTTCTTTTCTTGATCAAATGTTGCAGGTGTTCTATGAATCCTTTCAATGTCTATATTGCCCTCTTGTTGTAGGACTTCAGGGCAATTTTGCTGAATAATTTCTTTTAGTATGGAGTCCAGGTTTCTATTAATTTCTGGTTTTTCTGGAAGACCAAATTGTCTCAAATTGTCTCTTCTAGACTGGTTTTCTTGGTCTGTCATTCTCTCATTGAGATATTTCATATTTCCTTCTTTTTTTTTCAGTCTTTTGACTTTGTTTTATTTGTTCTTGTTGTCTTGAGAGATCATTAGCTTCTAACTGCTCAATTCTAGCCTTTAGAGACTGGTTTTCAGCTATGATCTTTTGGTTTTCTTTTTCAATATGGTTCAATTTGCTTATCAGTTCATTTGATTTCTGAGCCTCACTTTCCAATTGCAAGATTTTACCTTTTAAACTGTTATTTTCTTGCCAGATCTCTTCCATCTTCCTCAGAATCTCAGTTTTGAACTCTTCCATAGCTTGTGACCCGTTTTCCTTATTTGAGGAGGGTCTGGATGCTTGTTTGTTCTCCTGCTCTGTTTGCTCGGTTGTCTGGATTTTCTCTGTGTAAAAGTTGTTTATCTTTCTCTTCTGAACTTCCTGAGTCTGAGTAGCCATCATTAGCCCAGCAGCTTCTCAGCTTTTTCCTCGCGCTCGGGGTCTGTCCGCGGTCTTTTGGCTCCTGAGGTCTGAGTTCTGGTTTTTTCCAAGGTCAAGCCCCCTGGTGGACCCCCTTGCTTGATCCTCTGCTGGAGGTTCCTTTACAAGTCTCAGGACACTGCTTCCACAGTCGTATACCCTTCTAGGCTGGTTCCCCACTCAGGGTTTCAGAGCTTTAGCTCGCGGCTGTGTCTGCCTCCTCCCACGCCTCCGTCACTCCCGCGCTCAGATTTCGCGTGCGTTCTTTGGCTTTTTGGGGTCCCAAATCTTGCTGCTCTCAGGAACAGGTCCTGGAGCTGCCAACGACTTGATGGGTGCCCCAAACTTGCTCTATTTCTTTTTAACTGTCTTCGGCGCTATAGGTGGTGTGTGTGGTAGGGGTGGGGGTGGGGTGGTTGCTCAGCCCGGGATTTAGTGAGAGCTGTTTCACCCCTTTATAGCATGGAAATGTCCCGATTCCACGTACCTTCCATGCTGCACCCTGTTGTGGGGTTCCTCCGTTCGTCTGGACTTGTTTTTATGTCCCCTTGAGGAGTTTTGTGTGTTTTGGTCAGGAGAGGTTAAGAGCTGCTTTTTACTCTGCCACCATCTTAACCCGGAACCTCCCTGTGTTCTTTTAATGTGGTTGCTAAGTCTTGTGTAATTCTGACTGTAGCTACACAGTATTTAAATTGTGTTTTTTTATTGTTGCTTGTAGTATTTTCACCTTAATCTAGGTACTATGGAACTTAGCAATGATGTTCCTATATGTTTTCATTTTGGGGTCTTTTTGAGGAGGTTATTGGTGAGTCCTTTCTATTTCTATTTGACTGTCTAGTTCTAGAATTTCTGGGTAGTTTTCCTTGATGATTTCTTGGAGTATAGTTTCTGAACTCCTTTTTTGGTTGGACTTCCTGGGAGTCCAATTCTTTTTATATTGTCTATCCTTGATCTATTTTCCAGGTCATTTGTCTTTGTGATAAGATGTTTCATATTTTCTTCTATATTTCATTCTTTTGCTTTTGCTTTGTTTTTTCTTCTTGTCTTAGGAAAGCATTAGCTTCTTTTCTTTCAAATCTAGTTCTTAATAGATTATTTTCTTCTGTGAGTTTCTGGACCTCCTTTTCCATTTGGTTGGTCTTTCATAATTTTCTTGATTTTCTTGCATTGCTCTTATTTTTTTCTAATTTGTCCTCAATTTCTCTAATTTGTTTTTTGAGGTCTTTTTATTTTTTTATTTTTTTTAAACCCTTGCCTTCCATCTTGGAGTCAATACTGTGTATTGGCTCCAAGGCAGAAGAGTGGCAAGGGTAGGCAATGGGGGTCAAGTGACTTGCCCAGGATCACACAGCTGGGAAGTTTCTGAGGCCAGATTTGAAACTAGGACCTCCCATCTCTAGGCCTGGCTCTCAATCCACTGAGCTGCCCAGCTGCCCCCTTTGAGGTCTTTTTAAAACTCTTTCAAAAGCTCTTTTTGAGCTTGTGGCCATTTATTGTATTTTTTTCTTTTTTGGTGTTATCAAAGTAGGTGTTTTTATTTCACTGTCCTCTGAGTTTGAATGTCCTCATAGTAGTTATCATCAATAGTTGGCTTCTTTCTTCTAAAAAATCTTAGTTGCTCCTCTCCACCAAAATCTTTAGTGAAGGCAAAGGATTTATATGATCTGAAGAGAAAATTCCACAAGAAATTATTAAACACTTTCTGTGGGCTGAGAGCTGTCCTAGGTACTGGGCTCCAAAGAAAAAAAACAAGCAGTACCTGCCTTATGGCAGCTCCTATTCTACTGTAGGGTGAGAGAACAGGTTCAGATATCAGCCATTCAACAATTTATAAGGTGCCTACTATATGTTATGTCCTTGGATTCCAAAGACAAAGAAGTGTGTATCCCTGACCTCCAAGAGCTTCTATGATGCATGTCATAGGTTTGCCATCACTGTCTTACTGACCAGTTTGCACCTCTCATACTCACTTCCCTTTCCTGTTTTCCTCAGAGAGTGTGTCCTATCAGCAGCAGGCAGCTGTGCCTCTGAGCTCAGAGACTCACGGAGGGGAAGATGTGGCCATCTTCGCAAGAGGTCCCCAAGCCCACCTATTCCATGGTGTGCAGGAGCAGACTTATGTGGCTCATGTTATGGCCTTTGCTGGCTGTCTGGAACCCTATGAGAACTGTGGACTCTCGTGGTACAATGGTAGCCCCCAGACATCAGTATCATTCCTGCTACTGATCCTTGCCTGGCCTTTCCTGCTATTAGCAGTTCAGCATTGATCTGGGACCAGTGAACAACCAACTACCATATCTTCCACCTCCTTCCAATGGCTTTCCTGGGTTACTGGCTCCTGCCACTGTGGAAGAGACCACCTGGACCCTGAAAGTACCCCACCAGGGACATGATGACTTCCAGCAAATAAATTAGGAATAAAATCCCCAAACCAAGACTACTCTTTTCACTGAGGCCATTCTCTGGCCCCTGGCATTAGGGGCCTTCTTCTCTGCTCCCAGTTGCTGAGTGACTGCATGGGATGAATTCACCAGTAACTTCTGCTAGGTTCTTATTTCCAGGCCTCTCCTCAGATGGGTTAGAGAGCAAGGAAGAACACAGGGCATTTCTGTGTTTATCCCCAACAGCCCTCTCTGCTGCCACCTTCAACAGGGAGACAAGATGGTGCATGGAAAGGATTCTGGATATGGAGGCAGAGGACCCGAATTAAAATCTTACCCCTGCTACTTATTTTTGGTAAAATTGGGCAAGTCGCTAAACTTCTCTTGGCCTCAGGTTCTTCATTAATGTATTTAACTAGATGGTCTCAGAAGGTCATTCCAGTACTTAATCCTTGGTCATCTCTGATCATTCATAATCAAGGAGATGAGAGGAAGAGGGAAAGTATGGGGACTGGTCATAGTCTGGAAGGAGCATTAGAGGCCATCTCTTTCTAACCTCTCATTTAAATATGGTAATAGTGAAGCCTAGAGTGGGGAAGGAACTTGCCCATTGAAGGTCACACAAGCTGAGATTTCAACCCAGGCCCCAATTTACCATTCTTTCCACCGCCTCATTCTGGTTCTCTTTACTTCCTCTCCAGTCTCCTCAGTGTCCTCCCCTTGACTGCTGGGAACCATTTCCCTTGGGATTTCCTATTCTATGTTTCCGGGCCTGCCAAAGCAAAAGGATCCATGGTCCCTCCAGCCATAGCTTTGTTCTTCCTCAAGGGGAAAGGGATTAAGAGCTTCAGAGCTTCTGCTTGAGACCTTCAAGGGAGGGAGAACCTATCATCTCTTGAGACTGCCCATTTTACCTTTAGGCATCTTTAAGAGTTGGGAAGGTTTTATTTTCTCATATCTAACCAAAATTTGCCTAGTGGTGACTTCCATTACTCATAGTTCTGCTCTCTGAAGACAAGAAGACAAGTCTAATTTCTCTACCACATGGCAGCCCTTTGAACACAGTAATTATGTCCCCCCTGAGTCTTCTCTTCTCCAGGCCAGACCTCTCCAGCTCCTTCACCTGATCTCAGATTTTTCACCTTCCTGGTTGCCCTCCTCAGGACACTCTAGATTTTCAATGTCCTTCTTAAGCTGTGGCACCCAGAACTAAAAATGATATGGCCTGGGCAGAGGACAATGGGACTCTCCCCTCTTTGTTCCCAGAAGCTCTGCCTCTCTTAATGCAACCCAAGACTGTATTAGGTTTTTTTTACTGCCACAATATACTTTGAAGTCAATGTCCCTGGGGTAACACCTCACCCCTCCAACAGCTCTGGTCAGTATGTTCATGTTTATGGATATCTTATGTTTTCATATCATCTATATTATCCAATGTAGCTTTTCCTCCTCCCTCTCCCAGAGAATCATCATCTTAAACAAAGAAGAAAACAGAGGGGTGACCAATATATGAAAAGGGTCTGACATTATCTGAGCATCCCATTCCCACAGTCCTCTGCAAGGAAGAAAAGAAGGTGTCTTCCTATAGCTCTTCTTTGGGGTCAAGCTTTGTCATCATAATTTTACAGCATTCACTTTTTTTAAAACCCTTACCTTCCATCTTAGAATCAATGCTGTGTATTGGTTTTAAGGCAGAAGAATGGTAAAGGCTAGGCAATGGGGGTTAAGTGATTTACCCAGGGTCACACAGCTAGGAAGTGTCTGAGGCCAGATTTGAACTCAAGGCCTCCAATCTCTAAGTCACTGAACCATGTAGCTGCCCTCTGCAACATTGATTCAAACTGATTTGGGGAGTCATTCTTTGTATTTGCACTGTTGGAACCATTCTTACATTGTTTTCCTAGTTCTGCTCACTTCACTTTGCATCCATTCATATGCATCTTTCAATGATTCTTTTTTATCAAATTTCTCATTTCTTATAGTTGCAATAATGTTCCATTTCATTCATATGTACAATATGTCTAACCATTTCCTAACAAATGAGCATTTACTTTGTTTCCAGCTCTTTACCACTAAAATAAAATGCTACTAGAAACATTTTGGTGTGAATGTGGTCTTCATTTTTATCACTGATTTCCTCAGGACATATGTTTATCAGAGAATTCACTGAGACAAATGCACATGTTAGACACTTAACATAATTCCAACCTGCTCTTCCAAGTTGGACTGATTCTCAGCTTCACTAACAATGCATCAGGGTGCCCATCTTACCATAAACCCCATATTTTGGAGTCTGCCAATTTTCTTAGTATGAGATAAAAGTTCAAGAGTTGCTTTTATTTGGACATCTTGTATTATTAGCATTTGAAGCATTCTTTCCTATAGTTTACAATTTTCCTTTTTAGCACTGTTGTTCATATTGGGGCCATTTTAAAGAAGCACTGCAGAACTACTGAGCACCTGTCCCCTCTCCTACCCCACATCAATCAATCTCATCCCTGAGACCCCAGAACCAGTTACCCCAACACTAGCTGTCAAAAACACAAAGGGAGAAGTGATGCTGCCATTTGGGGTCTTAATTCTCTTCTTTCTGATCTCATTTCTCTTCTCTAGCTCCTTTCTCCCTTTCTTTCTCTTCCTCCTCTTCCTTACTTCTTAACCCATTTCATTCTTCTCCCTCTTCTTTATTCCTCACTGCTGACCAATTGCCCTATCTGCTATTCCCCATTTACCATCCTTCATGCCTATAATGCATTCTCTACTCAGCTTCACCTCCTCAAATTCCTCACTCCCTTCAAAACACAACTCCATTGCTACTTCCCAAAGGTATCCTGTCCCTTAAAATTTCCTTCTACCTTGTAGAAAGGCAAAAAAAAAGTGCACAGAAATACAATCTACGTTTGTATCTATTTCTGCCCCCAGGGAGGTGGCTAGATATTGCAGTGGATAGAATGTGGAATTTGGAACAGGGAAACCTGAGCTTAAAATCCTGACTCAGTCACTATGCAGCTGAATGACCATAGGCAAGTCACTTATCCTCTGTCTGCCTCAGTTTCCCCATCCATAAAATAAAATAAGAGAACCCACTGCCCATGGTTGTTATGAGAATCAAATGGGATAATATACATGAAACACTGCAAACTTTAAAGCACTTTATCAATGCTAACCTTTATTGTTATTATTATTTTGCAGCTGTTGTTTAGTCTTTTCAGTGGTGTCCAACTTGCTGCCTTTCCCACTTCCCCCAATCATTAGTGACCTTTCCCAATCACTTTGTATTTGTCATGTATATGTCTTGTCCTACTGCTGGAAGGGTTCCATCCCAGGTGTTAAGAAGCCCTGGATTAGAAGGATAAGAATCCCTCTTCAGGGTCCATTCCCATGCTTCAGTCTAAGTTCTCTCCCTGCAAACTTTGTTCTCTTTCCCTTTTAAATAATCATACTTGAAGTTCCATAAGACATTCAATCTGGAAACTCTGTCCTTTACAGAAACTATACTTTTAAATTGCTTCCAGGAGACTTTCCTAGATTTTTGCATTCTGTTACTCCAGTTGTGAGTGATCCTTATTCTCTATTCATCCCCTTTCTCAGCTCACATTTAAGGTTGTTCAATTATTACCTATAGAGGCAGCTAGGAAGTATAGTAGATAGAGGGCTGGACTTGAAGACAGGAAGACCCAAGTTTCTCAGATACTCACTATCTGTGTGGTTTGGGGGCGAGTAATTTAATCTCCACTTGCCTCGGTTTTCTCATCTGTAAAATGGGGATAATAAGTACATCAACCTTTCAGGATTGTTGTGTGAGCATCAAATGAGATCATGTTTATAAAACACTTTGCAAACCTTAAAGATCTATACAAATGCTAGCTATCATTATCATTAATTCCATTTTGAAGTTGTTGTTCCTAATAGTTATAGTCCATGCAGTTATGCCCCTTTCAGCTTCCTTTAGCTCAGTGATGGGCAAACTATGGCCCAGATGCAGGGTCCCCTGAAATGTTCTATCTGGCTGCAGGACATTATTCCTAATCTGACGAATACAATGAGTAGGATACAATACAATGAAACTTTGAAAGAGTTGCCTTAGAAACAGACTGACAGATGAGCATTTCCTTTCCTTTGGCCCCCTCTTTAAAAAGTTTGCCCAAGTAATGAATATTGGAGGGGATATGGCAAAATTGGGACATTAATGCACTGCTGGTGGAATTGTGAACTGATCCAACCATTCTGTACAGCAATTTGGAATTATGCCCAAAGAGTGCTAAAAGAATGCCTGCCCTTTGATCCAGCCATACCATTGCTGGGTTTGTACCCCAAAGAGATCATAGATAAAAAGACTTGTACAAAAATATTTATAGCTGTGCTTTTTGTGGTAGCAAAAAACTGGAAAATGAGGGGATGCCCCTAAATTGGGGAATGGCTGAACAAATTGTGGTATCTGCTGGTGATGGAATACTACTATGCTCAAAGAAATAAAAAACTGGAGGAATTCCATGTGAACTGGAAAGACCTCCAGGAATTGATGAAGAGTGAAAGGAGCAGAGCCAGAAGAACACTGTACACAGAGAATGATAAACTGCGGTAACATCGAATGTAATGGACTTCTGTACTAGCAGCAATGCAAGGATCCAGGACAATCCTGAGGGATTTATGGAAAAGAAAACTACTCACATTCAGAGGAAGAACTACAGGAGTGGAAACACAAAAGAAAAGCAACTGCTTGAACACATGGGTTGTTGCAGATATGATTGGGGATGTAGACTTGAAACAACCACACCAATGCAACTATCAATAATATGGAAATAGGTCTTGATAAATGACACATGTTAAAACCAGTGGACAGCCTCAGACACTTCCCAGCTGTGTGACCCTGGGCAAGTCACTTGACCCCCATTGCCCTCCCTTACCGCTCTTCCACCAAGGAGCCAATACACAGAAGTTAAGGGTTTAAAATAAAATTAAAAAAAAAAAAACAGTGGAAATGTGCGTTGGCTATGGGGGGAGGCGGTTTGGGGGAGGTTGAAGGAGAAAGTAAGAATGTGAATCATGTAACCATGGCAAATTTTTCTAAAAAATTTTAAAATTAAAAAATACACAAACAAATAAATAAATAAATCGTTGTTTGCCCATCACTGCTTTAGCTCATAAGCTCCTTTGTTTCTCCTTCACACCTCTACTACTCTTTTCTGTATCCAGAACCTAATTGTTTCCATACTCTACACATACATGATTTCATCCTTTGATCCACTCCTCCCCTAAAGCAGAGACAATCTTTTTATGCCCAGTCTCCCGGGTTTGCTTTCAATCCCGTATCCAATCAGTTGCATGGTCTTATCAGTCCTCCCCTACAACATCTCTTGCATCTGTCCCCTTTTCTCCACCCACATAGCCACCCCTCTATTCAGGCCTTTATCCCTTCTTACTTTGGGCTGGTGCAATATGATCCTAATTGTTTTCTTTGCCTGAAGTCGATTCCCCTCTATTCTCTTTTCTACACAGCTGCTAAATTGGCATTCCTAAACTACAGTTCTGCCCATGTCACTCCTGGGCTCAAAAAGCTCCCATGGCTCCCAATTGCCTCTGAGAAAATATAACAACTGCTCTATTTCCCATTTAAAGTCCTTCACAATTTGGTTCTGGCCTGAGATTTATCACACATAATCCTCCTTCAAAAACTCTATGCTTCAGCCCGACAGAACTCATTGATGTTTCCTATATAAGGCATTCCGTTTCCCATCATTGTTCCTAAACACAGGCTGTCCCATACTTGGAATGTGCTCCTTCACCTCTACTTATTGAATCCTCCTTCAGGGTTCAGTCTAAATGCCATCCTTCCCCATTCCGCCCATTGTTGGTGACCTCCCTCCATCACGTTGTATTTGTCACGTATATGTCTTGTATTTATTTAGCCATGACCATGTGTAATGGAAGACATGAGAGCTATCTTCAAGTACTTGAGGGGTTACAGAGGAAGGATTAATTTTCTTCTGCTTGGCCCTAGAGAGCTGAACCGGGAGCAACAGGGTAGGGGAGTGAAGGGGAGAAAGTTCCAAAAAGGAATTTAGGCTTGACCAAAGGAAAAGCTTGTCCATGATCAGAACTGGCCAAAAGTGGAATGGATGGCCCCAGGAAATTGTAAGGAAATTCTGCCCTCAAGCCCAAGCACAGTTTAAATGGCTAATTGGCAGGCAGGCTGTAGGAAGGATCCTTGTTCATGTATGTGTCAATCCAAATAGGCTCTAGACCCATGTGTGAGGTTCTATGGTTCTGTGAGGTGACAGGGCAAGGGTGATTTGAAAGCTTTCATGTCCATGACCAGAATTTTCTGTTCAATTGGCAATAGTCAAAAGCCACTGAATGACTCTGAGAAGGTGTGATGTCTCCTTTGAGGAGACATTATTTCTGTTGCTACATCTAAGACTTGGGAGAAAGGGGAAAAAATAGGCATTTACAGAGTTCCTACTATGTGCCGTGGATTGTGCTAAGCACTTTATAATTATTTCTTCATTTGATCTTCACAACAACTTGGGAGATAGGTGCTTTTATGATCCTTTATTTACATTGAGGAAACAGAAGTTAAATGACTTGCCCAGGGTCACACAGCTACTGAGTGCACCTAAGGCTGGATTTGAACTCAGATATTCCAGACTCCAGGCCCAGTATTTTCCACCTACCTGCCAGGGTGTTAACAGATGAGACCCCATCAGCAGTCTAAGTGATACACAAGGAAGTCCTAGGCTAGGGCTGGCTGCAACTATGAGAGCAAAAAGGAAAGGTAAGATCCTGGGAACCTTCTGCTGGATTCCTTGCTCACTTCAAACTCAGTTCAGGTGTCTCTTCCTTCAGGAAGGCTTCCTGATCTCCCAGCTTCTGCTGTCTTCCCTTCCTGCCCCATGGCCCAGACTTTTTTTAGTGTCATGGAGGGATTTGCTAATGAGAGTACATGTAGGTATTTCTCTGTCCAGTTCCAATCTAAGCAATCCCTGGAAAGTAGAGGGAATCTCGTAGTCCAGCCATGTATGCCCAAGGGACTGGCACTAAGTGTTGATGAAAAGTCTTCTGATTGGCTGAGGAGTTTGTAATCAAAAGCAATGGATTGCCCATCTTTCACTTTTTTCCTCTTCCTGGTGACTTGGAAGACAAGATCTGTTTTTGTTCCTTGCCTCTGAGTAGGGGAAAGGGAAGCTTCTTTCTCTCCCACCCGGCTACCACATGGCCATAAACACGTGGCTCCTTTTGTGTTGGTTCTTTCCTGGTATCCAGAGATGCCTTTGCACTTTACATCTGAGTCTACTCTCCTAAGGTGTGTAGGAGGAAGGTGTACCTGAGTTAAGGGGTGGGTGTGTGTGTGTGTGTGTGTGTGTGCGCGCGCGCGTGTGTGTGTGTGCATGTGTGTGTGTGTGTGTGTGTGTGTGTGTGTGTGTGTGTGTGTGTAGGGGATGGTGTTTGTAACATTTTTTCTTGTTATACAACCTTAGTAAATGCCCATTGATAAAAGCTAATGAAGGGCAACTAGGTAACACAGTGGATAGAATGTCTGGCCTGAGTCAGGAGGACCTGGGTTCAAATTTAGCCTCAGACACTTCCTAGCTATGTGATGCAGGGCAAATCATCTAACCCCAATTGCCTAGTCCTTGCCACTCTTCTGTCTTAGAATTGATAATGGAACTCTGCTGATTCTGACTGGTAATGGGGATCACACCACTCAGGGCTTGTGATTGATGCGACTAGAAACTTCAACCCCTCAGTGAACCCCTAGAACTTGAAGAGGAGAAATAGTGAGTCAGACTTCTGTAGATCTGGCTTGCTGGTGTGAATGCAGGTTAGGAAAATGAATCTAGAGCAGTGATTCCCAAAGTGGGCGCTACCGCCCTCTGGTGGGTGCTGCAGTGATCCAGGAAGGCGGTGATGGCCACAGTTGCATTTATCTTTCCTATTAATTGCTATTAAAATTTTTAAAAATTTAATTTCCAGGGGGCTAAGTAATATTTTTTCTAGAAAGGGGGTGGTAGGCCAAAAAAGTTTGGGAACCACTGAAGAGGAATGCCACATTATTATCTGCTTTCATATTTTTTATATTTATATATCCATATCCATGTTGTTGGGGCAGCTAGGTGGCTCAGTGGATAGAGCATCAAGCCTAGAGTTAGGAAATCTCATCTTCCTGAGTTCAAATCCAGCTTCAGATACTTATTAGCTATGTGATCTTGGATAAGTCATTTAACTCTGTTGGTCTCAGTTTCTTTGTCTGGAGAAGGAAATACTCCAGTATCTCTGCCCAAAAAAACCCCAACAAAACCCCAAATGGGGTCACAAAGAGTCAGACACAACTAGAAAAAAATGGCTTCCCAATAAACAAGAACAAAATACAAGTTGCTTCCACCCAATTGAAGGTAAGCTCCTTGGAGGCAGAGATTGTGTCTTTTTTTTAAATCTTTATATCTCCAGTGCCTGGATGCTTTATAAAGACTAGTTGAAAGTAAAGGAAAAACTAGTGAGACTTATATGGACCAGATTAAGGGCATCCACCATGAATAGCAGCCCTCAGACCAATCAAGCTCCTGAGAAGTGGGGAACCAGGTAAGTCTTTCTCGGAAGAAAGATTCTTCATGTGGAGAAGAAACTACTCAGAGGAAGATGAATGAAAAAGAGCATAGACTGGGCAATGAGCTAAATCGATTCTAGGTATGCGGTAGCACGGCTTAGCCATCATTCACACACAGACTGGCTCTTGGTGCTGGGGAGGATGACAATGAAAACTCCCAGGGAGCTGTGAAGGGAAGTGACTAACCAGGACCCGGCAGAACCTCCATGGATAAAGTAAACAAGGAGACAGTCTAAGAAGCCTCAGCCCAAGGATCCTCCTGTGAGAAGAACCTCTACAATCTGGATCAGACACAGACACTCCTCAGGGCACAGACATACTGTTTACAAAGTGTTTTGCAAGAACAAGCCCAGGAAGCAGGCAGTGGATGTGTAATTATCCCCATTTTACAGATGAGGGAACTGAGGCTCAGCGAAGAGCCCCAGAGTGTCAAAGTGATTTCCCGATTACCCAGATGACCGAGCTGGGATCTGAAATGGTGCCATCCTGCTTCCACAAACTATGCCCCTAAGTCATTCCTCTTCTCTGAGCCTCAGATGTAATGGTGGGAGCGGATGATCCCTCCCAACTCTAGAACTTGGATGTTGTTGGGCCAGAGTTGATGTCTGACCAACACCAAAGCTCAGAAGGCAATCAAGAGATGTCCCAACACTTGTTCACTCAAGAAGGTTTAAACATCCCATCCCAATCCCCTTTTGGTTCCAATGTATTCCCGAAAATCCAGGTCAAGGCCCAATGCTTTCAAAGGGAGCGCTGAGTTTGAAAAGATTGGTTTGATTGGTGGAAAAGCCGAATAAAAACCAAATTGTTTTTTTTTAATTTTCTCTAAAATTACAGGGATCAACCTCATTGGCTCAGCAAACAA
Source organism: Gracilinanus agilis (assembly GCF_016433145.1). Taxonomy (NCBI): domain Eukaryota; kingdom Metazoa; phylum Chordata; class Mammalia; order Didelphimorphia; family Didelphidae; genus Gracilinanus; species Gracilinanus agilis. The sequence continues at coordinate 509,803,914 of NC_058133.1, read as the reverse complement.
ACTAGCCACTCCTCCTGGAGCTTTATTTTTATTTTTATTTTTTAAATTTAAACCCTCACCTTCCATCTTGGAGTCAATACTGTGTATTGGCTCCAAGGCAGAAGAGTGGTAAGGCTAGGCAATGGGGGTCAAGTGACTTGCCCAGGGTCACACAGCTGGGAAGTATATGAGGCCAGACTGGAACCTAGGACCTCCCGTCTCTAGGTCTGGCTCTCAATCCACTGAGCCACCCAGCTGCCCCCCTTCCTGAAGCTTTAAATGGAGCTGAAGACTTTGAGGAGGGAATGGGACATCATCAGTATCTGGATGGCCCTCTCCCTACACCTATAGTTTATAATCTTAATGAGTTTCTTGGGGGCACTGAGAGGCTAAGCAACTTGCCCTGGGTCACACAGCAAGGATCTGTCAGAGGCTTAACTGGAACCAAAGTCAGCTTTGTATCCTCTATGCCTTGGATCCCTCCTGGGCAAGCCAAATACAGCACTAAAATTTAAAAATAAAAGAAAACATACTTTAGAGCACCAGAAAAAAACAGTTTGGAGGTTATCTGTTCAGAGAGGGCCAGAGCTGAACCCTTTGGAGGGCATCTCATTTAATGCCTTCCTTTTTAAAAATTTTATTTAATTTAATTTTGGCAATTTTTTAAAACCCTCACCTTCCATCTTAGAAGCAATACTATGTATGGGTTCCAAGGCAGAAGAGTGGTAAGGGCTAGGCAATGGGGGCTAAGTGACTTGCCCAGGGTCACACAGTTGAGAAGTGTCTGAGGTCAGATTTGAACCCAGGACCTCCCGTCTCTAGGCCTGGTTCTTAATCCTCTGAGCTACCCAGCTGCCCCCTTAACAATTGTTTTTTGACATTTTAGAATTCAGGTTTTCTAATCTGGTAAGGTAAGGATTTAAAAAAAAAAAAAAAGAATTCAGGTTTTCTCCGTCTTCCCCCAGGATGTGAATCGTCTGCTATAGGTTAGACCTGTACTTTCATGTAATACATATTTCCATACTGTTCAGAAGACACATAGCACACATGCAATAGAAATCTCACAAAGGAAATATAATCCTTTTTTTCCTAAGAGAAGAAAACAAGCCCAAAAAGGATCACATGACCCAGACTCCAGATGTAGAAGGGACCTAAGACATCCTCCAGCCCCACCCCCAATTTTTACAAAAGGAAACTGAGGGCTTGGAAAGAGGAGTTTGTCTAAGATATCATAGTTGGTCAATAGCTGAGCCAACCCTAGAACAGAGTCCACATCCCAACACCAGCCAAAGGCAAGAATGAATTGGAAAGGGGCAGCTGGGTGGCTCAGTGGATTGAGAGTCATACCTAGAGATAGGAGGTCCTGGATTTGAATTTGGCCTCAGATAATTCCTAGCTGTGTGACCCTGGACCAGTCACTTAACTCTGCTGGCCTCAGTTTTCTCATCTGTAAAATGAGCTGGAGAAGGAAATGACAAACTACTTCAGTATCTTTGCCAAGAAGACTCCAAATGGGGTTGTTAAAAGTCGGACACAAAAGAAATGACTGAACAAAAACAACTATATAAATTGTGTTTGGTGGATGGTTTTCTCTTTTTAAAAAACCTTTACCTTCTGTTTCAGAATGGATACTAAATATTGGTTCCAAGGCAGAATGGAGGTAAGGGCTAGGCAACTGAGGTTAAGTGACTTGCCCAGGGTCATACCATTTCCTTATATCCAAACAATCAGCAAACAAAAACCCAAATCTCTGGTTTGTAGTAATTGCTGATTTCCCAGATGGCACTGTTCCCACTAAAAATTTAACAATGGGCTCTCTAGAGCCAGTTGAACCCTGGCCTGGGAACACCCCTGAAATACTTAAATTTTAATGGTACTTTGATGTTTCCCAATAGCTTTATGTTAATTTCTCACTGGATCTTTGGAAATCCCAGAAATCTCCGTCCTTCCCCTCCAACCAGTGTTCTAAGACAGTGATGGTAAACCTTTTAGAGACCATGTGCTGTGCTCTGCCCCCTCCCACCGAGTTCTGGGAGTGTCCTGCCCCCCTCCCTTACCTCAGACAAGAGAGAGAGGAAGAGATCCTACTGGGCTGCTGGGTAGAGAGGCGGGTGAAGTGAAATAAAGTTGCCAGGCACAGGGGAGAGGGGAAAGGGAGCAGCTCCACTGAGTCCCTCTCCTTTCTGGCAATGACCTGTGTGTGTGTGTGTGTGTGTGTGTGAGTGAAGGCAGCACCAGTCCCCACAGAAAGTGCTCTGCATGCCGTCTTTGGCACCCGTACCATAGGTTTGCCATCACTGTTCTAGGAGAGTAGCCCACATGTGCCAAACAGGAATGGAGATTCAGCGTGGGAAAGGCCCTCAGAGGTCAGCTTCATCCAATTCCTTCATTTTCCAGTTGAGGTAACTGAGATCCAGATAAATTGATTGACTTGTCCAAGTCACAGCATTAATGAGGCTCTGAACCCAGGTCCTCTGACTCCCACTCTTTTCTAGCCCACCCCAGAAACAGGAAACCTCCCATAACGTTGCCTCAATAACCTCATAAACATCTCACAGTGCTGGACAGATGCCTGGGCAGCCACCCCAGTGGTCTCAATTTCTATTCTTGCTGTTTTCTCTTTTAGCAGATACCCCTCCCCCCTCCTCTACTCTCTCAGCCAGGAGAGCATCTACTTAAAGCCCCCTACCTGAGCCCAGTTTAATTTCTTTTCTCATTTGTCCAAAATTCAGTTTCAGCAATCCCCTCCAGGCCTGAGGGCTCTATGCCGTCAACCTTCTCTGGGCTGATGGCTTGGCTAATCAGTTTAGCAGGCTTCCCCTGGTGTGCAGAGCCAGAGGAAGACGGGAAAGAAGTGTGCCGCCTCCCGTCCTGCGGCCCCTTCCTCTTTTGCTGAGATGGCACTTGGAGAGTGACGAATTTCTAAAATGTTAAAGTTGGAAGGAAACGTGCTCCCACCCTCCATTGTACAGATGAGGACACTGAGTCACAGAGATGGGAAGGGGGTTGGGAATGGCCTTCCAGCCAGTGAAGGACAATTGGAATTGAAACCTTTCCCTTGCTACCACTGTCTACGTGCACACACACACACACACACACACACACACACACACACACACACATACACACATACACACACGGGAGGGGGAAGAGGGACAAAGAGAGAGCCCTTGTCTCCAGATCCAGGGCCCATTTCTGAGTACATATCTATCAGGTTCAATTTTATACGCTTTTCACCAGGCCTTTTCTCTGGCTAATACTCCGAACAAAGCTATGCTCTGGGGAAATCAGAATTGAGCCTCCGTTGGGGTAAAAGGGCTTTGGGCCCCCCATGCAAGCACTCGGGCTAACAAAGCATCCACCCAGACCTCTCACTCAAAACCAGATCCACATTGCCAACTGTCTGTTGCCCGCTTTACTTAGGCAATCCCCGCACAGCTCCAACGCCACACGTCCACGATGTAATCTGTCATCTCTGCCCCAAGCCTGCTCTTCTTCCCAGCATCCTTCTCTCTGCCAATGAATGGTACCACCATTGTCTCGGGCCAAAAAATTTCAGAGTGAATGATGTTCTTCCCTCCCCACCTTTATTCTGTGATTGCAACAATAAATTATGGAGCCCCAGCTCTGCTCGACAGCCTGCATCTGTCTCCTCCCTTGTTTACATTCCCAAGACCTCCACTCTAGTTCTGCCTTCGTTTCCTTTCACTGAACCTCGGTACAGCCTTCTAGCCGATCTCTTGGCCTTCTCCGATCTACGGCTGCCAGGTGAACTTTCGAATGCACAACCCTCTCCCATTCCTCATGCCTCCACACCTCCCTGTTGCCTGCTTCTTAGCTTGGCATTCTTTGCCCTCCTCCTTCCAGCTCGAATCTGCCGTTCCAGCCTTGTCTCATCCTGTGATGGCGCTTTCTGAGGCTTACCTGCGTGAATGTAATGCTTTGTCAGAGGATTTTTCTGAGTCAATTGATTTAGTCACATGGTTTGGGGTACTTGGGTTTTATTTTCATTAATGATGTCGACTGTTTTCCTAGCTTGAACAATCCATTTCTCTGCCTCTGTCTCTTGCTTTATCCATCCCTGGTTCAGGCATTGGGACGACATTTGTCCCAGAAAAGAAGTTTGGTCCAGTATTTTTTCTCCAAACATTCAAGAGCAATTTGTATAATATAATATTCACTCCTTTTAAAACATCTCATAGAACTAACCATCTGGAGCAGAGCTTTTATTCTTTCTTCATTCTCCTCCTTTTTTATGGGGAAGGTAGGGGGTGCAGTGGGTAGAGCCTTGAGTCTGGAGTCTTTCTGGAGATTCGTCTTCCCCAGTTCAGGTACAGCCTCAGACACTTAGTAGCTCTGTGACCCTGGAGAAGTCACTTAACTCTGCCTCAGTTTCCTCAACTGTAAAATGACCCAGAAAAAGAAATGACAGGCAGCTCTGCCCAAGAACCCCATCTGGGGTCATGAAGAGTCAGACATAACTGAACAACAAAAACTCCCTCATTGGTATAGACAATTCCCAGTGAGAAAATCCTCCACCAATGCAGATGGGTACCTGTCCTGCAACTCAAGAGTCTTCAAAAGGTGCTTGGGGCACTTAGTGGCTAAATGATTGGTCCAGAACCAATCAGGGAGAGTCAGGGGCAAGTTGGGAGCCCAGGTCTTGCTGACTGTGACACCAGTCTCCATCTTCTGCTCTTCCACATCTCTTGTTGGGTCATGTGGTGTGAAGTGGTTTTGTTTGTTTTTTAATGATTCCTGCTGTTAACTGTGAAAGATGACTCTTTTATGGCTTGTTTAGTTTCCTGTTCTGATAATGGGTTACTTAAGAACTCTGACTCATGTTCTGTCCATTTAAGTATTTTATATTTTCGTGTGCTAGACTTGAAATCAAGAAAAGGTTTAGCAGAGCATCTGGATGGCTCAGTGGATAAAGTCAGGCCCAGAGCCAGGAAATCCTGGGTTCAAATTTGACCTCAAATATTCACTAGCTGAGTGATGCTGGGCAAGTCTTTTAACCTCCATTGCCTAGCCTTACTCTTCTGCCTTGGAACTGTTACTTAGAATTGATTCCAAGACAGAAGATAAGGGCTAAAAAAAACAACAAAAAAACAGAAACAGTTTAGCCCTGCCCTGATACTAAATAGCTGTGTCACTCTGTACTTTGCCCAAGTCTTAGTTTGCTCATTGATAGAATCTGTTAAATGCTTTGTAGCCCTTAAAGCAGGCTAGGAATAGGAGTCATTGTAATGATAATGTATTTGTTTAGTGATAGTAGTAACTAATAACCATATGATCTTGATTGAAAGTATGCTGACCAAGAAGTAAATAAATGTCTTCGAGTTTATTTATTCAATAGTGTTTATTCAAAGGGAGTTTTCTGATCCAGTATTTGTTGACTGATGCAGATTATTCAAGTATAAACTGAAGCCCATCACTCCAGGTTGCTAAAATGTAGCACTTGCCCAATACTCTGGAAGAGGATCTAGAATCAGGGGGCCAGAAGCCCACTCTCTTCCATAACAGACCCCATGACAAATCTCACTACCAAAAAACAGACCCCAAAACATCTCTCTGAATGCAACCAATAAATTGTACTAGGACCAGAAGGAACCTGGAGGAGGGAAAAACTGTTTCCCATAATTGACTGAATATGGCATTGAGCCACAAAAATTCAAGAATAATGTTTTACTACATGACACCATACCAAAAACCTTATAATCTCAAAACTACCCCAATCAGCAAGCATTATTAAGTGCTTACTCTGTACCAAGTTCTATGTTAAGCCACATCCTCTGGAGACTTTGAAAAGCAAGACATCGTTTCTATGAAGGCAGCTGTGTTGAGAGACAGCTCTGAGCCACTGAGCCTGGACACTGGAGAAAATTTCACTCTACTCTTGCTCACTCCCTGCTGGAAATACAAATACAAGCAGGAAGAAAGACAGACCTCTGCCCTCCAGAAGCTTATATTCTAATGGGAGAAAAGGAAGAGAGGCTAAAAAGGGGAGTGGAGGAAGAACACCAAGAGGCATGGGAGAGAAAGTTTAGAAGGTCAGGTGTGCAGCTTGTTGGAATGAAGACATGATTTGCCTGGACATCCTCCTTAAAATGGTGGCTCTTGAAGGCACCAGAAATGCTAGCTTTAGCAATAAGAGAAGGAAAAAAAAAAAGAAATTGAAGGAATTCTAGTAGGCAGTAAGGAAATTAAACTATCACTCTTTGTAGATGACATGATGGTATACTTAGAGAATCCTCGAGAATCAACTAAAAAACTAGTTGAAATAATTAAAATTTAAATTAAAAACTTTAGCACACTTGCAAAATATAAAATAAACTCATATAAATCATCAGCATTTCTATGTTACCAACAAAGTCTAAAATCAAGAGATAGAAGGCAATACTCTATTTAAAATAACTCTAGACCAGTGATGGGCAAACTACAGTTGGCAGGACAAATGTGGCCCCTTGAAATGTTCTATTGGCTGGGCGACATTATTCCTAATCTGACAAATACAACGAGTAGGATACAATACAATGAAACTTCGAAAGAGTTGCCTTAGAAACAGACTGACAGATGAGCATTTCCTTTCCTTTGGCCCCCTCTTTAAAAAGTTTGCCCATCACTGCTCTAGACAATATAAAATGCCTGGGAGTCTACTTGCTAAGACAAACACAGGGACTATATGTACAATTACAAAACACTTTCCACACGAAAAAGTCAGATTTAAACAATTTGAAAAAGAATAATTGCTCATGGATAGACCAAGCTAATATAACAAACATTTCAATTCTATCTAAATTAATTTACTTATTCAGGGCCATACCAATTAAGCTACCCAAAATGATTTTTCTAGAACTAGAAAAAATAATAATAAAATCCATCTGGAAGAACAAAGGTCAAGAATATCAAGAGAATTAATGAAAAAAACAATGTGAAGGATGGTGGCCTAGCAGTACTAGATCTCAAACTGTACTATAAAGCAGTAATCATCAAAAAAGTCTTCTACTGGCTAAGAAATAGAAGGATGTATCAGTGGAATAGATTAGGATTGAATGATCTCAGCAACCTTGTGTTTGATAAGCCCAGAGACCCCTGCTTTTTGGATAAGAACTCACTATTTGACAAAAGCTGATGGGAAAACTAGAACACTTTATGACAGAAGCTACGTATAGACCAATATCTCACACCTTATACCAAGATGTGGGCAAAATGGGTATATAATTTAGACATAAAGGGTAATACCTAAGTAAATTAGGGGAACATAGAATAGTTCTCTATGGAGAAGGGAAGAATTAATAAACAAACAAGAGACAGAGAACATTACAAGATGTAAAATGAATAATTTTGATTATATTAAATTAAAAAGATTTTGTACAAACCAAACCAAAAGGAAATGACAAAGTGAGAAAAAATTTGCAAAAAGTTCCTCCGATCAAGGTCTCATTTCTCAAATATGTAGAAAACTGAATCAAATTTATAAGAATAAAAATCATTCCCCAACTGACAAATGGTCAAAGGATACGAACAAGCAATTTTTAGATAAAGAAATCAAAGCTATGAAAAAATGTTCTAAATCCCTCTTGATTAGAGAAATGCAAATTACAACAACTCTGAAGTACCACCTCACACCTATCAGATTGGCTAAGTTGACAGAAAAGGGAAATAATGGATGTTGGAGGGGATGTGGCAAAATTGGGACACTAAGGCATTGTTGGTGGAGTTGTGAACTGATCCAACCATTCTGGAAAGCAATTTGGAACTATGCCCAAAGGGCTATAAAGCAGTACATACACTTTGATTCAGTAATATCAATACTAAGTCTATACCCTGAAGAGATTAAAAGGGGGTTGGGAGGGAGGACCTATTTGCACAAAAATATTTCTAGCATCTCTTTTTGTGGTGGCAAAGAATTGGAAATTGAGGGGAGGTCCATCAATTGGAGAATGGCTGAACAAATTATGGTATATAATGGTGATCGAATACTATTGTGCTATAAGGAATGATGAGCAGGATGATTTCCAAAAAAGTTGAACTGATGCAGAGTGAAATAAACAGAACCAGGAGAACATTGTACACAGTAACAGCTATATGGTCGAATGATCAAATGTCATAGACTTAGCTACTCTTAGCAATACAATGATCCAGGACAATTCTGAAGGACTTATGACAGAGAATGCTCTCCACCTCCAGAGAAAGAACAACATTGGGGGTCAGAATGTAGGTCAGAATGTGGCGTTTTTCACTTGAGCTTATTTATGTTTTTTATTTGGGGGTTTTGGTTTTATATGAGTGCTCTCTTACAATAATGACCAACACGGAAGTAGATTTTACATGATGATACATGTATAACCCTGATCAGATTGATTACCACCTCTGGGAGGGGGAAGAAAAAGGAGGGAGGGAGTCAATTTGGATCTTATGATTTTGGAAAGTATGTCTCAAAAATCGTTATTACGTGTAATTGGGAAAATAAAATAGAAAAAAAAATGGCTCTTGGAGAAAACAGACAGACAGAAGGAGAAGGCACAGAGGCAGAGGGTATGTCCAATGTGAGAAGTGGTCCAGGGGTGCAATTGGCTTCCAGCTTGTGGAGGCTTCTATGGAGTGGTAGAGAATTTCCAAGAGAAAGTCAGATGGGCAGTTCAGAGACATGGCTGATCTGGGGCTTCTCCTTAAGGTGGAATGAAATGCTTTCACTACATAAACCCAGAGAGGGAAAAGGCTGAAGTATCATCAGCCCTGTCATCCTGTCAGCTCCTGGAGTTGTTCCAGAGATGCTTTCAATGGACCTACTGAGGGTGAACTTACAACCCCATACTTTTATTCAATTACCAAAAACAGTCACTTTATGGTCCTGGGCAATAGTCAGCATGATAGCAATTTCTCCCGAGGCCATTTGTTTCCATTGGAACGCTATCAAAAAATAGAAGAAGAATGAGATAATAATAATAATTGCAGTATGAGTATGGTGGGGCAGGAGAGGGTTGATCAAGGGACCTTTGCTCAGCTGAGCTCAGCTAGCTTGATGAAATTATGGGTTGTAAAGGACAGGTAACAGAGACCAGCTCTAAGGACTTAAATGAAGGATAAGGAAGCGGTAACACTTTGTGGCTCCTTTAGCAGAAATGAAGATGCTCTTCAATCAGCTTCCCAAGCCAATTACGGGGCACCTAACAAGTGCCTTGCTAAAGGATCAGGAGCCTTTAAGAAGCATTAACACTCTCTCTAAGGAGTCAGCTGTGCTGGGAGACAGCTCTGAGCAACGTGAGTTTGGGCAGCGGAGAAAGCTGAGAAGGGATTTCCCTCTCCTTCCCTCCCTCATCCGACCATAGCTTCGTGGAGCAGAATAACTCACTAAGTAAGAGATGCTGTTCCCAACACACAGCAGGGGCAGAAAATCTAGTAGTAGAGTCCAGAGATTTAGCACTGGCTGTTGAGAGTTGAGCTATGGAGAAGAAGGGAAGAGAAAAGGGAATGAGCTATTAAATAGTGCCAGACTGTGTGCTAAACACTTTATTCATCTCTCATTTGGATCTTCAACACAGCCCTTTGAGGTAGATGCTGTTTTTACCTCCACTTTAAAGTTGGGGAAACTGAGGCAGACAGAGGCTAAATGACTTTCCCAGGGTCACCCAGAGAGTGTCTGAGGCTAGATTTGAATTTAGGTCTTCTTAACTCTAGGCCCAGTGTTCTATCTACTGTTTCACTTAGCTACCTGAGAGGAAGAGTCCTAGACAGTCTATTTTAGTGCTCTACCTAGCAGAGACCCTGTACTCGGGGCAGAGAGGAGATGTGAGGACAATGACAGAAACAGGGGCATCAGAAGCTTACAGCATGGTTTGTGAGCTGCCTTGGCTGTATATGTTCCCCAACTCTCCCCTGTTTGTCTACTCTTCTTATTGTTATTGTGTGCATTTGTGGGAGATGGTGCCACAAGTATGGGGGGGAAGATTTTTTGTTACTACTGTCCATGCCCTGCTTTTCAGTTGGTTGCCCTGGGAGCTGGCAGCCTCGAGTTAAAGATAGTATACAGACCATCCCCCACCAGTGGATTATTTCTTTAGCAGGCAGCCAGTTGACACAATTGGCTCAAAGCAAAGGCATTTATTGAAATGACTGAGCCTGGAGCACTGGGCTATGGTCTTGGATGGTGCCCATTGCCTGGCAGAAATGGGAACAGAGGAAAAAAATGAGAAAAAGAACATCCTTGGTCACTACCATAGTTGAAGGAGTTACCCTCTGCACACCCAGAGGAGCATCTTTTGAACCAGAGGTCATAGAGGAGTTAACCTACTCCTGGGATAAACCTCATCCTGGGATTGAGCTGTTCTGATTGGTGAGCAAATAAAAATTCACCCAAACTACTCTATCCAGCCAGGTTCAGACCATGCTTCACCTCAATCAATCAATCAACAAACACTTACTAAGAACCTAAGGAGTAGATAGGTGGCTGAGTGGATAGAGAGCCAGCCCTGGAAATGGGAGGTCTTGGGCAAGTCACTTTACTCCACTTGCTCAGCCCTTTTGTTCTTCTGCCTTGCAACGGATACTATCTATTCTAAGACAGAAAGTAAGGGTTAAAAAAAAGAACTACTATATGTCAGGCCCTATGTTAAACCCTGGGAATAAGAATAGACTGAATGGAAGAATCCCTACTGCATGGAGAGTTCACATTCTAATGGGAGAGACAGCAAATACTTTAAATAGTGTAAGAAAGGTGAGCATAAGATATGTTCACATGGGTTGTCTAAATGTCTGGAGGGATATTTTCTGAGGTCTGACCTACCTCAGCAGTCAAGAGTTGTGCCTGTATTTGATGGCAAGGGGGAGGGAGCAGAGACTGGGCAATGAAGGGGAAGTAGACCTCAGGTACATCACAAGGCTGAGCGCTCTTTTCTCTAATCTCCTGGGTTGGGAAGGGAGGGAGAAAGGAAGGAAGGAAGGAAGGAAGGAAGGAAGGAAGGAAGGAAGGAAACCAACCTGCACTTAAAGGCTTGCCAAATTTGGTAGGACTGGTGAGAGGAAACCAGTCACCTTCACAATATGATGGGACATCAGAGGAAGAGGTCAGTGGAGCACCAATGGGACAGAATCCAGCAAGTTAAAGACACAGTATCAGCCATTTACATTGTAGATGGCAATCTCAGGTTGGACAAGAGGTACCGAAGTGGAGAGGGGCATTGTCCATCCATCACTTGAGCCAAGTGCTCACAAATGACCCACTCAGACACAAGGGTGATGGTAGGATGGGTTCAAGAAAGTGGTTGCCATTATCTCAGAGTATGGTAACAAGGTAGCATCATACTGGGATCTAATTCTGTTTGGGTGACAGGATGAACAAGAACAAGGGATGGAGGTGAAAAGTGAACGGGGGTGGTGATTATTGTCCATGCCCTTTGAGCCAGTGGTCCTGCTAGCAATCAATCATTCAGTACTACTGTGTTTCCAACTCCATGCTGCATGCTGGAGATACACAGACAGAAATGAAACAGTCCCTTCTCTCAAGGAGATTACATTCCATAGGGACATATACCCCAGGGATGTCAAAGACAGAGACAAATATCTAGGAGGAATCTCTATATTCACAGCATCCTTCTTTATGGCAACAAAGCCTAGAAGCAAAGTGGGTACCCATTGAAAGGGGAATGGGGGAATGAAATGTGGCCACATGAATGTATGGATCTAGGGTCTGATGATTTAAAGCTTTTGGAAGGGAAAATTACCTCTCTGTCAATACAGATTATCACCTCTGCAACTTAGTCTGAGAGAAATGTGTGGGGTCCTAAGAAGCAACAGACTTGCCAAAGCAAGTAAGTCTCAGAAGTGGGAGTTGAACCCAAGTCTTTCTGGCTCCATAGCAGGCTTGCTGTTCAATGTACCCACATGGCCTTTCTTATGAATATATAGTGGGATATTCTTGTGCTTGAAGGAATAATAAGCCTGAAGAATTCAGGGAAACATGAGAAGGGTTGGATGAACCAATTCAGAGCAAAATAAGCAGAATAATATATAAAATGATTCTGAAAATTATAACTGAAAAGATCACTCCAAGAAAGTCTGAGTAACTAGAAAACTAATAATGACCCAAGAGAACAGATGTAGAACAGGTGAAAATTAATGAATCTACTTCCTCATGGCAGTGAAGTGAGAAACTACCAGGCAAAATATTATATACCCTGTTAGATGCAGCCACTGCATGTATCTTTACTTAACTATTTTTCTTCGTTATAAAGGGAGGGTTCCGTTTGGAGAGCAGTAGAAAAAAAGGAGGGTAGTCCCAGAAATCATTGTGATGTAAAGACAAGGCATCAGTAAGACTTAAAAATTAAGGACATCGAGGCAAAGGCAGATACTTTCAGAGGATGATAGATGTACACCCAGAAAGGACCTCAGAGGCTACTGACATCAGTCATGTTTCAGATGAGGACAATAAGCCTTTAGAAGGTAACGGTGTGTCTCTGAAGAGACTTTGGCTAAGCCCTCCCAATGCTGGGAGGTGAGGAAAATTGCTTCAAATTCTGGTCTTGCCAACTCACCTTAAGCTTGTCTGCCCCTGTACCCAAAGACTCTGGCTCATCCAGAAGATGCCTACAGGTCTCAGAGCCTCCCTGCAGCCCACTTCAACAGGGAGTCAGAGACAGACATGACATTATTCTGGACAGGCAGACCGAGGGAGCCTCAGTGGCTCTCTGGCCTAAGTGATGCAGCCAGCTCCATAACACCTCAGAGCTGTCCTTGCAAAGTCTCTGTGTACCTACACTGGCAAGCACTCATCTTCTGCACAGACATCTGGAAGGGTATTGAGACCAGATACTTCTGGTTGTGAAAATCATTCTTCTATTCAAGGTATTTCCTAGAGACAAGGATGGCACTAAAATGGTTGCCATGGTGATGTGGGTATAGAATTCTCTACCAGCCTCCAAGACTGGAGTAGATGGTTCAGAGACTAATTGGTTCTGCCTCTCCATTCCCTAGAACTCCTAATGTGACAACAAGGTCATGATGGTATGAAAAGATGGAAACCAAAGAGATCAGGAGAAGAGAGATTGCGTCATGGTTGAATGCTTGGTTAACACCTATCCTTCTAACAAAAATGACCCAATCAGAGGTGGGAAGGCCCCTCCCCCAAAAGGAGAAAAGGTAGAAAATGATGTCCTCCTGCTTGCTATACTTGAATGGGGACTCAAAGTCTCCCACTTGTCATTGCGCTACATATTCATAACAAAGGCAAGAATTCAGATGAAAAGATGCAGGTGAAGAGCAAGCTTGACACAGGCTCTCTCTGGGTGTTCACTTCCTTACCCTTTCTCCTTCCTTTGTGGTCTTATAGGAGACTCACAATATCTCAGGCTGAAAGATTGTGGATTACTTGAGAATCACACAACTTTGATGGGGCTTCTTTGGTAGGGCAGCATTCCCAACCCCCATCCCAAAGCCAGTTTGGATTCCCAAAGACTTTCTAACCCTAAGTCAGACCAAGACTTGGGACAGAGGCCCAGTCTCCAGTGAGCAGGAAGGAGGAAGTTCAATGACTGATTTAGTGCTATATAGCATACTGAATGTTTTGTGTTTGAAAAGACTGGGGCTCCCCTGAAGTAAAAGCAAACTAGAGCCAAGGCTCTGGGAACTAACAGACTCCTGTGATGGAGAGGCCTTCCTCAAACCGAAACTTTTTCTAGAAAGAGCCAGCCTCCTACAAGAGCTCAAGTTTAAGCCTCTCAAAGATTAAAGAGAGTGGAGGAGCCCCACTCTTCCTCTTATGGAGAAAAGGTAGCACTATAGCTGAGGACTCCAGCTGAAGCCATGAGTGGAAAACAGACGCTTCACAACTCAAAAGACCTCAAATCATGAGATGGATGAGAAAAGACCCAGCAGGGACAGTATAATGACCTCACTGGAACATGTCTTTTCTGTGCACTGGAAAGTTTGGTGATGCTTAATAAATGAACACCTGTCGATCGTTTGATACCAGGATGACTGGATCAAAGGGGAGGGACAAGTGTGTCACTTCTCTTGCCCCAAACTTTCCACCTTCATCCTTCCGTCCTATTTTCCCTGCTGTCCAAGTAGAGGTACGTCCATGACATAATTCATGTACAAGACCTTCTTGCCCATCTTAGTGAGGTTCCCTTCTCCCATCTACCCACACAAGGATAAATTTAGAGTTAGGAGAGACTCAGATGATGTCTTGTTAAACCTCCATATACCCCCTTCATCCATGTCCCCATGTATGGAGCCCTCTTCCTAGGAGCATCCAATTTTCACTCCAGTGATGTGTATATTGTAAGACAGTATGCCCAGAGCTGCTGGCAAAATGTTCTGTTGCTACTTTCCTTACTCTACTGTTTTGTTCAGTGCTATATTCTGAATTAATTATGTCCTCTGCCTAACTAGTCCAATCATCCCATTGGTGATTCTCCATACTTCTTCCCACAGAGGGCGTGGGCACCTCAGCTGGTGCCTTGTTAAGGGAATGAAAGAGAATTCTTGACTGTTCTAACAACTGAGGCTAATCCCAAGAAGCTACTTGGTTCAGATTCTTGGGCCAAGACCCTTTCAGAACCCGCCTTTCCAGGCTTCTTTCACTCTATGGTGCCATCAACTGCCCTTTGTGCTGCTGTTCCTTGTCCATAATAACGTCACCTCCCATCTCTGTGCCTTCTCTTAGGCTACTGCCCAGGCCTAGAATGCAATCTCTTGTCACCTCAACTTCTTGGAATCCCTGGTTTCTTTCAATTACAGATCTGACCCTATCCCCTATGCAATTAATTCCTATGGCTCCCTATTGCCTCTAAGATAAAATGAAAAATTTTTTAAATTAAACATATTATATACATATATATAATATGCCACATATGATATGATGCATATGATAGATTTCACAGATGTTAACATTTAAATATCTATTTTGTGTATCAAATAGATATTTTAAATGTAAATTTTATAAAATACAAATTTTTCTGTTTGACTTCTCAAGTCTTCTCCACCCTGTGCCCCCACCTAACTTTCCAGCCTCGTTGGCCATCTCTCCCCCTTTGTGACTCAGTCAAATTGGCCTCTCTCTTCTGCATCAATAACCATTCATTTGCCATTTGTGCTTTTCTATGGTCTGTGCCCCATATTTGGAATGTGGCCCCGCCTCACCACCACCTTGAGATTCAGCTCCAGCACTTCCTTCTCCTTTTCTGATTCCCTCCATCTGCTGGTGCTCTGCCTCCTTCCCTGTCTCCCTCCTCCCCTCCCTCTTTCCCAGATGATCTTGTGTTTTTGCTACATTGGATGCATTTGTTTTTCTTCAATGGATATATTCCAGGCACACTCATATAGCCCTTGTTGTCTTCCCCATTCAAATGTAAACCCCCGTGAGTAGGATTGTTTCATTGTATTTGTGTCCCCCATCAGCAGGCAGAGCAGCTGGCCCAGAATGATTGTTGACTGATTTCTTGAAAACAGCTCAGCTGCCATCTTCTCCATCATGCTTGTTAAGCACTTGGCCCCAGCACTCCCCAGGGCTCCTGAATCAAATTAAAATGTCACTGGGAAATAGTTAATAAATGGGTAAAAATACAATAAAATAGAGGTAACATTTCTTTAAAACTAAGCTGAGGGCAGGCTAGAGGGCTCAACAGATGGAGAGCCAAACCTAGGGATGGGAGGTCCTGGGTTCCAATGTGACCTCAGTCACTTCCTAGCTGTGTGACCTTGGGCAAGTCACTTAATCCCCATTGCTTAGCTCTTAGTGCTCTTCTGTGTTGGAACCAATACACAGTATTGAGTCCAAGATGGAAGGGAAGGGTTTTAAAAAAAAACAAAATCAATACGCAATTCACAGGTTTGCACAGTTTAGTTGCCCCATTTCTATTTGTTTGGTATTGCTGCTGTTCCTGTTCCCCCATCCCTGCTCTGATTTACCTTGAGATTGCTTTAGATTTGTTTCTTTCAATCCCTTCCTTCCTTTTTTTGTTAAATTAAACCCTCACCTTCCATCTTAGAATAAATACTATGTATTGGTTCCAAGGCAGAAGAGTGGTAAGGGCTAGGCAATGGGAGTTAAGTGACTTGCCCAGGGTCACACAGCTAGGAAGTGTCTGAGGCCAGATTTGAATCCAGGACCTCCCTTCTCTGGGCCTGACTCTCCATCCACTGAGCCATCTAGCTGCCCCCAATCCCTTCCTTTCTATCTTGGTGACAACTCTAAGACAGAAGGGCAAGGGATGGGCAAAGGATTGGGTTAAGTGACTTGCCCAGGGTCACATAGCTAGGAAGTGTCTGACACCAGATTTGAACTCGGGTCCTCCAGACTCCAGGTCTAGCACTCTATCCACTTTGCCATCTAGCTGCCTCATATTTATAATGTACACAGTTTCATAAGTTCCTGTTAGACATACACAGGTTGTCTCTGCCTAGAGAACATAAGCATTTTGGAGGCAAAAGCTGCTTCCTCCTTCTATTTGTAACCTCAGCACTTAGCACAGAGCTCACCACACAGTAGGTGCTTACTAAATGATTGCTGCTTGATTGGCTTGCCCAAGGTCTCATAGGTGGCAGGTATATGAATGGGAATTTCAACCCATGTTTTTATGATTCCAAGTCCAACTCATGAAGAGAGAGTCCCTGCTCTCTAGGAAATTACAGTCTCATGGGCCTGGGGACAGGAGGGAAGTGTTGGGCTTTCAAACCATAGCCAGGGCTGGGAGGAGCCTTAGAAGCCATCTAGTCCTACCTCCTCACTCTACATATGAGAAAAATGAAGAATCCTGCTTCTGCCATTTCATAGCTATTGACATGGGAAAAGTAATATAATTTGTCTGGTCCTCAGTTTCCCCCTCTGTAAAATGAAAAGATTGGAGTTGATATCCTCTAAAGTCCCTTCCAGATCTGAATCTATGCTATGCTATCTATGACTCTTCTCATTTTCCCAGGGCCACATGGCTAGTAAATGTCAAAGGCAGGATCAGAATTTGAACCCGGGACATCCTGGCTCCCAGTCTAGTGCTCTGCCCCCTTTGTAGGTCAAGAGATCTATTAGTGAAGTCCGCCATCTTGAATCAAGTAAAGTGGGATGCTCTTTACTTTGTAGGTGAGGCCACAGAGGCCCAAAGAGGTGGGCGTGGGTTAGAGCTCCCCAGTGATGGACGGCTCACGTCTTTGCACTTTCAGTGGCGGTGGCCAGCCACCAACTCGTTGGACGAATCAGGAGTGCTGAGGCTGTGTGACATGACTTATGTCCTCAACGTGCTATCCTGAGCCAGCCTTGGACAGGAGCCAGCTGGATCCCAAGCTCCCATTACCCAGGGCTTGGCCGCCAGCCACCTTTGTCCAGAAGCTGTGCTAACGGGAAAAGGAGCCCTGGGACATCCCCACGCTCCTTGCTGGGGCCGCACCTGGCAGAGGACACGGCCCACGGCCCCCACTCATGATCAGGAGCACCAGCTCCCACGGAGGTGGGTGACCCTGCTGGAAGAACAGAGCATGTCCAGCTGCCATCGGCTACCTAGAAACATCTGCCCTTTAAAGCCAATCCCCCTCCTGCCTTTCAAACTGGCTTCCCTTCTTCTCTCTCTTTTAAACCCTTGTCTTCCATCTTAGATTCAATACTGTATATTGGTTCCAAGGCAGAAGAGGACAAAGGGCTAGTCAATGGGGATTAGGGGACTTGTCCAAGGTCACATAGCTAGAAGAGACTGAGGCCAGATTTGAACTTAGGACCTCCCATCGCTAAGCCTGGCTGTTGATCTTCTAAGCCACCTACCTGCCCCATGCCTCCCTTATTCTCCTGCTAAATCCCAAGCCAACAGGGAGGTTATGGGACATGGCCAAGATCACACACCTAGTGAGTGATGGAACTAGAAGTTTGTCTACTCGTGGTCTGGAAGACCAGGGTTTGAAACCCGATTCAGACACTTCCTTCTTATGGATACCGAGAGAATCCCTTCCTCTCTCTCTAGACCCAAGATCCTCCTTTGTAAAATGAAAAAAGGTTGGCGCTGAGGTCCTCTAAGGCCCCTTCTAGTTCTGAATCCCTGCTCCAACTCTCTGAAATGGTCATATTAGCTTGGGAAGGGGTGGGGAGATGGAGAACATCTTTGGAGTTGGAAACTCCCAGGTGAGAGAACCCCTTCTACCCATGCAGATCAAGACTCCTAGAGTTGTTTGGGGGCACTGGCAAATTCCAGGATCAGTATATGACTTGAACTCAGGTCTCCCTGACTGAGGCCAGCTTCCTTCTTTACTAAGTGCTTACATTTGTAAAGCATTTTAAGTTCTGCAAAGTACTTAACTTTGTCTCATTGATCTTCACGACATCCTCCATGAAGATAAATGATACAGGAATTTTGATGTCCATTTTACAGGGGAGAAAACTGAGGCTCCAACATGTACCTGCCTAGGAATGCCCAACTGGTGTGGAATCTGAAATCTGAATCTCTCCTGATGCCAAAAGAGGTCCCTTTCCTGAGAAACCACACTTAAGGGAACCTCTTCAGAGGCAATGCTTCCTTGAGCCATTCTTCTTAGGTGTGAGGTATGCAACTTACAGAGCTGGGAACTGGACTAGGGGGAGGATCACAAATTTGGAGCAAGAAGGGACTTTACTGAGTCCTGTCCCTTTGGTGTCTGGAGGGCAAAGGAAGGCTATAGTAGATTTCTAGTTCATGGGGACTCAAAGATTAGACCATCCAACCAGCCCATTTTGCAGATGAGAAAAACCATGATCCTGTCCATATCTTGTATGGATATTATTGTTTGCATGCTGTTTCCCCATGAAACTGAGCTTCTAGAGACTAGAGATTGCCTTTCCCCAGAATGCTTGTTGGCTTGTCTAGAGACCAGCCTACTTGCCCAAGGCCATCCAATCTCGAATCCTTTGACTTCAAAACCAATTGTCTTCCCACCCTACCAAACCGATGCTTCGCTCATGGGAGATCCATGAGAAAAGAGGTCCCGACAGTGAATGGGGGGCTTAGTAAGACCTGACACTGATTAGGGGGTGGCAGAGGAGGCCATTTGGGAGAGAGCCCCTCCTGGGGGCTGGGAGGGCAAGCAAAGTGAGTGGTACAAGGAGTTTGGAAGAGGAAAGAATTTGCGAGAGAAATATTGAAGGAACAAGGACTTCTGAAAACCCTTCTTGTGTGTCTTAGAATCAATACTAAGATCAGTTCCAAGGCAGAGGAGAGGTAAGGACTAGGCAATGGCTTAAGTGACTTGCCCAGGGTCACACAGCTAGCTAGGAAGTGTCTAAGGCCAGAGATGAACCTAGGACCTCCCATCTCCAGGCCTGGCTCTCTATCCACTGAGCCACCTAACTGCCCTGGAAGAGGGACTTCTAATTCTGAGAAGACCAAGAATGAACAGACTTTGCCACCCACCATGCAGCTGCACCCTCCTTTGTGTGTTGGAATGTAAGCTTCTTAAGGCAGGGACTATCTCACTTTGGTATGTGTTACAGTTGCTTAGTATAATGCCTGACACATAGGAAGCGCTTAGCAAGTGCCTTTTCATTCATTCATTCATTCATTCATTCATTCATTCATTCATGATGGAAGCAGTGGCATGCAGGCACCATGGAGAAAGCTAAGAGCCAGCATCCACCAGGAGATGGACCTTGTCCCCAGCTCCCTGAAAGCCAGGGCAGAACAGGGGAGGTTTCATTGGCCTGGAGTCCTATAGGGCTCCTGCCTGTCTGGAAGGAGCCCCACTTTGTAAGGGAGCCCTGGGGGCCTGAGAGGAGGAAACGAAGGGACGGGGGGGGGGTTGGAAGTAGGGTGGGACAGAGCAGGTCAAGGAAAAAGAAAAGAAGGGGAAACTGAGGACAGAAGCCCCTTCCCATCTCTGCATCTCCTCATCAGCAAAATGAGATGATTGGACTGAGGGTTCTCTCAGGCACTTTTCCAGCTAGATCCCCTCCCCTGGGACCTGTTTGGAGAAGAAATCCAGGGTCCTAACTTAGGACCCCTTGAATCTTATTTCTGAGACCAGAAGCACAGAACTGTAGAGCTAGAGAGGGGTCCTCATTGAGCCCACCACCTTATTTTACAGGTGGGGAAACTGAGTCCCAAGGAAATGAAGTGATTTGCCCAAAATCTCATGGCCAGTAAGTGGAATTTGAACCCAGGTCCTCTGACTTCAGAGCTAAGTCTCTTTCCACTGGGCCAAGCTGACTTTCAATATCATTTGCACCCAGGACCTGAGAAGCCTCAAAGACAGTGACAAGTCTGCATGGCTGCTCCCTTAGGACCCCATCCCCAATTCTGTGCTCCCTGTGGGCGGGGGGGGGGCCTCCCCTGAAACACACACACACACACACACACACACACACACACACACACACACAGAGGCCTTGTGGGGTAGAAGGAGGCAGGTAACGGAGGCCGATGGTCACATAGCTTTATTGATGAGATTTAGCAGCAAGAATATGGCAACAGTGAATTGTGTATGTACAAGCGCAACCCTGCTGGTAGCCCTGATCCCCTCCCCACCCTCTCTGCCCACCCTGGTGCCAGGGCCCAGGGTCCTCCTCCTTTATGGTCCTCGCTAAGACCCGCCCCCCAGATGCATCCTCCCAGCCCCTTCCTGCTTTGGGGAGGACAAGCAATGAGACTCGCACCGAATTGTCCCCACCACCACCCCCAACCCAGTCTGAACGTCTTATGCCAAGCACATGCCTCGCCCGGCCCCAGGCTCCCTAACTCACGGCTACCCCGACCCCGGGCGTCCTTCAGAGCAGCAACCAGAGTGGGATGGCCTCTACCTTGTGGTCCCCTGAATGAGAAACCTAGAGGAGAGGAGGGCCCTCCCTTTCTTCTGGAGCCCTGCCATAGCCCCCGAAGCCCTTCCTTGCCCCCCAGTGAGGGGACAGGGGGGGCAGTAAGCTTGCTGAGCTCAGGGGAAGGGGGCGGCGGGCAGGGAAGGGATCGAGGCACCCAGGCCTCACCACACGGAGCACTTATGAGCTGGGTTCATGGGAGAGTTCTTGGGGCAGTGGAAGGCCCGGCCAAACTCCTCAAATTGGGACACACTGCCCAGCACCCTGTGGGGAGAATGAAGTCAAGAGATGGCTACCCTTGTGGTCCAAAAGCCCGAGTTCAAATCCTGGCTCTGCTCTTTTACAACTATGCGTATGACCTTAGGTAAGTAACTTCTCTCTGGGCCTCAAGGGGCCTCGTTGGTAAAATGAGGGAGTGGAACCAGATGGCCTCTGAGGTCCCTTTTCTTTTGTGCATCTTTTATTCTAAGCACCTCAAACGGGATTGTCGTTACTTCTCATTTCCACACGAAGACACCCAAGGCGTAAACTTGAAGGCCATGTAAGGGCTGCCAAGCGGTCAATTCCCGCAAGCGGGACCAAGAGTGAGAAGCCTTAACGCAGCCTTCCGTTGTCTAGAGTCTCCCGTTTCCTCCCTCTCTTTCATTCAGAGCAGCCGAGCCTCCACCATCATGGCTCGGGCTTGTCGGCCACCAAAGAGCCCCGACTGGTCAGCCTCGGGGGGAAACGAGAGAACGTGGAAGAGATCCAAAGGCCGACGTGGAAATGAGCGCACTGAATCCACTTTTATAACCCAAGAAGATGCAGAACAAGTCAGAAAAATGGCAACTCCCCGAAAGCCTGGTGTTCCTCGTTAGAGGTACGGACGGAATTCGGAGGGTCTCCTGACCGTCCTCAATTCTGCCCGATGTGGCCACTCTTCAGGCTGACACCTGTTGCCTGCATCCATGTTCTACATCTAGGGATGACTGAGTCTGACCAGTCAATACTCTCCCAAGAGATGGCTTCCCTGCCCAGTTAACTTCAGTTTCCTAATCTGTAAAATGGGGATGATACAATAATAACTGGGGGCAGCTTGGTAGTGCCGTGGATAGAGTGCCAGGCCTAGAGATAAGAGAAGGTCCTGAGTTCAAATCTGGCCTCAGATACTTCCTAGCTGTGTGACCCTGGGCAAGTCACTTACCTCTCCAAGATGGAAAGTAAGGGTTTAAAATAGTAATAATAATAATACCTGCCTCAAAGGAGCATGATGGGTGAGATCATTGTGAACCGTGCAATGCCAGAGAAGTTAGCTGTCATGCTTAGAATCAAGATGGGGGCTGGACCTGTGACTTCAGTGCTAACAGAGAGCTCTACTTCCTCTCTCTACCCAGGTCAGCTTAGCATCTTCTCTGAAACTTAGAGCGAGTTTCTTAGAAGCTAAGCAACTCAGGGCAGCTGGGCAACTCGATGGATTAAGAGTCAGGTCTTAGGACAGGAGGTCCTGGGTTCAAATTTAGCCTCGGACACTTCTTAGCTGTGTAACCCTGGGCAAGTCCCACCCCCACCCCCCATGGCCCAGCCCTCACTGCTCTTCTGCCTCGGACCCAGAACGGAAGGTAAGATTTTTTAAAGAGAGAAGCTAAATGCCTTTCCCAGGACACCGGGTTTGAACCCAAGCTCTCCAGCTAATGGCCGCCATGACTAGAATAGTAGTTCACAAGTACACAGTGCTCTAAGGTCTTGGAAGCCCTTTCCTCTTTGTTAAGCCCGTTTTTTCAGATGAGAAAGTTGAGACCCAGAATGGCCTAGTGGCCTTGTCCGTGGTCTTACCACCAGTGAGTGTCAGAGCTGAGATTCGAACCCAGCCTGCCAGCTTCCCAATATAGCATTCTTTCTCCACTGGCTCCTCTGTCCCCGCCCCCTCCCAGAACTCTCTGTGCCTTGGGACAGTCCCTCCCAGCAGATCCATCCCGAAGCAGGGCAGGAGGACTCGGTACCTGTAGTGCTCTGGGGCATGCTTGTCAGTCAGCACCTGAAGGTAGATGGACTGGGACCTCCGCTTGATGCACCAGTTCTAAGCCAAAGTGAAGGTGGAAGAGTGGGAAGAGAGAGTGGGATTGGGAGGGCTGAGCAGCTGGAGTCCCCTGAGCCCCCCCTGCTCCCTCGCGTCCCCTCGCCTCCAGGACTGGCCCTGCAGGACCCAGACAGTGACTTTCGGAGCTCTCCAACCATCAGGATGTCCAGTCCCTTCAGCCGCCATCTTGTCAAAAGGCCAAGAGATCCTAGACCTAGACTTGGAAGGTCTCCCATTGGCCATTCAGTCCAGACCTCCCATTTTACACATGGAGAAACCGAGGCTCAGACAATAAAGTGATTTGGCAAATCACACAGCAAGCGTCTAAGACAGGACTGGAGCTCGCATTTCCCTGGCTTCCCAGTCAACCCTACTAGGCAGGGGACAGAAAGAAAACCGAGGCAGGGGAATGAGAAGGGTTTCATTCCCTCTTTCTCAAAGACCCAGCTTTCCACGAGCAGGGGGATGATAGACAGATAGCTGCGTGGGACAGTGGACAGAGTGGTGGGCCTGGAGTCAGGAAGATCTGAGTTTAAATCCTGCCTCAGACATGGTCTGCCTTAGTTTTCTCATCTGCAAAATGGAGATAATAACAGCACCTGCCTAGCCCAGTGTGTGGCGCCTAGTAGGTGCTATAGAAATGCTCATTTCACCCCACCCGAAACACATACCCTTTTCCTATAGAATTCAGCTTTGTGAACAATAAATGAAGGTAGGAGGAAGACCCACGGGGCTCTTGGCTAGTACCTGGGCAAAGGCAATAAAGAACAGCTGGTCGTGGGTGTACTTGAGGCGGTAGAGGGGATGCTCTGGGCCGTGTTCCCGAACCCACTTCTGATAAGCCTGAAAAGGCACACAGAATTCTTCAGGGCTGGGGCCACAGCAAACCTGGCAAGCCCCAGTTGGACCCAGGACAGTGGACCCTCCTCCACTTAGGTATTCCCTCGTGCCAGGAAAATAACAGAAATTGTGGTGGTGGTGGGGGGGGAACCCTCCTCCCCTGCAGGGACACCATGAAGGAAGGAGCTGAGGGCTGGGGGGAAAACCTGAGCAGCACTTACATAATAGGCGAGCTTGAGGCCGCCCATGTCGGCAATGTTCTCCCCCAGCGTGTGCTTCCCACTGACCTAGGGAGTGGTTATTCTGATGAATGTTCTCTTCCTTTCTCATCCAACTGGACGACCCTTCTGCTTGGCCACTGCTAAGGCCCTCCACCAGCCCGTTAGGGGGTCGTAGCACCCCTAAAGCTACCCTGGGAAGCCTAGTCTTCTAACACTAGGGGCCACTGGTCCAACCCCCTCATCTTACAGGAGAAGGAACTGAAGCCCCAAGAGAAGAGGCAACTGTCCCAAAGTCACATTTATAGAAGGGGAAGGGGCAGAACTTGAACCCAGATCCTCTGATTCCTTTCCCCCATTCCATGCTGCCTTCTAGATCCCTGCTTCTTCGGAGTCCCATACTGATTGGGTTCTCTTGTCTTCAGGAGTTCTGTGCTGTTCTCCTCTGCGGGCATGTGCAGTGCTCTTTGCCCACAGAAATGGAGCCCACTTGAGCTGAGGATGGCCCTGCCTTGTTTGGGGACAGGAGGCAGCTTACCCGCTGGTTGTAGACCGTGAAGTTGTCGTAGAGGCTGACAATGCATTCTGCCTTGCGGAGGAACTGGCTGTAGGAGGCCTCCGTCCACCAGTGCATCAGGTTCCCTGAGCGGTCATACTGGCCCCCTGTGGGGGACCACAATCCCTAAGCTCCTGAGACTCTTGCTCTCTGTCCTGGGTTCAGCCCAGGCCCCTGCCCCAACCCTGTGCTTTCAACCAAGAGATTTGGTGATCTAAGGGTCCGGGGTTCTCAGACACCCATACATACACTCGGACCAGCGAGAACCAGGCAAGGTGAACCCTGGGGGTCCCCGGAGTGGGGGGAGAGGGAGGAGATAGAGAAAATATAGTCATGGGTCCAAGCCCCAAGACCTTTGGGTGGGCAGCCAGGAGGAACTGTGGGAATCCAGAGTTTCATTTACCCCAGTCATCGTAGCCATGGGTCAGCTCGTGCCCAATGATAGTGCCGATACCCCCATAGTTCAGAGATCTGTGGGCACCAGACAGTATCAGGTCAGGAGTTGGGACGACTCCCTTGCCCTCCTTCAAAAAAATCCCACCCAGAAACTGAAGATCAGAAAACCAGGACCCCTTTTCATTACTGAGCTTATTGGGTAGTGGATGAAGTCATTGATTTGGAGTCAAGAAGACTTGAGTGCAAATCCCAATTCAGAGGCTGCCCAGCACTCTAACCCTGGACAAGGCACTTAAAATTCCCTGAGCTTCAGTTTTCTCATCTGTAAAATGGGGGTAATAATAGAACCTCAAAGAGTTATTATAAGGATCAAATGAGTCAACATATTTGAGTGCTCTGCAAATCTTAAAGGATCCTAGAAATGGTCCCTACTATTATTTTCATCCTGGCAGCAATAATCTCCAAAGCTGAGAAGAGACGTGGTTCGACCCCAGAGGGCAGATCTAGCAATGAGAGGGAGTGAAGATGGGCTGCACGTTACCTTTCCCCTCTCCCATAGTTAATCATAGTCTAGTCTTGAATGCAATTTCTACATTTCTCCACTCAACCCACTCTCACAGCTGGCCTTCCCTGGAGCTGCTCTTGGGATTAGTATGACCCAAGCTGCCCCAGGAAGCTTCGCAGCCCATATTTCCTCATGACTCATGACAAACACCCCCAGAGCCTATTAGCCTCTCCCCCTTCCCTCCCTGTAGCGGTGCCTCCCACCCTCAAGTGAGTAAGTTCTCTTCATCTCTCATTGTTCAGACTTCTGGACTTTCCTCAATCCATTTTGGACTCCACCATCTTTCCATTCTCCCAACCTCTTCATTGCTTCTTTCTCTTTGACCCCATACTCAACTGTCTTTCCTAAAGTTACCCAATGACTCCTAATGATCAGAGCCAGTGGTCTTTTCTCAGTCTTCATCCTTCTTGATCTCTCTGAGGCTTTTGACACTATCTTTCTAGAAATTCCCTCTAGGTCATCATGATACTACTCCGTCTTGGTTTTCTTCTTCAGAATTTGATCATTATGTTACAACCAGTGGAAATGTGCGTTGGCCATGGGTGGGGGGAGAGCGGGGGGTGAAGGGGAAAGTGGGGGCATAAAGTATAGAAACAGATTAAAAATGAATATTAATAAATGTCTAATAAAAAAAAAGAATTTGATCATTTAGGGCAGCTAGCTAGCACAGTGGGTAAAGTACCAGGTCTAGAGTTGGGAAGATCTGAGTTCAAATCTGACCTCAAATGCTGCCTAACTCCTGGGCAAGTCACTTAATTCCCATTGCCTAACCCTTACCACTCTTCTGCCTTGAAACCAATACTTAGTATTGATTCTAAGATGGAAGGTAAAGGTTTAACAAAGAGAGGGAGGGAGGGAGAGCGAGAGAGAGAAAGAGAGAGAGACAGAGAGAGAGACAAAGAGAGAGAGAGACAGAGAGACAGAGAGAGAGAAGTCAAGATAATATCTATAGAGAGTTTCACACAGTCCCTGGAGTCTAGCAGACACATCATAAGAGCTTAATCCCTTCCCATTGCCTTCAGGCTTGTAACCTTTGCAGTATCCATGATCCCTCTCTCTTACCCCAAATATCAGAATAGTTGTCAGATCTTGTCATTTCTCCCTCCACAACACCTTTGGAGTCTGTTCCCTTCTCTTCACTGACAGTCATCACCCTGCATCAAGCCCTCACTGCCTCTCATCTGGGTAACTCCAAGAGCCTTCTCATGCGTCTCCCTGCCTCTACGATTTCCCCAGTCCAGTCCAGTCCACCCAACACTGCCCTCCCCACTCAGCTGTTAAAATGATTTTCCTATAGGGCAGTTCTAGGTTTAATTCTAATTGCCTCCCAAAACCTACACTCAAATACTACTTCATCTTTAGCCGATCCTTCCATATTTTGCACAAAGTTTATAGTGTATAATTGTTAGTGCACTAGTACATCTATATGTAATTTATCCATAAGTATACATATATTGTAGGAAGCTAGGTGGCGCCATAGTACATGGAGAGCCAAGCCTGGTGTCAGGAAGACTTATTTTCTAGCTGGGTGACCCTAGGCAAGTCACTTAACCCTATTTGTAAATCGGGCTTTGTCATCTATAAATTTTCTGGAGAAGTAAATGGCAAACCAATCCAGTATCTTTGCCAAGAAAACCCCCAATGGGGTCACAAAAGAGTCAGACATGACTGAAATGAGTGAACAAAAATAAATACACATATGCGGGGGGAGGGGGAGAGGGTTAGTGAGGCTCAACAACATTTTACTGCTAGGAAGGAGAATGCTAAGTAAAACGTTTGGACACCATTGCTGTAGAGACCCAGGCCCAGGGTCAGAGACTCTGGCTTTTAGTTCCAGCTCTGGCTGACCAGTTGTAACTCGGGTTTAGATTCATTGTACTTCTCTTCCCTCAAGGGGACATGGCAAATCACTTAAGCTCTCTGGGTCTCAGTTTCCCCATCTGTAAAATGATGGACTAGACAGCGTCTGAGAACCCTTGAAGCTCTAAATGTTGGTTCCTCTGATCCCTTCTCTACCTCTGGGAGCCACAGGCCAATTGCAGAAGCTAATCTCTCACCAGTGTCCAGTGGTTCTAAGACCCAAGGTGGGCTGGAGGCTGGGGTCAGCTCTCAAAGATTCTCCATGGGCAAGGTCTTGCAAGGAGGGATGAGGTGAGGGTGGAGTTTCCAGGAGAACAAGCCCTGGAAATACTCACTGTGGGAAGTCAGGGTCATAGAGAGTAGGTTGGAGGATGCCAGCTGGGAACACTGCATAGAAAAGTACTTAGATCAGAATAGGTAGGGACCCTTCTTCGGCCCCCTATTCCAGAAAGGATGGTGTATGCCCTGGATCTCCCCAGGCCCCAGCTGTTAACCACCACCCCTCCCTCAGGCTGCCTCCTAGTAGAATCTGGTTCCCAACTGCCCCCTTCACATTCCTCTCCTGTGGTTCCCTAAAGATCTGGAAAAAAAAACAAACCTTTGCCCACTGGGCAGCAAGGCAAGTAACTCCGTAAAACTAGAATGTTCCTGCAGGAAAGGGGCAAAGCTTGGAGTAGGAGGGGGCTTCCAGTTGGCCCCTGGCCCAGAGTATCAAGTGAGTGAGTGATAACTATTGCCCTCCCCTTCTCCCAAGGCAGCTACAGTAGTGCCCCCTCCCAGGATCAGGTCTATTACTGCCCCAGTGCCTCTCCGATGTCTCCAGATCTGTACCCCTGTGGATGGCAGCCCTATCGCTTGAGTCAGTGAAAGCTCAGGGAGGCAGAAGACTCCCCAAAGACCCGTTTGTCTCTTGCTTACCCATTTGGTTCTTGTTGGGAAGATAATATGCATTCAGAGCTTGTGGGGGGAGCAGCCACCTACAAAAAGAGTGTCCTTCACAAAGGCTCATCCAGCCAGAGACAAGCCTGAGGTCCTGCACTCTGGGATAGGCCAGATCTGTCCCCTCCCTGCCACCAGATCCCCTGGCATTACTGCCCCCTCAGCCCCATACTCACACTACTGCTCCAGGAACAGACAGCAAGAGGTGGCTATCCTTGCAGCATCATACAGTGGACAGCCCCAGTGCCAGGGGCTTCTAGGGTCAGAGGACCCCAGGTGAAATCTTAACTCTGGCTGTTTACTACCAGTGTGACAAGTCATCTAACGTCTCTGGACTTCAGTTTCCTCAAATGTGAAATGACGGGGTGGACTCTGGAGAGGGGTCTACAAGAGATTCTTGGTCCTGGCAGCCTTGCTCAGAGGCCTCTTGCTGATCTTCCTCATGAATTTCTCTCCCCTGAGCCACTATCACCTCTGTCTTCTGTCCTGCTCATGTCCACCCATCTTACTTTCAGGTAATGTTTGTATACATCTCATCTCTCTCATTAGGCTGTAAGCTCCTCAGGCCACAGTGCCCTTACATTTGCCAATAATCAGATACAGTAAAAGCCAAAAAAATAGTCCTATGAAAAAGATCTGAGGGTTTTAGTGGACCTCAAGCCAATAGTGTTGCCAAAGGTAGTTAGCAGAGTTCATACTATGGTAGGCTTTATTAAAAGCAGGGACAGCCAGGTGACACAGTGGATAGAGAATCAGGCCTTGATTGGGTTCAAATGTGACCTCCAACTCTTCCTAGCTGTGTGACCTTGGGCAAGTCACTTAACTTCAATTGCCTAACCCTCCACCACCCATCTGCTTTAGAACTGATACCTGGTATAGAGTCTAAGATAGAAAGTAAGTGTTTTGTTTTTTAAGAGCAGTGAAGTGCCCAACACTAGGGAGGTCGTTATCAAGTTGTCTCCTGCCCTTGACAACATCTCAGATAGTGCAACCAGTTCTGGACGTCACATTTTAGGATGGCTACAGAGCCATCCTTAGAGCATCTGGGGGAAAGGCAAACAGATAAATGAGTAATCTGTGCACGTCCTTCATATAAGGAAGGGTTGAAGGGACTAGGGATGTCTTGCTTTCAGAGGTGACATGAAAGTTGTCTTCCAACACTTGAAGGACTGTCCTGAGGCAAAAGGATTATCCTGGGCCTGGAGGGTAGAACCAGGGGCCTTGGGTGGAACAGAAGGGAGAAAAGATGTATTCTGCTTGGTCCAAGAGGGCAGAGCCAGGAACAATGGGGAAAGTTATAGAGAAAGTCATTTTGGCTCAGGGTAGAAATGCTGCCCTTGAAAAGAACCATCCTGGAGCAGAAGGGGTTGTGAGTGGGGCAGTGAGTCCTAGTCCCAGGAGTTATCCTAGCAGAGGCTGGATAGCACAGGCCTTCCTGGTCCAGCTTTGGAACAGGGATAGCTGCTGAGGCTCTCCCATCCTGGTTTGAAAGCCCCAATCTACAGCCTCGCCTGTTTGCCCTGGAGCCCCCAGCCTGACCACTCTCTCTGGGTTCCACCCTGCTGGGCCCAGCTCACAGCTGATGGTACCCACGCGGACTTATCCACCTCCTGCCGGATCTTCTTGACTGATAACTGGATGCTGAAGCGGATGCTGTTCAAGATGTTCTTAAAATAGGTCTTCTCATGGACCTCAAACTGCAAGAGGAAGAGGGGAAAGGGAAGGACAAGGAATGAGGAAGAAGAACAGGGGGAGGAGGAAGAGGAGAGCTGCGATGGGCTGAGTCACTGAGTCAGAGCTAGGCAAGCTCAGGGCATTGGCCAAGCCAGGGGAGTTCAGGCAGAGTAGTCTGGGCTATGGGGAAGAGCTGGGCTGCACTGAGCTGGGCCTGGGCTATGAGGTGGAGGGGACTGGTAGATATGGCCCCTATTCCCTATCTATGCATCCCAAGGCAAGTCTTCATCAATGCCTGGGCTAAAAAGGGTCAATGAATGACTCCCTGGCATGTTTCCCACAACAATCCCTTTGAAACAAGGGGCCCAAATACTCTTATCCCCACTTGACAGTTGAGGAAACTGAGGCCTTCCCAGAAGTATATTTAGAGATGCTGAATGGTGTAGTTAAAAAAAACCTGGCTCAGTGAAAGAAGAGATCCCTTGACTTGGGGGGGGGGGGGTCAGGAAGTCCTGGGTTCAGATTCTGCTTCATATACACACAGCTATGTGGCCATGGACAAGACACTTTGATGCTCTGGACCTCAGTTTCTTTAGCCATAGAATGGGAGGGGGGGGGTTCCATCCCTTAAGTCTATTCAGGCTCTTAATCTATGAGCCTAGGCTTGAGTTTAAGTCTGAGTTCTTCCACTCACTGCCTGTGTGACCTAAAACATGACTCAGGATTTGGTGTCAAGAAGTCCTGGATTCAAATCCTGCCTCAGATACTTCCTAGCTTTGTGACCCTTGACTTCTTAATGCCTCCCTTTCTTCCTTTGTACAGGTTAGATGACCTCCCAGCTCTTGCTTAGCTCTAAATCTGAGCCTGTGAACTATGATCCCAAACCCAGAGTTCTCTCCACTCTGCCCCAGTCTGCCTGCCTGCCTCCCATATCTACCCTGTAGTTAATGATGAGAGGCTTTGGGGTCCTTGTGACAGCTCCTGCTGCTCTGTGTGGGGGTGGCCCAACCAGAGCCACTGGGGAAGGGTGAGAAGCTCTCCCAAAAGACTTCCTCCCTGGACCTCCCATAACCCAGCTTGCCAGGGAACCATGGCAGCTGGGGGAGGGCTGAGGGGCCCCTTACCTCATACTCCTTGTCAATGGCTTCTGGCTTGAGCAGGAAATCAGGGTACCCCACCATCACCATCATGTACTGGAGCTGAGGACAAAAGAGGGAATGGGGAAGGGCTCACAGCATGATTCTGGAGGACATGATCATGCCCTGTTGAGAGGGATGTAGGGCCTCATCCCCTGAGACTGAGGGAGGGCCGGGCAAAAGCCCTGGGCGTAAGGGTGGAGTTGCAACTCCTAGATTAGTGATGGTGAACCTTTTAGAGACTGAGTGCTCAAACTGCAACCTTCACGCAGCATGTGAGCCCCCACCTTACCCCAGACAGAGGAGGGAGGAAGCACTCCCATTGGGCTCCTGGGCAGAGGGGTGGATGATGGGAGAAATGTCCTCAGGTGCACGTTGAGAGGGGGAGGGAACAGCCCCCTCCAACATGCATGCCATAGGTTTGCCAACAGGGTCCTAGAGAATCCTCAGCTTAGTCTGCCTCAGCAGAGGGGCACCAAGTTAGGGTTAGGGAGGCAGCAGGAGAGGTGAGGCATCCTATCCCCTGTGTGCAAAGGGGATTGAGGGGAGAATGAGGTCAAGAAGATGGGTAGTTGCCCTCTCACCCTGTGGGCCCTAGCCATCATGTTCCCTGGAAGTAAAGTCAACCAACCTTCTCCACAAAACCACCCCTTTCTGGCCCGGTACCTTGGCCCTCGCTGCTGCCTTGGTTTCCTTGTCCATCCAGTCCAGTTCGTCCAGACGTTGGCCGAGAATGTGTTTGATATCCTCTACCAGCTGCTGTACCTGCCAGGGTTGGGGTGGGTGTTGGGAGTCAGAGGAGATCCCCACCCTCAGGCCAGCCACCACAGCTTGGAGTCAGGAAGTGTAGAGGTGGGGCCTCAGCCCTGGATCTCATCATCCCAGGCAGCTCCTTCTCGCTGTCTCAGCCCACCCCAGTGAACCCTCTGTGGGACCCACTAGGTCCCTCTCATCCCTCATTGCCCCAACCTTTCAGACCCAGAATCTGTCATTCAACTTCTTTAAGGCTCAGTTTCCCCGCCTATGAAACAGAAGTCATAGAGCTCAAGCCAGGAGGGTCTTTGGAGACCACTAGGATCATAGGATCATAAATCAAGGTGGGAGGGCCCTTCAAGGCCACTTATTCCAACGCCTTCATTTCACAAATTAGGGAACTGGATCCCACAGATCTGTGGTCACATTCAGCAAAAGAGCTGAGATGGTACTTCCATCTACTGACTCCACGGTACCAAGTTCTAATCCTTCTGATGGAGAGATAGACGAGGTTCAGAAAGGTTCTCTCTAGAGGTTTGGAGTTTTCACTAGCATTTAGTAAGAGATGAACTGACTAGGTTCTGGGGATCCAAAGAGGCCCTGCCCTCAAGGGGTTTGCCATCGACTAAACTGGATCTTCATAGGTGTATGGGGTAGAAAGGTAGGGCAGGCACTACCCCACAACAGGCAGACTGAGCCCTTCTAAGAAGCTAAATGACTTGTCCCAGGGTGGAACTATGCCCATTTTGCAGACGAGTAAACCTTGGAATCTAATCCTCCAATACTTGGAGTCTGGAGTTGAAGAGGCTTGCCTAAACATCTAGCCTAGGAGGAGAGTGGCAGGATTTGAACCCTGATCCCCAAGACAGACCCTAGACCAAGGCTCTCTGAATCCCACCCACCTTGGCTGCAGGTCTAACCTTTGCTTTGCTTGCTGCTGAGAAGTGTTCGTGCACGAAGAGGGCCCCGAGGGCCATGCCAAAGTGTCGGTTGGCCTGGCCCAGGCAGACTCTGGCCAGCTCCTGGGGCTTGTCGCTGCCCTCCATCTCCCGGGACAGGTCGTGCAGTGCTGTTCGGAAGGGCTGGGACAGATGCTCACTCAGAACCACCACCACCCGCCACACCAGGTAATTGTGGAGGATCCTGGGGAAGGGATGAGAGGAGGCTCGACAGGGCAAGACGGCTGGGGGCTGAGGGAGCCAGGCTGCTCTGGGCTCAGCCTCTGTGAGCTTCAGGACCCGGGCATTCAGGCTGGGGGGAAACAGGGCAGAGCCCTCGCCTCCTCTCCCCACAAAGAGCCCAGAATGGGAGCGGCATCGCCCATCTGCACAGCTCTCCGCTTTCCAAAGTCCTTTCGCCAAAGCCATCGCCTTTCATCCTGACATCAGTAATATCTTCTGGTCAGTTTGCACTCGCTGAATCATTCCCTACCGGTGCATACTAGAATTTGCTTTACCACAACTGCATTGGAGAGCTCCTGGGGTTACTGAGAGGTTAAGGACTTTTCCAGGGTCACACAGCCAGCCTATGATACAGGCAGAACTTGAATTCAGCTCTTTTTGATATCAAAGTCATTGCACATTAAGCCTTTCATGGAGAAGGAGGAGGATGGTGATGAAGATGAGGATGAGGAGGATGGTAAAGAGGAGGAAGACAATAATGGATATTTATAGGGCAGTTCAAGGTTTCCAGAGTGCTATTTTATCCCATCCAGGCTTCTCAGCAGCCCTTCGAGAGCAGCTAGCACTCTTCCCTTTTTGCCTATGAGGAAAAAGGCCCAGGGAAGGGACGAGACCTCCACAGGGTTACACAGCTAGTAAAGGTCAGAGGCAAGATTTGAACCCAGATCTGTCTTGGACAACACAGCTCTGGACATGGAGCTACAGAGTATGGGTAGAATCTAGCTCAGAAGCCAGAGAGGAAAACAGGGTGGTTGTTATAGTTGTTGAAATCAGGTGAAATCACTCGTCGAAATTTCCACCCAATGAGTTGTTGGCCAAGCTAGGACTAGAACCCAGGTCTCCTGACTCCCATGCTGCCACCCTGGTGCTTTCTGGAGGAGGGATGGAAGAGGCTCCAGGCACTTCCTTCATATGGAGTGTCCAGTCAGAAGCCAAGTCCCTACTGTAGGAATCTCCGGCAGGAATTTTGGGGCACACGAGAGCTGGCTGTATGGGGAAGGCATGGAGAGCCAGCCTTGGCTCCCTGGAGGTGGAGGACCACTAGGGGCTGCCATGCCGCTGTCTTGGGTTGACCAGCCAGCCAGGGCCCAGGTGAGCCTCCCACCCTCCCTCCACCAGGTAGGTACCTGCGGGGTGTGGAGCGGATGAGCTGGGACACCTGCTGCATGTACTCTGTGGCCAGCAACACCACCTCTTCATCTTCAGAGAAGTCCTCTTGGAAGATCTGGTCAAGGAGCCACTTCCATCGGAGCTGCGGGAGGCACAGAACGGCAAGGGCAGGAGGGGATAACCAGAGCTCAAAATTCACAGAGTGCTTCCTTCCCAAGAACCCTAAAGAGCAAGTGGTTTGAGCCGTATCGGTCCCACTTCACAGGTGAGGAAACCAAGTCTCTGCAAGAGGAAGTGACTTGCCCAGGGTCACCCAGACTCGAAGGATCTGAGTCAGGATTCCAAGCCAGTTCCCTTCTAGTTCTGTGATCTAACAGGAAAAGTGCTGAATGTGGAGTCAGAAACGAACTGACTTAGAATCCATCCTTCAGCCCTCAGGGCCTGAGTAAGTCTGGGCCAGCCTGCAGGAGCTTGAATTCCTTTTCCTCATCTATCAAGGGAGAAGACTGGACAACAGTCACTTAACCTCTCTGGCTTCAGATCACCATCACCATCATCAAATGTATAGAGTGCCTACTATGTGCCGGGCCCTCTGATTCACAGATATCTCAGTCCATCACCACAAAAACCCTGAGAGGTAGGTGCTAGCACGATCCCCATTTTACAGATGGGGAAACTGGGGTTAAGTAACTTGCCCAGGGGTCACACAGCTAGTAAGTGTCTGAGGCTAGATTTGAACTTGGGTCTTCCTGACTCCAGGTCCAGTGATTAGAAAGGCAACAGGGTTAGTGACTTGCCCAGGGTCACACAGCTAAGGAAGTACTAACAGTCAAATTTGAACCCAGGACCTCCTGACTCCAAGACAAGCCACCTCTCCTCCCCCAGAGGCAAGATTTTAATGGCTGTCCTGACTCTAGGGCCACTTTTCTTCTCACTGTACCAGCTTTCTTTTCCCCTCCTCCGGTAAGGAGGGGATCATAAGCGTGTCCATGGATTTAGAACTAGGGAAGTCCTGAGGAGCTTAGAACCCATGAAGCCAAATGATCTCATTTTACAGAGGAGGCAACTGAGTACTAGAGAGGAAAGTGACTTGGTTAAGGTCACACAATTGTTCGAGGCAGAGAAAAAATTCAAACCCAGAGCTCTCACCAACCTTAGCCTAGCTGCTCCTCCCCATCCCCAAACCCAGAGCTTATATTCCTGAATCGGCTCCTCTTGAGGCTCTCCGAAAATCCTCTACAGGGATTTTCCCAGGTCCCAGTTATTTAGCCTCGTCACCCGCCCCCAGCAAAGAGCACTCCCCGAGCGCTCCTCCAAGGCCCCTCCCCTCAGGCCCCGCCCTTTCCCATGGGGGGCCCCCACTCACATGAGGAGTGATCTGTTGAAGCTGTCCCAGGGTCACCTTGTTGTACATGGAACTGATGTCTCGGCGCAGGTCGTCGTACTCAGACACAGTTATCTGATGGAGTAAACCGAGTCATCCCTGGCCTCGGGCCCCTCCTCCCGCCTTGCAGCCTTGCCCTCGCCCCCCTCCTCTCCAGCGCACAGCCGCGACTCTCCTGGCGCCCCACAGCCTCTTCCCAGACCGTCTAACGTGCCCTCCGACGTGCGCTTCCCGGTTCCTAGGCAGAGCCGCGGCCGGGGAGTGAGTGGGAATCCCGGCTGGGCTGGGGAGGGGGCGGGGCCCAAGGCCGGACCAAAGATCGGAGAGGTGGGCTCTCCCGGGGGAACCGAGTGCGGCTCAGTTTCTGTCTGCGTATGGCCAGGCCCGGCTCAGCTAATTAGCAGGTGCTCTTTCTCTGATTGGCCGATAGAAACCGTCCAGGCTGCCTCGGCCCGGGCTGAATGCGCGGCTGAGAGCGGCTGGCCTTCCCTCCCCTCTTCCCTTCCCATCCGTGCCCCGCGGAACTTCCGGATCCAAAGTCCGGCCCGAAAGGCCTAAAAGGCGGGGAGCCGAGTGAGAGAGGTGCGGGGAGCCCCAGGGGCATTCGGGGCGGCCTCTGGGGCCACTCACATTGGCCAGCCTCTGCTCCAGCTGCAGAATCTCCAGGGCCTTCTGCTCCACGGATTCTGCTCCCAGCAGGCCCAGCAGCCGCTCCATGAACACCCGATAGGCGGCCAGGATCTGGGGGACCCACAGAGGCGGGTCAGCTCAGCCTTTGTGGAAGACGCCAGAGCCTGCGGTGCCAGGGCACCCCCCATCCAAGGTGCTGTCCCTGGCCTCGGCCTGAAAGCATGGGTGCAGCCTCTCGGCATCTCCCCACTTCCCGCCCACCGCCTCACCTTCTCACTCTCTTCATCCTGGGCCAAATACAGGGTTCTCTCGGGCAACGTCAGCCCATCCTGGTCAATCTGGAAGAATGGAGAGGGGAAGGGCACGTCTCAGGGTGCGGCATGGCTGCGAAGTCAAGGGGTTTGTCTGGCCTCTAACCACTTCCCTCCCCTCCAGGGGTGACCTGGAAAGGTGGCTGGATCTGGAGTCAGAGGCCCTGAATTCAAATCCCAGCTCTGACCCTGGAGATCTGGAGGAAGGGGGAAGCTTAAGGGAGGCCAAATCTAATCTCTTTTCTCTTACAGATGGGGTGAATGAGTGACCCAAGATCACACATGTAAGAAGAGGCCGGATTTAATCTGGGGCAACACTCTTTCTCCAGTCCTCTGCCCCCTACTTCCCAAGTGTGTGACCTTGGGCCAGTCCCTTAACCTCCTGGTTTTTCCTCTGTAAAATGAGGGGTTTGAACCCCCTAACCTCTAATATCATTTCGAGCTCCAAATGCTACCTCTTCTCAGCCTCAGTTTCCCAGGCTATAACCCAACGAAGGAAATTATTTCGGGTTTTTTGTTTTTTTTTTAACCCTTGTACTTCGGTGTATTGTCTCATAGGTGGAAGATTGGTAAGGGTGGGCAATGGGGGTCAAGTGACTTGCCCAGGGTCACACAGCTGGGAAGTGGCTGAGGCCGGGTTTGAACCTAGGACCTCCTGTCTCTAGGCCTGACTCTCACTCCACTGAGCTACCCAGCTGCCCTTTCGGGTTTTGTTTTTTGAGGGGGGAGAGCACCAAAAAGATAGACCCCACTGTCCCTCAGTGCACGCGGGCCATAGACACAAACACGTTTAATTATTCACTCCCCCCAGCACACATACCTAGGGATAATCGTTGTGACCTTTCTAATCACACCTAGCAGAGAATGCATGGGAAAAGCCTCAGAAGCCCTCATTGGGCCTCAGTTTCCTCCTGTGTAAAATGAGTGCTTTAAGGAACCGTCTCTAAATTCCCTGGCAGCTGACACTGAGGTAGATCCCCAGGCGAGCTCCATGCCTGAGTGCCAGGAACACACTCGGCAGGGGGTCCTGAGCCCCACACCGGCCAGGCCCGCACACTCACACAGGCAGATGATGACTACACCCTGCGCCACCGCCACCGCTGCTGCAAACTCACCACCGCCCTCCAGCCCGCCTGCCTGTGGCCTGGGAAATTGCGGCTCCCCGCTGCTCTGCTAAACACCACAATTACTCGGGGGAAATTACCTCCTCACCTCCCGCTTCCTTCCTTCCCCTCCTTGCCCCCCTCCTTTTCTCCTCCTGCTCCCCACTCCTCCGTTCTCAGCTACTTCCTTCCCTTCCTTCTCTCTCTTCCCTGTCCTCCTCTCTGGCCCTGGGAGCCAGCGATGGCTCTGGAGGAAGCGCCCACCCCTATTCGGCTCAGACAACTCAAACCCCCTCCAGGTTCCTCCCTTGCCCCCCACCATCTCAGCTTGACCCCTCCCTGTCTCCAGAAGTATCTGAGCATCTGAAGAGACCAGAGCCTCAACTTCCTCATCTGTGAAATCTGCATAAATCATGTCTGCAATACCGATTTGGCAGGAGACGCTTAGAAAGCGGATTTGGGGAGGGGGAGAAGAGGGTGACCCAGCCTTTCTGACTGTTCAGTCTCACTAGAGCCTAGATTTAAGATTGCGGAGGGCCCTTAGAAGCAGGCAGCCATCGAGTCCCGCTCCCTCTCTCTCTAGAGGAGGAGAGGAAGGCCCAGAGGTGGTGAGCCGCCCAGATCACACCCACACGCCCAAGGGGCAGCAGCGCGTGTGGGAATCGAATGTTCGGAGGCAGAGGAGCTGCCGTGGAGCCATTGGGCTTTTTCCACCGTCTGGCGGCGACGGGGGAACGTGCGTGGAGAGTAACGGCCAATGCAGGGATTTGTGAACCATTAAAGCCGCTATCTAAATGTCAGCCAGCGCTATCCAACTGAGGAAACCGAGGTCCGGGCCCCGGATGGGACTAGTCCAGGGCTCCACGCCAGCTTGCTGGGATCCCAGCCCCATCCCTGGCTCCAAATGCCTCCAGGAAGAGGGTCTTCAGCCCCTGTACCTCGAGGCAACCTGGAGGATCCCGGCGGGCAGCACGCACGAGTGTGTGCGGGTGTGCGGGTGTGTGTGTGCACGCGAGTGCCCGTGCGTGCTAGAGCCATTGGCAGAGGCCTGGAGCGGAGCCGGACGCCCCGGCAGCTGCGGGCCACTCACGCGGATGACGTAGCGCGAGGAGTTCTTGTCGTCCAGGCTGACGGTGAGCGAGAAGAGTGCGGCGGCGCTGTAGACTCCCTGCGCCTTGTACAGCAGCCGGTTAAGGTCCCAGCGCTGGGCCCCGCCGCCCCCACTGCCGCGCAGGTCCCAGCCGCCGCAGTCGTCGATGACCTCGAGCATGGGCCGCGGGCCCAGCCGCTCGATCTCGGCCATGTCGAGGCACGAGCGGAAGAAGGCGCGCACCTTGCGCTGCGCCGAGCCTCCGGGCCCGCCACCTGGCCGCGCCAGCAGCCGCCGCAGGCGCTCCTCGTTCTGCTCGCCGATGGCGGCGATCGTGCCGTAGGTGAGCTTGTCCTCGGGGATGCCGTGGCGCCGCAGCCAGCCGCCGCACGCGAACGAGTAGAAGTCGTGGCACGGGTCGATGCTGACGTCCAGGTTGGCCGCCAGGAAGCGCGCGGCTCGGGCGAAGGCCTTGCGCTCCGGGCAGCCCTCGGAGCAGGCGCCCCCCGCGCCCCCGCCCGCGCCCGCCACGGGCCCCAGGTATTTGAGGACCAGCATGGCCCCGAGGATGGCGCACAGGCCAGCGGCGAACACCAGCCCCGACAGCAGACACACCTCGCGCCGGTTCCAGCGGCTCAGGCCGGCCCCTGAGGCGCCGCGGCCCGAGCTGGAGGTGGCCCTCGGGAGGGGGAAGCCGTGCGGCAGGGAGCCGCCCCCCGAGCTCCCGGGGCCGCACTTGCTCACATACTTGACCTCCTGGAACTCGTCGTAGTGGGCCGTCAGCGAGTAAGTGGGCTCCATGGCGCCACGGGCCTCCCCTTGGCCGCCCCTTCTCTGACCCCGGGCGCCAGGCTAAAGGAGACGCCGCGGCTCTGTCCCCGACGCCGCCGCCACCAGCTGCGGCTGCCTCCTCATGATCCAGGCTGCAGCCTGAAGGGCAAAAAGGTGGGGGGGGACGAAAGAGGGTCCAGGGCTCAGGGACGGGATCTCCCGGTCGCGCTGCCTGTGGAGACCTCCCCGCTGGGCTCAACCCAGCTCTTCTCTTCCCTCCCCTCCCTTCCGAAACCCCAGAGTCCTCGAAACTCGGAGGTTGGGGTGTCTCCACCCTCGATGCCCAGGATGGGGTCTCCGAACCCTCCAGGTGGATCCATCCTGCCTTCAGGCTCCCCGACCTCAGCCCTCCCTCCCTCTCTCCCTGGGAGATAAAGGCAGGCAAATGGGAAGGCAGAGATGGAGGGAGGAAGAGGGGCGAGGCAAGTTGTGGGAGAGGAGGGGGGGGGGTCAAGCGGAGGCTCTGAGGAGAGAGAAGACTGAGGGAATGGGATAGAAGGGGAAGCGAGACCTCTGGGTCTGATCCTTAGATCCAGCTCCCCGCTGTAACCAGGGATGCGGCCAAGACATTGGGTGGACGAGGGAGTCGAAATGCCTTTGCCTCAGTTGCGGGATAATGCCTATTCCCAAACAGGTTGTACCCGGACAACCCGCGGCCAGGGCTGGACTGAGGGAGGAATGAGGGAACAAAGCAGGGAAGCGGGAGGAGGGAGAGAGACAGGAGGAAGGACCTCCCAGGAGCGGGGATCCTCTTTTCCACCCTCCTTTCCACGCTCAGAGCTGAGCCAGGGTCCCCGGAAAGCTACAGGCAAAGCAAACTTTCTCCCCTCTGAGCTCCGGGTCGCTCGGTTCCCTGCCTACCCCATCTTTCTCTTCCTCCCCGGCCTGGCCCTCACTGCTGCCCCCGGAGAGCTGTCCGAGGTTCTGGAGACCCCGCCTGACTAGGCTTTATTCTCTCTAGCTCGCCCCTTCCCCGGAACCCTGGCCAACCCTGCGAAACTGTCCGAGGTTCTGGGGATCTCGGATCCTGCCTCAGCCAGCGGAGGGAGCAGCCTGAGGAATCGAGGTTGGGGTGCCCAGCGGGCAGCGCCCGGCTCCAACAGGTACTCCCCTGGCAGCCCGAACTTGAGGAAACTTTGTCTCTCCCGAGGCCCAGCTTCTCCCCCCAGACCCAACCCCAGCCCTAGCTGGGCAGCTACAGGCTGACCCCCCCCCGCCCCCCCCCCGCGTACTCAGCTCGGGAGAGAGAGACCCGAGTAGAGATGGAGCCAGAGACAGAGAGAGATAAGCGAGATAGAGAGACCGCAAAGAGAACGATGCTTAGAGATGGAGACTGGGTGCACATCTAGGAAGAAAGGATAGACTTACCCAGGCCAGGATGCAGAACACAGCCGCGGCTGAGGAGGGGCCGGAGCCGGAGCCGGAGCCGGAGCCGGGGCTAGGACTGGCCCTGGGCCGGGAGCCGAGTCGGAGTCGCTCTCCCAGACAGCGTAGGACTCTGCCG
>NC_058133.1:509732616-509748336 GCF_016433145.1 Gracilinanus agilis | reverse complement strand
CTCTCTCTCTCTCTCTCTCTCTCTCTCTCTCTCTCCTTCTCCATAAGACCATGGTGGCTGGTGCCTGAACCTTCTGGGACTCAGTTTCCTTCTCTGTAAAATGAGCCTGGCTGACCTCCAAGGTCCCTTCCAGCTCTGAATCTGTGATCCTATATCTTTTTTATCTCTTTCTCCAGCAGCCTTTGCTTCTGTCTCTGGGTATCTCTCTCTGTGTCCTTCCCTCCCTCCTCTTGGGTGAAATTAATTCCAACTGGGAGCTGTGGAATTATGTAAAACGCGGTGATTCCGCAAAGGGGGTGGGGGTGGGCAGGGCGATGGCAAAGTGTCTCTTTGTGCTTTTAATCTGCATTTTTCCCCCCAATGTTCTGTCTCTGGGAGGATAATTTCCCAGCCTTTTCAGGCCCGATTGGTATCATTTCTCTGGCAATGACAGCTTTTATTTTCTCCGAAATGAATGCCGTGAAATTTCCAAGAAATATAAAAATGGATATTGTCTAGGGAGACAGTGCTCTCCTAGCAAAAAGGAGGCTAGACAAACATCTCCTCCCCACAGGGACCCGCCTGTCCCATCCCCCACCCCCAGCCCCTAGCCCCCCTGCTCCAGCCTCAGTGCGTCCTGCATTCTCTCTCATCTGCCCATCGACCCATCAGTGGCTCTCTAGCTCTGTGCCCCCTGCCTGCTCTCCTCAGTCCCCCACCTCCCACCTCCACCCATCCATCTCCCTATCTGCCATTGATCTATTATCTGGCTCTCAATCCAGCAGCCACAATTTTCCTGTCTTGCTCCTGCCTTTTCTTTATCTGCACCCCACCCTACAACATGGCTCCCTTTTTCTTCAGTCTACACCCCCTGGCCTCTGCCCAACAACCCCACCCTAGGGAGTGAAGGTATTAATCTGGCAAGTGTGATGGGGGTGGGGGATGGAGACTTGGAGCTGCTCCAGGGGTCCAGCCCCCCCCCACCTCCCTCCATCACCCATCCCTGATATTTGTCTGAAACCTTCTTATTCCTTGTCTTGATGTGGAAACTGAGGCTCCTTGTTCCTTGGCTTGTAAACCGCCAACTCCCCCCTCCAAATCCATTGCTGACACCTTTGTGCAGACCTTATTCCTTTGTCCAGATGAGGAAACTGAGGCCCAGACCCTAAGAACAGAGAAAGCCCTTCTCAGATTCCCTACCTTATTTGCTCTGGCTCCTAGCACTCCCTTCTCCACCCCCCCAAAGATTGGCAAGGTGACCCCTAGAATTATGAGCAAGCAAATGACACGGAGCAGTGGTTCCCAGAGCCAGGCAGCTAGCAGGCAGCAGCTGCTGGAGCCAGAGACGTAAGGTGGGGAAGCTGAGGCAGAAGCTGCTTCCTAGGAGCCAGGGGGAGGGAGCCAAGGCAAGCAGACCCCATCTTATGGAGGGAAGGCTCACCTGGGCAGCGGGGATGGAAGTGAACTTCTCTACATTCTCTGACAATGGAGAGGAGATTCAGTTCGCTCACCCTCGCTGGAGAAAGGGGAGGGAGAGAGAGGGAGGGACATTGGGGCCCCCCAAGGAGCAAGTACACCCAGCAGCTCATCAGAGCGTGGCTTTAAACTCTTAAAGCAAAAAGGTCTGGGGAGATCTGCTCTCAGTCAGAAGGCTGGGAGTGGGAAGGAGTGGGGAGCGCTCTAGCCGAGATGGTCCAGCATGGCTATACCAGCCCTAATGGGGGGAGACAGGGGGCATTTGTGATGGCCTCTCCAAACTCCTCCTCTACTCTCCCCGCCCTGGGACACCCTAGTCCATCATAACTCAAGGGCCCAGCTGCCTGCCTCCCTCCAAGCACTTGTCCCATCTATTATTCAGAACAGCAGAATGGATTTTTAATTTGAGAAATGAAATGACTCTCCCCAGTGGCTTGTGGGGAAGGGCGGTGGGAGGTAGGGGGAAGGCGGGGCAGAGGAAGGGGGTGTTTCAGGGAGCTAACTGGGTGCCAGGGAGGGGATGCAGTGCTGACTCAGCTTCAAGAGAGGTGGCCCCCATTCCATTTGAAAAGGAACGGGGGCCCCCCATGCCCTGGCTCCCACTCTAAAGCAGAAGACTTGGTCAGGCCAGGTGTGTGTGTAGCTGTGTGTCTGGTGGGGAGTGGAAGGGGGGGTGAGAACAGCAGTTGGGCCTTGGGAGGAGGAAGTAGTAGGAATGGGAATAGAAATGTGGATATGGCCTCGTCTCTCTTATTCCCACTCACTTCCCCAGCACCTTCCCAGAAAGGGGGGACTGGGCGAGCAGATCCAGCCATTCCATGGCTTAGGCTATAGCTGGGATTCAGATCCGCTACTTCTCTTGCTCCCCTTCAGCTCTGAACTGGGGCTAGGGCCCTCTAGCATCAAGGGCTACCTGCCCCAGGGCTGGGGGTGACCTAAGTCTTCCAAGACCCTTGGACAGCTCCCTTCACCCTCTTCCCCTCACCCTCTGTATTCCCTGGGCTCCAAACCCAGACTGGGAGGAGCAGCAGAGGCTTGGCAAACATCCCTAAGCCCCCGCCTCACACCAGAATCAGCTCCAGTTAGGCTAAACCAGCTACCCTCCGAAAGAGAGCAAAGGGAGACACTGACTCCTCTGCCCCTGGTGCTGGCTAAATTGGAGAGAGGAAGGTGGGAGAAGGGGGGAATTGAGAGAGAGGGGGTGATGGAGAGAAAGGCAAAGACCTAACAGACTGTCAAGAGACAAGGAGAGGGAGGAGAGAGGGAGAGATTGACAGCAGCTTCAAGGCTAGTTGGGTCAGCATGCCCTGTATTCTCTTCTCCAGTATTAGACAAGGGAGTACCTAACCCAATTTCTAGTCTAAAGGTGGCCAAAGAAAGCTGAAAGGTGGGGGTCCCTTTC
Organism: Gracilinanus agilis; assembly: GCF_016433145.1. Taxonomy (NCBI): domain Eukaryota; kingdom Metazoa; phylum Chordata; class Mammalia; order Didelphimorphia; family Didelphidae; genus Gracilinanus; species Gracilinanus agilis. The sequence continues at coordinate 509,745,479 of NC_058133.1, read as the reverse complement.
TGTTGGACCCTAGAAAGGAGGGTGCCCCCCTTTTCCTTAGCAAAAAAAGAGCTATAGTTGAGGGGTCTTATCAGACTGGACCAAGGCCATTGATGACCTTGGATAAATCATGACTTCTTTGTGCCTCAGTTTCCTCATGTGTAAAATTAGAAAGATTGGCCCAGATGACTTCTAGATCTATTTTTCAATCCTAACGATGCAACTGTCATTCACCCACACCTCACCCAACCTCCCATACTTGCAAGGTTGCTCTTGGCTCACAGTGAGCATCTCAGTTCTTTGATGGAGGTGGGTTAGGATCAGAGTACTTAAGTCAAAAGAAGACCTTGGAAGTCATTAACTTCTACTCCTTCTTTTTAAAAAGAAGGAAATTGAGGTCCAGAGAGGAGAAAGAATCTGCTCCAGGCCATACAGACAGAAAATAGTCTGGCTGGAACTTGTGCCAAGTCCTGTAGTTGTAAACCCAGCACTCTACTCCCATGAAACTCAGAGGATGAGGCAGGTAGAGGAAAGGTACTGCTAAGGAGAGGGAAAGCTCAGACTGGCAAGTTGGCATCTTTTGTCTGCCTACTTCAGACTCCTGCTTAGCAGATCCATCTGCTCCCATTATTGCAGAGAGTTACTAGGCTAGAGTCTTGGATGCCAGTGGGCTGCTGTAGAGCCCCTGAGACAAAGTGAGCTTCCATTTCTATCTTCTTCCATGCTGCGTACACGTGAGATCCTCACCCAACCCAAAGTGCAGGAGGGTTCCATGACAGCCCTCCCCAGTCCAGTACTTTCCCATCTTTAGAAAGTGGGGCGGGGAGTGGGGGCAGCTGGGTACCTCAGTGGATTGAGAGCCAGGCCTAGAGACAGGAGGTCCTGGGTTCAAATCCGGCCTCAGACACTTCCCAGCTGTGTGACCCTGGGCAAGTCACTTGACCCCCATTGCCCACCCTTACCACTCTTCCACCAAGGAGCCAATACACAGAAGTTAAGGGTTTAAAAAAAAGAAAGTGGGGCAGGGGGCAGGAGATCACAGTCCCTAACTACAAGGGGTCAGAGATGGTGAAGACCCCGAAAGCCCAATTCAGATGAATTCAAGAGATGTTTACAAAGTGCCTAATAGGAAGAAGATCATATGCTAGATCCTGAGAAAGGAACAAGTGACATTTACTTGTCATTTGCTATGTGCCAGGCACAGCTCTAGCTGCTAGGGATGTGGATTCAATAATCAGTTTCTACCCTTGGGGAGCTTCCATTCTAACAAAAGGAGACCACACCTAAATGGAGTACAAACGTAAAAGTGATGCAGTCCCTTTGCTTAGGAAGCTTATCTCCTTTCTGTGAGAATGGGACGCGGCCCAGGGAAATTTAACACAATGTAGGGCATGCTGGGTGCAAAAGACAGCCCTGGAGTCCTTAAGGAATATTTAGGAAGGAGACAGCATTTTCAGCAAGGCACAAATCCTGCCTGCCTGGAGCTTACAGTCTAATCAGAGGAAGGAAATGCTTCTCTATGTCAAATGAATAAAAGCTGATTTGGGTGGGAAGAGCCTGGCAGCTGAGGGTCCGAAGGGGCCTCAGACAGAATGGAGTGTTTGAGCAGAGACCTGAGAAAACCTTGGGGTTCTGAGAAATGGTGAGCTAAGAAGGGAGAGAATTCTAGACTTGGGTGGCAGCCATTGCATGATCGCAGGGGACGGGGTTGGGAGGACAGAGGGTCGTATGATTGTATGTGAGGAACACTAAGAAGGCCTGTTAGGATGGTCTGTAATGAACATGGAGGGGAGGAACCTATATAAGGCGTCAAGAATAGGCTGGGACCAGATTGGGAAGGCTTTAAATACCAAGATACAGAGTCTACATTTGATACCAGAGTCAGCTCAGAACAATTGGAGCTTATTAAGCAGACTAGGGACATGGCGGGTCTACACCTTGGGAAATTCACTTTGGCAGCTTCTGAAGGGTTCATTGGGTGGAGGAGAGACTGGAGACAGGAGGTAAATTAGGAAGCCAGTGTGACTGTCCAGGCAGGTAATGGAGCCCTGAATTAGAATAATGTCTGTGTAAGTAGAGAAGAGGATGGAAGAGAGAGACAGAGAGAAAGGAAGGATAAGAGGGGACAGACATTTATTACATACCTACTATGTGTCCAGCTCTGTGCTAAATACTTTTGAAATATTAATTTGACAAATAATTGTGCTATTATCTTTATTTTTCAGTTGAGGAAACTGAGGCAAATAGAGGTTAAACAACTTGCCCAGAGTCACACAACAAATTAGTAAGTGCCTGAGGTCAGATCTAAACTCAGATCTTCTGACTATGTCTGGCACTCAGTCCATTGAGCCATCTAAACACCAGAGTCAAAAGATGGCAACTGATTGGATATGGGAGTTAGGGGGAAGTGAGTGAGAGGGATGAGTTAAGAATGACAAAGAGGTTACAAACCTGAGTGACTGGAAAGAGGTGATATCCTCAACAGAAATAGAATGGATGAGGTACTAAATGGCAGGGAAGGGCAAGTGCCCCAGTGTTCCAAAGAGAGCTGAAGAGGAAATCTGAGAACTATAGTTCCAGGAGCTCCAGGAGGGAGGCAGCATGGATAGAATGCTGGACTTGGAAACAGGCAGGTCCATATTCAAAGTCCACCTCTGGTCCTTGGTAGCTGTGAGACCCTGAGCCAGTCACTTCCTCTCATTTGGCCTCAGTTTCTTCATCTGGAAAGTAGGGATGACAATAATAGCACCTACCTCTGAGGGTTCTTATGAATCTCAGACATATAATGTGTCTAAAACACTCGCATGCCTTAAAAGCATAGACAAATGTGAACTATTAGTATCTTTGATGATGTCACACCAAGCTCCTCTAAGGCTGAGCTTCAAACTGCTGGACAGCTCCTGGCGTAAGGCCTCTTCCCACTGAGAGAGGGCATAAAGAACAAGAGTTACAGGATTCAGAGCATGAAACTGGGCATGAGATGGTCCCACAGGCCAGTGGCTCAAAGGGTACAGCTGTTCCAGAATCCTAGAATTTGACCCTGAATCTAAAACCCCCTGAATAAGAATCCTTTATATCCCACCAGGAGCCAAGGTCTCCCAGCTTCTGCAGGGGGGCCTCCAGGGAGCAGGAATCCCCTCCTTCTTGAGACAGCCCACTGTGATTTGGGGCAGCTATCACAGTGAGAAAATGCATCAGGCTGAACTCTGTCACTTTGGAATATCTGCCCATTTATTCCTAAATTGTGCTGACTGGGTAATGAGTCTAGTTTTCCCTAGATGCTTCTGTCTTTCCCAGAATGTTTGTTGATTGGTGAACCCCAACAGGAAGACTCTATGTTAGAATCGTAAATGATTCTAGCCCTAGAACTGGAAGGGATTTCGAGGCCATCTTGTCCAACTGAGGCCCAGAAAAGTGAGTGACCCATCCAAGGTCACAGAGATAGTAAGCACAAGAGCAAGGATTAGGAGTTCTTTGTTCCAAATTTGGCCCTCTGTCCCCCACCCACCCAGGCTTCCTCCTGCTCCTGGATCAAAGCAGGCCAGGATGGCCATGACTTCTCTCCCTTCCCCTTCCCCAGGCATCCTGGCAGAGACCTCTGTGGAGGAGAGGGGAGAGTGAGGGTCACATCGTCAGCCCTGAAGATTCCTCATTTCTGCCTCCCCTGGGTTTGGCCCCATTGTATTGCTCAGTACATAAAACCTTGCACTGATGTCCTCCTCCAAGGCCTCATTGTGGTGTAGAGGTGACCTTGGGCACTGGCAAGCAATGCCAGTGGAGGGCAAGCTTAGGGAAGTTCTGCCAAGCTGGACAGCTTTCAAGTCTGGGCTTGGCAGCAGACAGTGTGTCTGTCCTCTTAGGGCCAGCCTGGCAAATCTCAGAGAGACTCATCCCCATGTGTGGACAGGGGGCTACCAAGGGATGAATCCAGGGGCCCAGCAGTGTGCTGAGGTATCTCCTAAGGGGCAGAAGGGATTGTTAAGCTGCATCAGCAAAGGTAGAGGGGAGAGCAGCACCAAGAAATCAGGGAACCTGAGTTCAAATTCTTTTTTTTTAAAACCCTCACCTTTCATCTTAGAATCAATACTAGGTATGGATTCCAAGACAGAAGAGTGGTAAGAGCTAGGCAATGGGGGTTAAGTGACTTGCCCAGGGTCACACAACTAGGAAGTATCTGAGTCTAGATTTGAACCTAGGACCTCCTGTCTCTAGGCCTGGCTTTCAGTTTACTTAGCCACCCAGCTGCCCCCTCTGGGTTCAAGTTCTGATCCTAACTACTTAAACCACCTTGGACAAGTTGCTTATTCTCTCTTGGCCTCAGTTTGGACTGTGCGGTCTCAGAGCTACCTTTCAGATCTTAAGTTTTCAATCGAGGGTCCTCCTGAAAGAAGCCTCATTCTATATCTTTGCTTCTTCTGAGGTTCCAGCCTGGTGTCTGAGGCAGGAGGTGGGGGGAGAATAGTTAGGAGAGTGCAAGAAGGCATCATGGTACAGTGCTGGGAAAGGAAGGAGTCAGGACCCCTAGAATCTTTTTTTGAACATCTTCTGTCTTAGAATCAGTACTGGGTACCAAGGCAGAATAGCGGTAAAGGCTAGGCCAGGAGGGTTAAGTGATTTGCCCAGGGTCATCTAAGAAGTATCTGAGGCCAAATTTGAATCCAGGACCTCCTGTCTCTCAATCCACTGAGCCACCTTGCTGGCCCCAACTTCTAGATTCAAGCTGGACCTTGGACCTTAGTTTCCTCATCTGTCAAGATGGCTTCTCCATTTGGCTTTGAGCTTTAGTAAGCTGTGAAGCTTCAAGACCCAGGCTCTATGAAAGGCCATCCAAGCTGGGCCTCCCCACGCTAGCCTCCCTGGTCTGCTCAGTACAACCCCACCCACCCTCCACGACTCACTTCCTCCTATCTCCTTTCTCTCCCATCAACGGCCTCACCCTAATCCTAACCCCGCTTTGCCCCCTACAGGAGGAGGGTCTCCTCGCTTACTCAGGTCAGGCCCGGAGCCAGGATTGTTGGGAGGCGACCACTTCTTTGCCCCTCCACCCAAGACCACCCCCACAAGCCCTCTGGGGTCTGGGAAGGAGCCATCAGGAGAAGAAAGGAAGGACAGGTGGACTCCTGCCTCCCCTTCCCCCACTGCCTGTGCCTGGCAGGAAGGATGATGGAGGGAGCGGGGAGTGGAGAGTGGGGAGGAGGGAAGCCCTCTTGGAAGGGCCTGGAAAACGCTGTGGTGACAGGGGCCCAGGAGTGGAGTGACAGAACAAAGGAGAGAGGGAAAGAAGAGGGAGGAGAGGCAGCTGGAGGAGCTCGACATTCAGTAGGGAACAGGAGAGTGTGATGGGGTGGGGGATGACAGGCAGCCTTGGGGAGTTCCTGTCCTATAGGGTAGCCAGGGAGGAGAATGATTTGGGGCTCCAGGAGACCCTCAGTCAGTGAGGAGGGTGGGGTGAGAGTGGGACAGACCCTTAACGACACCCAGAGGCTCCAAGGGGAGGAGATGTGGCTGGGGGCCATCCCAGGGCAGGGCAGATGCAGTAGGAGTTCCCTGTCCCTCTCATATGGGAACAGGGTGCCCTCACGGTGATGGGTAAACACGGAGACTCTGCCAAAGCAGACAAGGGCTTGCCTTCCTCTCCCCGAGCAGGTTGGGGATGGGAGCTCGAGAAGACCTCTACTAGCCTCATCTCTGCATTCAAGCATCACCTACCTCCCCTGTGCAGAGCTCCATCACCAATCTCCGCACTGATTGGAGCTGAAGGAGTTGTTAGCTAATTAAGGCTGAGTCCGCTAATTGTCCCTCTAGGAGGGAGAGACACTGCAGTGAAGGAGAGGAGGCCAGGACCAGCTCGGACTTGCCTGATCCCCCCCCCATTCATACCTGCACCACCCCCCCAGCCCAGCCCAGTCCTTCCCCCAGTGGCCACAGGAAGAGAAAGAGAGTGGCCATCCCTAGCCATCTAGGGACCTTCAACCCCACCAATCAATCAATCCATCCATCTGTCGACCTAGCAAGCATTTCTCAAGAACCTACTATGAGCAGGCCCTGGGCTAGGCACGATGGCTACCAAGACAACAAAAGCACAACAATCTCTGCCTTAATGAAGAGGACAGTCAATGGGAGGAGGAGAGTCGGGGCATCTGTAATGAAATACAGAGTACAGACCAAGACACGTTCTCCAGGGAGGGGCTTCCTATTGGAGGTAAATCTAGACGTCAGTTTTGAAGGAAGTCGGGGATTCTCAAAATTGGAGACAAGAAGAGATAGCATTCCAGGCATTGGGGACAGCCTGTACAAAGGCAAAGAGGCAGGGAATTAGAGTCAGCAAGTAAGCCAGTGTATGGAGGGAGGGGAGCAGACAGGAGTGTGCTATAAAGCTGGAGTGAGGTTATGAAGGGACTTGGCCAAAAGAGACGTTCGCACAGATCCCGGTGCAATAGGGAGCCACAGGAGGTGAGGGGAGTGACACGGCCATTAGCAAGATCATTTTGGCTGCCATGTAGAGGATGGATTGAAGAGATCAGAGACAGGGAGTCCAGGGTTGTTGTCATAGTCTAGACAAGAGATGCTAGTCAGGGACCTGAAGTAGGGCAGTGCCAACATCTTGGGCATGTTGGCAAAGCTGGGAGCCATTGGCACAACTCCAGGATCCAGTGTTTGGAGGGGAGGGACGCTCCATTCCTAGCAGACCTAAACTGCCATTGTCTCAGGGTCCTCAAGGATGTATTGACCAGCTCCCTGAAATGGGTGTCATATATGTCACGTATGAATCATATATGAGAAGAGGTAGAACAGTCCGTGACCATACAGAGCCCCTAGTCTAGCCCCCTTGTTTTGAAGAAGAGAAATCTGAGACCCAGGAGAGAGACTTGTACAAGGTCACTCGGCTGTTAAACAGCAGAGCCAAGAACCTTGGGTCTAAGATTTTCCCATGGGCCATGCTGCTGGAGGAACAGTGCCCAGGCTGGGCTTCCCTCCACCCCAATCCTCATCGCTGCTTCCAGCCTTTGGAGAGAAGGAAGCTTACCCTAGCCAGCATCCACAATGGAGTCTGGCTTTGCTCATAGGGCTCCTCTTCCTCCCTCTCCTTCCCCTGCGGGATGCCCCCAAAGCTCTAAGAATAGCTGACATTTCCACCACTCTAGCTTTTGCGCCAACACTTTACATACATTATCTCATTTGAGCCACACAAAGCCCAAGGAAGCATTCACTGCAGAAGGATCATGCCTATTTTACAGATGAAGAAACTGAGGCCCAGGAAAGAGAAGTTACTTGTCCAGAGTCACACAGATTTAATACATAATAGTGCTTAGGGGTCCTTGGTGGAGGCCAAGGTAATGAAGACCAACTTCCACACACACCCTCAAGACCATCAGTCTTTGCAATGCCCATGCCCATGCCCAAGACTCTTCCTTCTGTTAACGCTTTCCTTTTTGTCCTGTATATAGCTTGTTTCCTTTATGTTTGCTTGCATGTCGTCTCCCCTTGAAGGCAAGGACTGGGTTTTTCTTTTTGCATGTCCCAGCACTGAGCACAGTGCCTGGCACCTAGTAGGTGATTAATAAATGTTTGCTGATTCATTGGCCGATAAATGGCTTGCAGCCATAGCTAAGTGCTCATACAGCATAGATGTAAAGCTAGTAGGAACTCAGAGGTCTTCCAGTTTTTACCTGTGAGGGAACAGAGGCTCAGAGATCTGAAGTGAGCTGCCCAAGATACTCTACAAAGTAAGGGACAGAGTTGGGATTCGAACCCAGAGCCTCTGACTCCAAATCCCGGGCTCCCTTTCTTATAGGGGCATCATCTCATCCAGGAACTGAGCTGTACTGTGCAGGAGCACTGGTTGTGCTGTGTCTGGGTTGGAGGTTGGGAAAATGTGAGTTCCTGCCCTCCCTCCAAGAGAGGAAGCAACGGGTATGATTGTCTTCGTTTTGCAAATGGGGAAACTGAGGCTCGAGGAGGTAAATTCATTTGCCCTGGATCCCACCTCTTACGGTCTTGGGAGGCAAGTGAGGAACTTGGCAAATGTTCAAGAATTTCTGCTAGAAATGCCAGAGCCATGATCCCTTCTCCCAGCCCCGTGACCAGCTCTGTGGCAGGATGGAGTCCGGCGGTAGAAGCGAGAAGAAGGTGGGAAGGTCGGGAGATGGGCTGCCAGAGAGGGGTGGGATCCTGGGGCCCCGGGATGAAGCCAAGATGCGTCAGGCTTGCTGGGGGAGAGTGGGGGGAGGGCTACCTGGATGGAGCCCGGGAGGAGTGGCCAGCGCCGCTTCCCGGAGAAAGCTGTCAATCAGACCCCGGTGGCGGGTCCCCGCCCCCCCCCTCCACCCACCAGCTCCTGCGCTCGCCTCTGTAATGGGGCTTAATCATAACATGCATTAGGCAGGCCCCACCGCCTGCAATTACAGCCTCAATCAGCTTCCCCCTCCCCCAGCGCTAATGCCAGCCGCGGGAGGGAGGGCGCGGAGCCACCCCCGCGCCCCCACAGCCCCCACTGGGGCTCCCTGGCCCTCCAGAGCTCCCCCTCCCCAGCCCCGCAGATTACCAGAAGGGCTTATTAGGGAAATAGGAAAGTGCCTGCTTGAAGAGGGCCTTGTGAGGCTGACAAGTGACAGCTGCCAACAGCTCGGGAGGGTGTGATGGAGGGGAGAGGGGCCGGGAGGTGAGAGGAGGGAGAGGGAGGAGAGGGGAGGGCAGCGCGGGCTGGGAGGGGGGGAGGGAGGGGGAGGAGAGCCTCCGCGCAGGGTCACAGACAATTATTTTAAAAGCTGGTGGAAGAGAAATGGGCTCCTTTGCGGGAGATGCCCATTTATCACTGGCGAGAGAGGCTGTTCCCCCAGCAGGGTAGGTACCTACACACGTGAACGCGCGTGCTCCAGCACGCGCACATGCTCCACGCAGGTGGGACATCCATACTGGGGCATCTCCAGATGAGACACCCATGACCCACACCCACGGGCTGGGAAAAGAGCGAGCGCCTGTGGAAGGGTGCCTGGACACCCAGAGAGGCGCGGGGTGCGCGCACACACACTCAGGATTTTTCTCTTGGGTCTTGGATGCTTATTTTTTGGCCACAGAAGTCCCGGGCATGCCCTCAGCTAAGGAGCGCAGCTTCCCGCAGACGCAGAACTCGGCCCCTCCCACAGCAGGTCTTCAGCAACTTGGACAGCTCCCCCCACTCCCCCACCCCCGGCCTGAGTTCCCAGAAAGAGGGAAGCTGCACCTCTCCGTTCCCACAGTCCCTGGCGGCCCCCAATACACTCTGGCCCAGCAAGCCCCTCCCGCAGGGCCCTCAGTCATCGAGTCACCCAAGGGTGGAGGGGTGAGGTCAAGGATGCTTGAAGAGCTAAGAGGGAGGGGGGGTGGAGGTTTGCAAGGTCAGGGCTCAGTAGGGGGCTGAGAACCGAGGCAGAGCTAGAGGGGCCCAAGCTGAGGGAGGAGGAAGAGGGCTGCGGGCGGGTGGGGGCGGAATAGGGGGAGGGCCACTGTGGTGTTGTGATTTTCCCTAATTGCTGTTTTGCAAAGAGGTAATTAAAATCCCTTTTTATTTCACACGTCAGAGCCCTCGCCAGTACTCAGAGTTGGCACAGGGGGAGGTGGGGTTGGGGATGGAGGGGGGTGGAGTGAGCAGAGCCCCGAGCCCAGAGAAAATGATCCAGCTGGGCAAGCTGAGCCCCCATCCTCCCTGGAAGGGGTAATCTGCCTTCCGCCCTCCCAGGGCTTCTGAATTGGAAAAGTGCTTTCCTGACAATAGCTCCCTAAAGCACATGGCACAGGTATTGTCCCCATTCAATAGGGTCCATAGGATCTTGGATTTTGAATTGTAGACGTCCTAGGAGGCCGTCAATCCCCCCCCCTCAATAGAGAAACTGAGACTCACAGAGGTTGTGACTTGCCCAGAGTCACCCACTTGATATGAGGTAGCATTTGGACCCAGGCCTTTCTGATCCTCAAGGAGCATCCCTATTTAAGGAAATACTCCAGGCAGAGACTCCCACCCCCACTTCATACATCCCTGACATTTCTTCTCTTTTAAGAACTGGTAACTGCCCATTATGAAAAGCCCATTATCTCCCTCGAGCCTCATAAAAACCCTTGGAGGTCATTAGTCCAACCCCATCATTTTTTCAGAGGAGGAAACTGAGGCTCAGAGACCAAGAAATGGCTTACTCAAGTCCAGTCTAACCTGGTGCTCAGGATCTCTTTCTCACATTATTTCTCACATCTCATGTTCTTCGGTGGTTATGATTCGCCTTTCCATTATCCTTTGTGCAGTTCTGATTTTTAGTTCTTTGAAGGATGTGATGTTCCAGTCTCAACAACAGTGGATGTTTATATTGAAAAAATGGGCTTTATGATGGGAAGCTTGGGGACCCTGAAAGGGCTTTGCGATCTCCTGAGGGCAAGTCAGCTGGCTCTCTTCTTCCTTTTGCACTCTAACTCCAGCTCATTGCTCATCTGCCCCAGACTGACACACCTTTGGACAAGATCCATAGGGTGCCCATTCGGTAGCATGTTGAAATCTGTCAATAAGCATCTTTCATCCAGTTGATCTTTCCTGTGTGGATGGTCAGGCCCAACATTTGAATAATTACAGATGTCTTACAGGAGTTTCCGCAATATCTTGGGGCTTGACACAATGAATACAATGTTATCCTCAAATAGAAAAATCAGGAGGACTCACTACCCATAGGGAATACTTTCTAGGACTGGGGCTCTGCACTAGCTCCCCTCCTCCATCACAAAGGCTAATAGCTTTTGGCCAGTAGACGTCTCCCTGTTAGCTGTCTCACCTGGTGCTGATATTCAGAAGTTCATCTAACAGGGTTATTATCTCTGTTGAAGTTTCATTGGCTTTCTGCCTATGCTGCCTTTATTTGGACCTGGGAAGTGGATGGGGTGGGGGGCTGGAACAAGAAGAAGAGGAGGTGCAAAAGACATGTGGGAAGTAGTGAGAAGCAGTAGAGAGCCCCCTTAACCTTGTTTGCCTCAGTTTCCTCATCTGTAAAATAAAGGGATTGACCAGATGATGTCAAAACTCTTCTAGCTCTAAATTCTATGATAGCAAGTCTCACTCTAGGACTGCTCTTGGGCTCAGAGTAGTACCACATCTATTTAGGTTAATTCTTCTTGCATCAGGTACTAATTACTGCATATGAACCCTCAGAGAAGTTTCTGCCTGAATGCCTCCAATTTATAATCTTCCCCCCAAACCTAGGGCAGTTTCATCCTCTGGGCTCCTCTGGACTTACAAAAGAAGACTAGTTCGAAATTGAGTTGGAAGGAAGCTTAGATTTCAAACCCCAACTCTGACAGTTACGAGCTGTTAGACCTTAGTCAAGTCATTTGACCTTTGTTGTCTTTGTTGTTCAGTAACATCCAACTCTTTATGACCCCATTTGTTTTTGTTTTTGTTTTTGTTTTTTGGCAAAGATACTGGAATGGTTTGCCATTTCCTTGACAGGTCTAAAATCTTCCATTTTATAGATGAGGAAACTGAGACAAATGGGCCAAGTGACTTGCTCAAGACTGCACAGTTAGTAAGTGTCTGAGGCTGGATTTGAATTCAGGAAGATGATTCTTTTTGACTCCAGGTCCTCCACTATGCCACCTGTGTAAAGTGAAGAAGTTGAGCCAAATGTCCCCTAAGGGCCTTTCCAGCTCTCAATCTATGCTCCTATAATCTATCATGTCCAACCTTCTCCTTTTACAGATGAGGGAAACTGAGGCCCAAATTGGGGGTCCCAGAGCTATTAAGTGGCCAGACTTGGAGTCAGCTCCGAGGTGGCTCAGGTGCCCATCAAGCCTCTCCTCAGTACCATCCTCCCTCAGTGTTCAGATAGGTAGCTGAGGTTGAAAGATGTGGGGGAGGCAGGGGAGCCTCCTGCCTCCCCCACATCTTTGGATTGGGGGGGAAGGGGGAAGGCGCTTCTTACTGGGCTCAGTGAATCATCTCCACTCTGTGACTGACAATCTCACCTCATCTTGGAGGGCTTAATTGCAGGAGCTGAGTGGGATCGTGCCTAGAGGCTTTAATGGACCCTTCCCCCTCGCTCCCCCCACCCCAGCTCTCCTTTCCCTCCCCACCCCCAACCAGGGAAATCTCTCAGCCATTTTGCCTTTGATTTATAATTCACTTAGCTGGGTGAAGAGGGCAGGATGTGCAGCTGGCAAGAAGCCAGTCCCTGCCCCCCATACATTGGGTCCCAGCAGGGAGGAAGGGGACGAGGGAGATGGAGGGAGGAAGAAGGGGGAAGGGACAGAAGAGGAGGGAGTGAGAACCTGAAAGTGTGGGGCCACCGAAGGCCATAGGTGAGGACCCTGAGCTTTCAAGGCTCAAGCCCAGGGAGCCAGGGCTCCTCTAGAGACCGATCTAGGTCAGTGGCTTCATTCATTCATTCACTCGCTCACTCACTCACTCACTCATTCATTCATTCATCCATCAAGACTCCAGGCAGAGGCTGCTGACCTGGATAAGTCCTCACCTCCCCTGAGAGAAATTAAGCTCTGCAGACCTGTGAGGACTCCAATGGCCCCTAAATCCATGGGCATACAATTCCATTCTATTTGATTCATTCAATTCCATTTGATGAGCATTTACTAAGTATTTACTAAATGCCAGGTACACTGTAGGCCAAGGCAGAGTATTCAAAGACAAAAGGGAAGGAGTCCCTGCCCTCAGGGAGCTTACTGGTGTGTGTGTGTGGGGGGGAAGCCATGAACTCAAGTAGCTTATATAGCAAGTATATAGAAGGGAGAGATGGAGACAGAGGTAGAGAAAGAATATATGGACAAGTAGGCAGATAGACTGACAAAGACAGAAAGAAAGAAAGAAAGAAAGAAAGAAAGAAAGAAAGAAAGAAAGAAAGAAAGAAAGAAAGAAA
>NC_058133.1:509688765-509732327 GCF_016433145.1 Gracilinanus agilis | reverse complement strand
GGAGGGAGGGAGAGAGAAAGGAAGGAAGGAAGAGGAGGGGAAGAGGCAGAGACAGATAGGCAGAGAGAGACAGAAGGACTCAGAGTCAGAGACAGAGACTCAGAGAAAGAGGAGAGAAGGGATAAAGAAACAATGACAGAGAGAAATCAAGAGAAGGAAGGGGAGGCAAAGCAGACTGAGAGACCCAGAGGGAGAGAAACAGCTGCAGAGAGGTGCACACAAAGTGACAAAGATTACTAACAACTGTGAACAGGACCAAGAAAAGCTTTGTGTAGGAGGTAACAGTTTAGCTGAACTTTGAAGGGAGCAAGCGATTCCAAGAGGGAGTATTCCAGGAATAGACAGCTAGAGCAATGCTAGCCACCAAGACTAGGGATGGGAGGATTGAAGGATTAGCAATAAGGCTAATGAGACTGGAGTGTAAAACAGGAGCGGAAGAGTGTGAAGTAGGTCTGGAAAGGCTGGCTTACATCAAATGAGAAAAGACTTTCCATGCTAAGCAGAAGGCTATGGACTGTGTTTCTCCTCAAAACAATTAGGAGCCATTGAAACTTCTTGAGCCAGTGAGTGACATGCTCAGACCTGAGTTTTGGGATTATCCCTTTGGGACAGTTTCAGAGAAGATGGATTGTAGAGGGTAATGACTAGAATCAGGAAGATCAGTGAAGAGACTTTTGTGATAGGCCAGGGAAGATGTGAGGGGGGTCTCCAACTAGGATGGTAGAGGTCAGTGTTGAGAGGGTAGTGGGCATGAGAAATGCTGTAAAGGTAGAAGGGACCAGACTTGGCAATGAGTGGATGTTGGAGGGGGCAGGGAGACTAACCTGGGCTTAAGGAGTTGAGGATGACAAGGAGCCGGTGAATATGGATGACTGAAGAGAGGGGTGCCCTCAACAATAAAGAGGGATATTTTTTTAAAAAAAAACACCAAGAAATGAGAGTTTTAAGAAGAGCAGTAGATTTGGGGAGAAAGAGAATGAGGATGTTGGCCACTCTGGATACCAGGGTTTCCAGAAGCCCTCCAGATTACAAAGGACACTCCCTGATTGAATCACCCCTGACAGCCCCTTGGCATGAAGTCCATTGGCTCAGACACTCCAGCTACCTCTGGCACTGAGAGATACCAGCTCCCCTTCAGCTCCCTCCCCCTTCCTCATAGGGTCCAGCTGTTAATTAACCTAAGCTGCTTCTGAAGGTCAGGGTCATCCCTCCATACAGTTTCATGCTTTCTAAAGTGGCTTTCATTTCCTGCCCTGGTGATGGGAGCCGGGAGACTATCTCCATCTCCCCTCCCTTCTGTCTACACAAGGTACAGCTCCTAGAAACCAAAAGTGGGAGGAGACCCTCAGCTACCTTCCCTTTCTCCTGGTCCTATCCTACCTTCCTTCAACCCCTCCCCTCTTTTTCAGAGACTGGTGCTGAATAGATGCGCAGAGCTTTTCCTTACTCCATTCCAGTTCTACAAGCTATGCACCCTTTTTACTGTTACTACTCAGAGTAATACTGAGTCAACATAGCATGGTGATGAACATCCTAGGATCATAAATTTAGAGTTGTAAGAGACTTTGGAGAGCCAAATCAACTCATTTTACAAATCAACTCATTTTACAAATGGATAAACTGAGGCAGGGGGGTTTAAATCATTTAACCCGATTGAGAGAACCAGGATATGTTAGAGGCAGGTTGTAAACTCAGTAGCATATACGGCTTCGGGCTTGGACCCAAGAGGATAGGTATTCACAACCTACTTCACTCACTAGCCCTGTGATCCCAGGCTATTCACAGAAATTCTCAGTGCCCTGAAGCAACTCTCCAAGACTTTAAGTTGAAGAGAAATTGCCTAACTGTATTGGGAGAAGCTCCTCAGTGAGAGTTCCTTACATTGATTAAATTACAGTTCTAGTCCAAATAATATTAATGCTTGCTCATGTTTCCAAAGGGCTTTATGGTTACAAAGTTCTTCTCTTAACAATAACCTCGTGAGGGAGGTGGTGCAAGTACTATGATCATTTCCCATTTTATAGGCGAAGAAGAAGCTGAGGCTAAGACAAGGAAAGTTACTTGGCCAAGGTCACCCAGCTCTCCTCAAAACCATGATTCCCCAACCCAGATGTTCTGATTCCAAGTCCAGCACCCCCAGACTCTCTAGGATAGAAGGAACCTCAGAGGTGACCTGGCCCACACCTCACTAAGAATTCTTTATGCAGTAAATCGGAGAAGTGGTTATCTAGTCCTTGCTTGAAGACCATCAGAGAAAGAGAACCTTGGACATCTCAAGATAGCCCATTGCTCTGCTGGACAGCTCCAATGGTCGGTGGACTTCAACCTGAATCTGCCTCTCTTCAGCTTCTCCCCCTCCTCCCCACCCACCTATTCTGTCCTCTGGGGTCAAACCAAGCAAGACAAGCTTTCTGGAAGGTGACAGTCCTTCAGATATTGGAATGGGATGAAATTTATTCACCACTTATTATGTGCCAAGCACTGGTCTCATCAGTGGGCATACAAAGAGAAAAGCAAATGCAAATACAAGCAGCTCACTGTTTAAAGAAAGGAGACAGTACATAAAGGAAGGCTCAGGTCCAGGGCAGAGGGAAAGAACCAGGATCTCCAAGAGTAAAGTGTCAGAGGAAGAGAGGAAGCTCAGCGGCTGGCTCGCCTTGAAGACTGCACTTGGAAATCCCTGAGAGCAAAGACTGTTCTTTGCCTTGTTATATATCTTCAGTGTTTAGCACAAATTCCAATACGTAGTAGGTACTTTTTGTTGTTGTTCAGTCATGTCCAGTTGGGGTTTCTCAGCAAAGATCCTGGAGTGGTTTACCATCTCCTTCTCCAGCTCATTTTCCAGATGAAGAAACTGAGGCAAACAAGACTAAGTGACTTGTCCAGGGTCACACAGTAAATGTCTGAGGCTGGATTTGAACTAAGGACTTCCTGGCTCCTGGATCAGTGCTCTCTCTATCCACTATGCCACCTACCTTGTTGACTGAGTCCTCTTGCTGGTCCCTCTCCAATGGATCAACATGATGAAGTTATTGTGTCATCAGCTCTCATGCCTCCCTCCACCCAACTTCCACCCAAATCTTTCCTCCAGTTCTTTCAACAAGGCCTCAGATGACAAGGACTCAAGACCTTTCCCTATCCTGGTTCCTCTCCTCAGAACAGTCTCCTGCTTCTCAATAGCCTTCCTAACAGAATTAACCCTGGGTGCAAAGGGAGTCTGATTCTGGTTTCCTCCATGTCCTACAGAAATCCCAAATCTTATGTAGATCTTGGAAGGACTAGGGAAAGTATGGGAGTGTGCTTCTTGAGGAGAGGAGATGTCCAGGAATCCTTGCCTGCCATAGTCTCTGAGACTAGCCAATCTTAGAACCACCTTTGGAGAACTGGGACAGTTGTATAAGGCATCTGCTTAATGATTGGTGCTTTTTACATGGTTGAACAAATACTTTTCATTCATTTATCCATCAGGTCACAGACTAGAAAGCATCTATTCCAAACCCTCATTTTTACCAATGCGTTAAGGGAAGCCCAAGGAAGTTTAGTGACTTGCCCAAGGTCACTCACAAAGTGAGGCTCAAACCCAGATCCTCTGATTTTTGAATTAATGGTCCTTCCCCTTTCCCACACTGCCTCCTTGAAGTCCATGCCATGACATCCTGGGGTTCCCCAAACCATCTTCTCAAGAACTCCCAGGCTTAGAGAGAGAAGCCTTGAGAAAGATTCCTCCTTCCTATCCCCTCCCTTCTTCTGCCTAATTGCCTCCTCCTCTGGGCTTCATTAATCACCCCCATTTGTCTAGCAGTCCAGCACCATTGATTCCCAATATGACAAAACTTCATTAGAGAAACTGGCCCTGGGGAAGCCAGCCAAGGCCCAGGCAGGACCTGCCCAGCTGGGTGAGCCTCAGCCACCCAGTTTGGAGCTGAGCCAGCATGGAGCCAGGGATGGATGCCTCAAGAGATTACCCACCAGCAGAGAAGGGGCACCACT
The DNA here is from genome assembly GCF_016433145.1 of Gracilinanus agilis. Taxonomy (NCBI): domain Eukaryota; kingdom Metazoa; phylum Chordata; class Mammalia; order Didelphimorphia; family Didelphidae; genus Gracilinanus; species Gracilinanus agilis. The sequence goes on along the minus strand of NC_058133.1, from coordinate 509,728,337 downwards.
GAGTGCTGACTAAAGTCAATGGGTCTGGGACAGAGTTAGGGCAAGAAGAGGGGGAAGGACAGGGGGCCAGGAGCTCCTGGGAGAGGAGAGATGAGGCTTTGGGGGAAGCATGGACAAGTCCCAGCTCTGCCTTTCCTGGCTGGGGGGTGGGGACCTAGCTTCTCTGGGACCATTTCCTCATCTGTAAATGGTCTAGACCAGAGGTGGCAAACCCTGAGCTCAGACCATATGCAGCCAGAGTCAGACTAAAATGTCACTGGGAAGTAGTGAAGAAAAGTTTTTAAATGCCCCCAATATAAATAATGTTCATATTTCTCAGGTTTTCTCAGGCAATCTGTGCTCCCAGGGACTCTCATACACAGTTGACTGGCTGCTGTTTCCATCTGAGTTCAACATTCTAGATGGCCTCTAAGGACCCTCCTAGCCCCAATTATATTTGAACCTGGGAAGTTGGACATCTGCTTACTATTAATAATGATGATCAATCAGTTAATGATGTCAGACCTCAAGGAATTCAAATTCTACAGGTGGGGAGATTGATACACACATCCATTGGTATATAAAAGATACATATGAAGTGGAAACCATTGTAACCTCAAAGGGGAAGCAGAGCAGTGAGAAGAAAGGCTTCTTGCAGAAGGTGGAGAGGCAGAGATGAAGAGGGAGGGCACTCCAGGTATGGAGAACAGCTAATGCAAAGACCCAGCAATGGGAGATGGAATAATATCATGTATATGCAGAATGGAGTATAGAGAGGGTATGTGGAGGGCAGTGATGTAGAAGAAAACTAGGGAACAAAAGGGAAGAAGCCAGGTTATGAAGAGTGTTAAATGCTAAACTGGGACACGAATAGGCATGAATCCTTAGAGGTTATAGAACAAGGCTCACTGAAATGACTCCTCTAGTGATGGGGAGCTCACTACCTTTTATGGGGCAGCCCATCATATTGCTGGACAGCTCCAACCATTAGGAAGGTCTTCTTAATGTGTCTGCTGGCACCTTTCATCTGATGATTTTAGTTCTACCATTCATCCAACAAGTAATTATTAAGTTCCTCCTCTGCACTAGGCACTGGCATACAAAGACAGAGAAGGGATCCAACCCCTGCCCAGTGGGTGGTAGTAATAAGAGCAGTGCCCATTGATGCGGTAGCTTTAAGTTGGGGAAGCAGGTGAGATGCAGTTTCCTTGAGCCTTCTAGCCCTGTGAGCTACATGATATTATTGTCATATCCATTTTAGAGATGAAGAGATTGAGGGATAGAAAGGTGAGCTTTGACTTCCCCAGGGGTCACAGAGCTTAAAGGCAAGATTTGAACCCAGGTTTTCATGATTTTATGTCCAACCACCACTCCATGCTCCCCAATCCTAATAATTATTGTAATCATAGCCTAACATAGATGGGGTGTTGCCAGGGTCCCCAAGGGAGGACTGGCATTGGCTAACCCAGGATACCAGGCTCTCAGAATTCCAGCAGCTAGCTGTACCAGTCCTGAAGTGCCCTCTGATGGATACCCTGCCCCTCCCAAGGCTAAAGAGGTCCTGTTTCTCATCCAGAACAAGGAGGTGGGAGGGCGGTACTCAGCCATTTCCCCACTGTAGCTTCTAATGCTCAGTTCCCCAAGTCCAGAAGTGCCAGCAGAGCTGCCTCTGCCCTCCCTTTGTGCTGCCGATGTTCCCTGCTGGCTAATGGGCCAATTTTTTAGCATTACGGAGATTTGGACAATTTGCTGGCCCTGAGAAAAGAGAGTAGGACGAGCTGAGCTGTAGAATGGTTAGGGGGAGGGGTGGGCAAGAGGACAAAGGAGGGAGAGAGACAGTGCTCTTATCCTGAAGGCCTTAGCCTAGCAGGAGCTCCCTACCCACCTCCCTGGCTCTTTCTACCCTTCCCCCAATTACCCTACCAATGCCCACAATTTGGCATCATTTTAGAATTCAAGGAAGATCCTTCTCCTGAGAAAGAGAGCTGGTGGGAGAGGAAGCTATTTCCTCACTTGTACCAGGCACAGATCTGCCCACCTAGACTATCGCTGAACCCCAAAGATGGCCCCCATAGCATGTCTTGGCTGCACCAATAACTAGAAAGACAGAAACAGAGGCAGAAGAAGGAGGAGGAAGAGACAAAAACAAAGAGACAAAGAAGAACGAGTGAGAAAGAGAGACACAGAAGGAGGGAGAGAGAGGCAGAAAAATATAGACAAGTGGAGAAAGAACCAGAGAGAAGAAGAGTTAAGGAGAGATGGAGGAAGATAGTGATACAGGCAGAAAGATCAAAAGAGAAAGAGTAGAGAAGAATAAAGAGAGCGAGACAGGGATGAGGAGGGAGGGAGAGAAACAGATAAAGCCAGAGATAAATAGAAAGGGAAGAAGGGAGACTAAGAGAGACAGTGAGGGAGGAAGGGGGGGACAGTAATATCAAGAAATCAAGATACAGAGAGACAGAAAGAGGCAGAGGGGCAGAGGGGGAGGGGAGGAAGAGAGAGACAGAGACAGAGAGACAGAGAGATAGAGACAGAGAGAGACAGAGAGAGAAAGAGCATGCTGAGACCAAAATCTTCAGGTCTGCTTTCCATCCAGAGTCCATGGTCTTCATCCATCTACTCATAACAAAGCATGGGGTGCTCTGTACTCAGTGTCTAGACCAGGTCTTTTATTCTCTTCTCCTTCCTGACAAAAGGGTTAGGTTTATGGATAGAGGAACAGAGACAGAGAAAGATACAGAGACAGGAAACCAGAGACAGAGAACCAAAGACAGACAGAGACAGAGATAAACATAGACACAGACACAGAAAAAAGAGCAACAAGAAGAGAGAGAGCCAGAGATAGATACTGAGAGAGAGAGAGCCAGAGATAGAAAGAGACAGAGAGGCAGAGAGTAACAGAGAAAGAGACAAAGATGGACAGATAGGGACTAATGAGAGAGAGAGAGAGAGAGAGAGAGAGAGAGAGAGAGAGAGAGAGAGGCAGAGAGAGAGAGAGGCAGAGACAGGAAAGAGTGATAGAAACAGAGACAGACAGAGAGACAGGAAGTGTCAGAGACAAAGGGACAGAGAAGCAGGGACAGAAACAGATAGAATCAGAGAGAACCAGAGATAGAAACAGAGGCAGAGAGTAACAAAGAAAGGCAGACAGAAAGACAGGGACAGAGATCTAAGGACAGAAAGAGACAGAGTCAAGAGAGGCAGCGATAGAAACAGAGACAGACACAGAAAAAGAGACAGAGACAGAAACAGAGATAAAGACATAGAGGCAGAGACAGAGAAAGCCAATAGACTTCTGGAAATAGTGATAGGCTCAAGCATGGGCTCCTTGAGACCAAGGAGGCAGTATTTGCTTTATCTCACCACTGGTGGCAGTCATAGTGGTGGCGGCAGCAAGCCATTCCTGAGCATTTATTAAGCACCTACTGTCCCAGGCATTGTTCTAGACCCTGAGGCTACAAAGACAAAAATGGAACAAACCCTGTTTTCCAGGCTTACAATCATTCTATCGGGAGTAGTGATAGGATTGGACATTTATGGATGGCAAAGCATTTTATAGGCATTGTTTCACTGATTCTTCCAACTCTATGAGGTGTTACTATTATCCCCATTTTACAGATGAGCTGACTAAGAGGGTTGGATCCAGTGGCCCATAAGTTCCTTTCCAATTGGAAATCTAGGATCCCACAAATGCAGGAGGCTTGCCTGGGGCAGACCAGAGGACCTCTAATCTGGACTTCTCTTTGCCATGATTGGCATGTGGGGAGGGGGCAGGGGGGAGACTGAGCCAAAGTCAGCTGTTCCATTTCCCTCCAAAAGTACACATCCCTCCCTACTTCAGAGAGCGCTATAGCAATTTCTGGCTCCTGACTGGCTTCTGGACCCTTTCCCAGGAGATCCTTGGACCCTGACTGGGCTCAGACTTGGGCTCGGGTTGTGCCAGCTTCCATCTCCCAGGATATAACCTGGCACCCCTGCAGGGAAGAGACCCAGGGCCAGCTGCATCTCATCCCTGATCCCCACTCCAGTCACATCCTGGGAATGAAGAGGCCTCTCTCTAAATGGGGGAATAGAGGGAAAGGAGGGAGGGAAAGCAGGAGCCTCGAAGGAGGGAGAAAGGGGAAGGAAGGGGGGAGTTGCGGGGGCTGGGTGCATTAAGTGATCACAGATCGCAATATTTCATTGCTGGCAATCCCAGGCAAGACATCAACCACTTGGGGAACGCAGCCTAAAAGCCTTTTGATTTTATTTCTTCCACTTGGCATTTTTTTCCTTCCCCTGTCAGTGTCCTTGAGAACGCTTCCCCTCCCCCTTCCTCCCCTGCTGCTTCTCCCAACCCCAGAGTGGAACCCACCCCCCATCTCCTCAAGCCCTAGTTGGAAATCTAGAAGGAAATCCGTTCTTGGGGGAGAAGGGTCCTGGGGCTGATCTAGACTCCAACTTCCCCAAGAGCAGGGACTGCTCCATGTTTGGCTTTTTTCTTCACAGAAGGCGCTTAGTAAATATTTGATGACTGGATGGATGAATGAATGAATGAATGAATGAATGAATGAATGAATGAATGAACGAATGATGGGCTGGGGGCTCAGTCCAGGTTCTCTTCTTATTGCTCCCCACCTGAGAGGGTACAAGGCTTTACTGATAGCTCAAGAGCACTCCCTGGCACCCCCACCCCCAATCATTCATTCACCAAAGAGGGATGTCTTAGGCACCTACTATTTCTAGGTACTGTGTCTGAGCACACCTGGGTGTCCTTGGGCCAGATAGCTGACTGCTCTGTTCCTCAGTTTCCTCATCTGTAAAATGAGAGTCTTAGACTCAGTGGCCTCTAAATGGATGCTTCTCCCCTCCCCCAAACGTTTGGGGTTTTTTTTCTGAAAGGGAAACCATAAACACCAAGAAGTAAACAAGAAATATTGATAAAGTAATTTCAGGAAAGAGGGAACAAGGGAAGATGGCCCCTGCCCTCAGGACTCTGACCTAGGTAAATTGTGTCACTGGCTGTGCCTCAGTTTCCCCATGTATAAAATAAGAGCATCGTCCTAGATGGTCCCTAGTGTTCCTTTTAGATCCAAATTTGTCATCAGTCCTTTGGGCATTTGTATATCTTACACCTCAAAAGCCAAACATGGTGGGTGGCAAGATGGCTCAGTGGATCGAGAGCCAGGAGGTCCTGGGTTCCTATCTGGCCACACTTCTTAGCTGTGTGACCCTGGGCAAGTCAATTAGTTGTCATTGGCTCTTTTCACAGTATTAATTCTAAAATAGAAGCTAAGGTTTGGTTTGGTTTTTAGGCCAAGCTTGGAGACAAGAAGAGCAGAGAAGCCATCAAGTAAGAGAAACCCTCCCTGACCTGTGTGTGTGTGGGGGGGGGGCCCATTCTGAGGCAAGAAAGGCAGAGTCTTAGCTGGAGAAGACACAGTTCAAGGATTCTCATAAGGGTCCCCCCAGAAAGGGCAGGCACTATTTGACCCAGAGAAGGACCCTGGGGAGAGGAAGCTTTAAATAGAGGCCACCCCTACCCCACCCCAGTTCTGCTGTTTGCGTTTTCTAGGGGGGCTCAGGGGCAGATTTTATGGCAAACTGAGCCACAGAGAAGAGCACACATACCGGCACACGTGCCAGCACACATGGATGGACAGACAATGGAAAGACCTGAGGAGTCCAGAGCCAGGGAGAAAGCCAGTACCCATGGGCTCAGATGAGCCCAAATAAGGCAACACACATCAATAAATACAAATGCAGCTGCACACACACACACACACACACACACACACACACACACACACACACACCAGATATGCGCCAAACCCAGACCAGTGAAGATGAGCAGGGACATAAAACATTCCTCAGTGGTCTAGAGACACAGAATTGAGGCTCCCATTTCCAAGTGTTGGGGGGGAGGCTTGTCTAGACCTGATGGAGTCCAACCTGACACCTCCCCAAAGAGGAAGGGACTTACCCAAGGCCATCCAGAGAGTGACTAGGAAGAGAGCATTCCAACCCAAGTCTTCTCATCATTTATGTACCCCCTCTTTCCACTCTCCCCAAAAGGCAGTGGATTTGGAGTGGGAGGACTTGAGCTGGTCCTGGTTCTGCTATTTACCCCCTGAGGGCCCCCCCAAAAAGTCCTTTCATCTCCCTGGGCCTCAGTTTCCCCATCTGTAAAATGAGGAAGACAGACTTGCTGTCCTATTTCTCATGCCCCTTTCCAGCTCTTATTATCTTTCCATTCTGCATGATGATGTCACTGGCCCATATTGCCAGCTTCGTCCCCTTCCTGGACTGAGCTGGGATTCTCCAGGGCTGCCCAAACCCTCCTCCCAGGCCCCCCTTCACTCTTCCCACACCTCCCCCCACCCCTTGGCTGTGCTCCATGTCATGCTAATAGAAAGGAAGCTGGAATTTCACATCTATATTGTCAGGAATCAGTTAATTGAATAAGCCACCCTGCTCTTGGGAACCTGCCAGGGATCAATGGTGCTGCCCATCAGGAGGGGAGCTGGGGCTCTAATAGTATCGACCCAAGGGCCAAACCCTGAGCTGTCCCCTGGGGGCTGCCCTTCACCTAGGCTTCCCCATCCTGCCTGCTTTGCTAAGCCTGAAAAAAGGGGCAGCCCCTCCCCACTCTGAGCAAAGGGGCCACCTGGCCCTGAGGGTGCTGCTGCTTCCCCACTGAGCCCAGGAGCTCAGCCCCCAGCCTGCCCCCACATTCCGCAGCCCTTCACCGAGCTGGCCCTCCCTTTCCCCTGCCGTCCCCCACCCCCAGGCCCTGACTGCCTCCTCCTCTGCAGGGGCCCCACCTCATGGAGGATCGGGCCAACATCTGCTGCCAGAGGACAGAGAAGGACAGAGAAGGACAGCCGGGCTGCTGCCAGCTCTGCCAACAGGGTCCCCTGCCAGTTCCCTGGGCAGGCAGAGGGGCCGGGCTGGACAGAACAGTGGCAGACAGGCCCCAGCTGGGGGCCCAGCCAGGCATGGGGACCCAGGGCGCTCCTTGCATTCTCTTTGTTATGGGGGAAACGAGGCCAAGAGAAAAGGGGAGAAGGTGGGGGGCACAGCAACAGGGAGCAAAAGAATCTGTAAGGAGGAGGCATCTGCCAGGTCTCTCTCTAGATGCCTCACGCTGGTGGGCTTTCTGCTTGTACCTGGAAAGATGGATGGCCCTCCCCCATTGGAGGGAGGGCTGGGAAGGCACTGGGGCAGCTTAGACACTAGGCTCCCTGCTCCGCTATCCTTCCTCCCTCCTCCCCCTCCCCTTAGGGGTTTACCCACCCCCCACCTCCCCATTTCCCTTCACCTGGCAGCAAAGAAAATGAAATGAATTCCTGAGCAAAGCCATTTGGGTGTGTGGGGGGTGGGGGGAGTGCAGACGGCGCAGCTCCCGCGGAGAACTCATTCCCCAGACACCTCAGGAATAAAGAGGTTCTGCCAGGCAATTTGTCGGAGCCATTTAAACACTTAGAGGTTTTTCTCTCTTGCTCCTGCTCCCCCCGCCCCCGCCCTCACAGGCTCTCCTCGGACTCCCTTCCCCAAAGCCCTGGCTTCCCTCTTCCCGGGTCCTCAGCCTTTCCTCCCTTGTTGGCCTCTGGCCGCCTCTTTCTGGCTCTTTGTCTGTCTGTCTCTCTCTATTTCCTCTCCCAGGGTACACAGCCCAGGAAGCCCCAGACTGGAGAGGCACCTCCAGGTGCCAGGTGCTTGGGAAATGTTCATTAAGTCCTCACTGGGTGCCAGGCACTGTGTTCCTCCCTCTCTTTTTTCCTGGGCACTGAAACTGGCATGGGCACCTATCCCATTGGTGATGGTGGCACAGACCTTGGGAGTTCATCCTGGGTGGCACAGCCCTATGGAAAGACCCTGAGGTCAGAGAACTGGGTTCGAATTCCATCTCTGATATTTATTAGCTGTGTAATCTTGAACAGATCATTTCACTTCTCTGTGCCTCTGTTTCCACATATGTAAAATGAGGGGATCAGGCAAGATGTTCCCTGAGAACCCTTTCAGCTCCAGATCTCTAATCCAAGCATTCGGATCGCCCAGGGCTCCCAATCACATATACATATTTTCATTCAGAATGGCTTAGGGCTGGCCACCAAGAAACCAGTAACCTTGGCTCATTAGGGTAGGAGAAGGCAGAAGCAGGTGCAATGGGCACAAAGTACAGGAAGGCAGAATAGGGGAGAACTTCCCATCTAAAACTGGAATGAACTGCTTCAGGAGGTTGTGTTCCCCATGGCCACAGGACTCCATCCAGAAAACTTGGGTAAGAATCTGTAGGAAATGTTGTAGGCAGGATTCATTCTGAAAGTGAAGGCTGGACCAGGAGATCTCTGGGGTTCTATCTACCTCTGGGCCAAACTCTAGCTTCAGCTTGGCGTTCTGTCTCAGAAACTGCATGATCCCTGAAAGATTTGGATTTGGAGCCAGAGAACCTGGGTTCAAATCATACCTTCACCACTTATATGGTCTTCTCCAAGTTTTAGATTCCTCCTCTATAAAATCACAGAGTTAAGCTGGGTGGCCTCTGAGAAATCCCTTCCACCCCTAAATTTATGATTTTCTGACCTAGATCACCATGGATCCACCTTCCATCTCCCTGGCTCCCCACTGACAGTCCTATGTGCCTGGGCTGTCTGCTCTCCTTACCAAGGCCTTAGATTCTCTCTTTTCTTTTGTCCTCCCAAATGCTTGGGCCCTACCTTCTGAACTACACTGATTTATTTGTATTTATTCCCCTTCTATTATGCCTGCTTACAGGTACTTGGGGTCTCCCCAATTCCAATGCTGATTTCTCCTGAGTAGAACCTGTTTCATGTGTACCCCAGCACTGCAACATCATAGGTATTTAATAAAACCATGTCGATTGATTGAGATGGTCCTGGAATCAGGAGGAGGTTTAGTGTTTAGTCAAGTCTGTCTCTTTTAGGGCACACAGTTGCTAGGAGACCCAGGAAACAGGATCATCGGGTCGTAGAATGTTAGAGCTTCAAGGAACGTGAAAAACTCATCCAGTCCAACCTCTTACCCCATTCCATCCATTTTACAGATGAGGAAATTGAAGCCCAGAGGAGCTGTGACTTGTTCAAGTACACAGAAGTTGGAAGACCCAGAGGCAAGTCTCTTGACTCCAAAATCAGTGAGGGATAATCATGGGATTGTAGACTTTGGACTAAAAAGGAACTAGAAAGCCAATCGAATTAGATGAAGAAACTGAGGCCCAAAGAAGTTAAGGGACTTATTCAGAATCACAAAAGTAGTGATAGGTGGGATTTGAACCCCAAATGTAATATTCTTTCTACTCTACCATTCTGCCTCTAGGGGTTACTATGGGAACTGGGATGGTTTGGAAAGAGGGCCATGCAATAGGCAATGGGACCAAGTTGTTATCACAAAGTAGGAATTAAGGGGAAAGTTTTGGCAAGAAGTTGAAGGGTGATAAGTTTAGGGGTTGTACTCTCTAGAGCACCCCTGGATTTCTGTCAGAACTGAAGTGGTCGGGTCAGAAAGATCAACAGGATATACTTGGTGATGACATGCAAGACTTAGGAAAGACTAATGAAAGTGCTTTATGGCTACTGGCAGAATGGGAAAGGGGCTGTCCATGGTGGTAGCCACTGATGGCCCTCAGGAACACCACTGGATTCCATGCTGAAGGAATGCACTCTGTGCCAGGCGCTGTCCTAAGTGCTGAGTGTCCAAAAACAAAACAGTCCCTGCCTGGCCTCAAGGAACTTACATTCTATTGGCAGTGACAACATACTTGAAGATAAGTCAACACAAAATACACCAATCCTTGACTGGTTCTATTGACTAGTTCATGTAGATCTGGTCTGCCCACCAGCTTTGTTTCAGATGTTACCATGGCTAAAGAATCACTCCCCAAGAGGCCTGCCTGCTGGCCATTCACACTGCTCCTTACTGGTTGAGCCTGATCTTCAGAAAGCAGATTTTGCCTATTGGCAGAACCATACTCAAAGCCTTTACAGCTCAGTAGAAGCTGCCAGCACTTGTGGCCCATTGGCATAAGCTTCGGGAACCTCTTTGTTGAGGCTTCCAAGCAGACAAATACTTACAAGTAAATACAAGGTTGGAAGGAGGAGGCTATGTCTGTTGGTGGGAGAGGAATCAAGATGGACTTAGGCCATTTTTTAAACCCTTAACTTCTGTGTATTGGCTCCTAGGTGGAAGAGTGGTAAGGGTGGGCAATGGGGGTCAAGTGACTTGCCCAGGGTCACAACTGGGAAGTGTCTGAGGCCAGATTTGAACCTAGATAGGGCATTTTTTTTGCTGTAGTGTCTGAAAACTCCCATAGAGCCCTGAAGGAGATTAGGGATTCTAAGAGGCAAAGGTGAACAAGAAATGCATTCCAGGCATAGGGAACAGCCAGAGCAAAGACAAAGAAGTGGGAAATGGAGCACCCTTGTGAGAAAGCAACCTAAATTTTGAAAAGTAGTAGAAAGTATCTGGGAACAATGAATTGTGTCCATCAGGCCCAGGTGTGTAAGGGACTGGTCTTTGCTTTCTGGTAGGTATTCACAGACACACTCTATTTCCCTTCAGATTGGCAGGTCCAGCATGCTGAAGTTCAGAAGCCAAGCCTCGATGTGAAATACAGCAGGCATTTGTGGCTGATAAATGCCCCATGAGCCTCCATGCAAGCCTTCTCTCCCACAGAGCCCAAGAGGAACCCTCAGTACTTGGGGCCATCTAGCAAAGCAGAAGTGGCTTCAGGATATCTGTGAGGCAAGAAGAGGAAGGGAAAGACTGTTCCCCAAGGACTCAGTAAAGGCCAAAGCCTCTTGATGCCTAGTTCCAATACTCTTTCCTGAAATCCAAATTTCAGGAATTAATAGGAGGAAGGAATTTATACTGCCCACATTTGACTTATAAGTGAAAGGAGATTCAGAATCATAAGAGTTCAGACCAGGGAGGTGGCTATCTACTTGTAGCATCCTTCATCTTGAGATAGAAGGGTCTCACGAGGCTATTTAGTCTAACAGATGAGGAAATGGAGGCATAGAGATGGGAAGCAGCTTAGAATCATAGCTATAGAGTTGGGAGGGATCTTATAAACCCTACAGTCCAACTCTCTCATTTTATAGATAAGGAAACTGAGTCACAGAAAAATGATTTTTCTAAGGTAACATAAACAAGACATGACAGAAGCAAGATTCAAACCTGTCTTCTGACCCTGGTGACAAGGTTTCTTCTACTTGGGGACACTGTCTCTCTAGATTCACATGGATCTGGAAAAGAATCTCCACTGCTAAATGCCCAAGAAGTTACCCAATCTTTGCTTGATGACATCTAATGAGAAGGAAATTCGACCTCTCAGGGTAGCCCATACCACTTTGGGACAACTCTAATTATTGGAGAGTTTTTTTTCTGACATCCAGCCTCAGTTTACTGTTCTGGCCATTCAGGCCATCACACCTAGTCATTGCCCACTGGGACCAAGCAGAGGAAGCCTGATCTCTGCTCCACATGGAGAAGGCTAAACATGCCCAATTCCTTTGACCAGTCTTCATATAGCAGAGACTTAAGGTCCTCTCCAGCCTGGCTGCCCTCCCTCCTCTGAATTCTCCTCTAGCTTACCTTTTTCTTTCCTAAACAGTGGCATCCATCACCAACCACAACATTCTATTTTCATTCCGAACAGGACAGAGGATAGAGCCTTTGTAGAGCTCTGGGGAAAATGGTGTCTGGTAGGGCAGAAGACACTTCCTAGTGGGCTCCAGATTCTCCCACCAAACCAGTCCTTGAGGCCTTTCCCAGGCCAGAGGGGCTGTGAGCTGGAACAACACTAAGGCCAAGAGGAGAAGAAGGAAGAGGGCTGAGAGTAAGGGGGAAGGCAGGAGCAGAGAGTTTCATTTGCTCATCTGGTTTGTCAGTTCAGTTAATCTGATCCCCAAGGAGAGACATGAGGGCTTCACTTTGGATGACAAATGAGGAGAGAAGAGGCGAGACCTGCCCTGGTCACTGTCAGGGTGAATAATGACCCTGCATTAAGACATTAGCTCTTGACAACAAGAGCCTTCCCAGCCTGCCCCAGCCTTGAGAGCCAGCTCACAAACAGAGGATGAAAATCCCCCAAGAAATTCAACCAATAAGGAAAGGAGAAAAAAGGGATGAGAGATGTGAAGCAGCATCAAAGAGAGGATGGGAGAAGGAAACAGAGAAGAGGGACAGGAAGAGACAAGGGAACAGAGAGGAGCAGAAAGAGATGACAACCCCTCCCACAAGGTCATCAGCAGGGAGAGGTAGCTTGGGACAGGAGGAGCCAAGACAAAGAGGGAGAGAGAATGGAGTCAGTGTGGGTTGGAGGAGAAGGACATCAGCCAGTGCAAGTGTGCCCCCTTCTTAGTCATAGGATCATAGATTTCAAATGGGAAGGGACTTTACATGTTATCTAGGTCAACCCTCTCATTTTACAGAGGAGAAATGCATGAAATGACCCTTTCTTTCTTACTACAAAGTAAAAATTGTCTAGATTATTGACAAATGTTTAAAGTCCTGGAACATTATAACTTATAAGACAAAAGGCTAAGGAAGGACTGCTTGGTAGGAGGTGGGGATGGGAACCAGAGAGTGAAGCAGTAAATTGGGTCTAAGGGATTGAGTGAGGCCAGCAGGTGAACCCAAGGCAGAATGTTGTGGTGGGAAGAGTTGGATTTGGACTCACAGGACTGAAACCTACCCCTGATGCCTTATGAGCTGTATGACTTTGGGTAAGTCACTTTAACCGCACTGTTCCTCAGTTTCCTCATCTATAAAATGGGAAAGTTTGGACTACATAATCCATTAGGTAAAGAATGCTGCCCAGAATCACAAAGGAGTAAGTAGCTAGGCTGTGACTTGAACTCTGATTTCAAAGCTAGCACCATGCTGCCTCCCAGGTCAGGAGTCTCTGGATATCATAGTATTATTATGGATATCACTATGTTAATGGATTGAAAAGGAACAGGACCCTCCAAGTCTTAGTTAAATAAAGCATCTGGATAGTGTAGTGTCTAGAATAGCAATCCTGGGATCAGGAGGGTCTTAATTCAAATCCTGCCTCAGACACTTACCAGATATGTGAGTGTGAGCAAGTTTATCTCTCAGCCTCTGTCTCTGTAAAATTGGGTTGATAATAGTAGCTACCTGAAATGACTAATATGAGTCTCAAATGAAATAATTATTTAAGGCATCTCAGAAACTTTAAAGCACTAGATCAGTGATTCCCAAAGTGGGCGCTACCGCCCCCTGGTGGGTGCTGCAGTGATCCAGGGGAGCGGTGATGGCCACAGGTGCATTTATCTCTCCTATTAATTGCTATTAAAATTTTTTAAAAATTAATTTCCAGGGGGCTAAGGAATATTTTTTTTCTGGAAAGGGGGCGGTAGGCGAAAAAAGTGTGGGAACCACTGGCCTAGTTAATGTTAGATATCATCATCATCATCATCATCATCATAATTATTATTTCTAGGGCTGAGCCTTGGAAACACCCCGGGTGGTTACCATGATGGTGAGGGAATGGGACATCATGTCATCTGAGGTTTGGCCGAAGGAATTGAGCATGATTATCCTGGAGCACTGAAGGCTGGGGGTGGAGGCTGGACTTCATTGTGGGACACACACACATACAAACGTGCATACATGCATACATGCATGCACACAATATATACACACACATTCAATCAACATTCCTGACAATCCTTAGCACCAGGCAGTTGTTACCTACCAAGCAGGATATAATCAGTGAAGGGGCAGCTAGGTGACACATTTGATAGCACATTGGGCCTGGAGTCAAGAGTTCAAATCCAACCTCAGACACTACTGGTTATGTGACCCTGGACAAGTCACTTATCCCCTTGGCCTCAATTTTCTCATCTGGAAAATGAGCCGGGAGAAGGAAATAGCAAATCACTCCAGTATCTTTGCCAAGAAAATCCTGAATGGGGTCATGAAGAGTCAGACACAACTGAACAAGTACATATATGAGGGACTGACTTTGTTGTCCTTGGTCTCAGAAGACAGGACCAGTCACAGTAGGGATGTGGTGGGAGGGAGTAGCAGAGAGGAAGATTTGGGCTTCATGTAAAGGAGGATGCTTCCTACCAGTGAAATCTGTGCTTAGTGCAATGGTGATGGGAGTTCCCCCTCAAAGGAAGGCTTCAAGCAGTAACTGGAGGACTCCTTGTTAGGCATGTTGTGGGAAGGTGGGAAGGGTTCCTATTAAGATGCAGATTTGATCTTGAGCCCTTCAGAGGTCCCTTCTAGCTCTGAGATTCCAGGAGTATGGCAGACTATGAGGTATCCTGTCATCCCAATAGCTACTCTCTATACTTTCTTTTCTTTTTTTTTAAATCATTACCTTCTATCTTAGAATCTACATTAAGTATTGATTCTAAGGCAGAAGAGTGGTAAAAGCTGGGCAACTGGGGTTAAGTGACTTGTCCAGAGTCACACAGCTAGGAAATGTCTGAGATGAGATTTGAATCCAGGTTCTCCCAACTCCAGGCCTGCTGCTTTATTCATTTTGCTACCTAGTTGCCCCTACCCCTTATTTTTCATCAAATCTTTTTAGCCTTCCATTCTGTAGGCACACTAAAGGAAGATTGTTTTCTCTGATGTTCAAAATGAGAGTGCTTTGAGAAGGACAAGGGTTTGGTGGGAAGAAGGGGAATGACTCAAGTTGCACAGCATCTTCCACTAGCTGAATGATCTCAGGCACTCATTCACCTCCCTGAGCCTCAGTTACCTGAGAAGTAAAAAGGGAGTTGAACAAGATGGCCTCCAAGGTCCCTTCTAGCCTAGATCTATGATCTTGGGATGTTTTGCCCTATTTCCTGGTCACTGGCACCTCTCACCTCTTTGCAAGGTCAGACCCCACTGACTCAGTCCATCCTCAGCTGTTGAATTAGTTGGGGGAGATTGAGAGGGAAACCAACAGAAGGAGGCAGGAGGTACTCCCATCTGACCCTGGTTCAAGGAGGTTGTTTGGGTCTGGGGGTCTGGATCTGTCATGGGTACAGCTGGTCAGTATTGGAAGGAAGAGAAGGACTAGAGGCAGATATGTGGAGAAAGTCACTTAGATGACTCCAGTCTCCTAGAAAAGGGAAGGAAAATGCATAGAAGATGGGCAAAGGGAGACAGAGAAAGTGGAATAAACTCAACATATAGGCAGTTATTAACTGCCTACTGTATAGAGTAGCTGGAGATACAAACCAAAAGTAGTGACTACCCTCAAGGACCTTCCATTCTGTTGGGAAAAACAACCCTTAACTAAAGAAGCTGATTTCATTGGGGAGGATTTAGGGGTGTATCTGGGGGGGGGGTGAAGAGGAAAATCAGGGGACAGCTCATGTAGGAGATGCCACTTGGACTAAGACTTGAAGAGAGATAAGAATTCCAAAAGGTGGAGGTGAGGGGGAGAGCATTCCAGGCAGGAGGTACAGGCTGTGCCAAAATGTCTGTGTGGAAGATGGAACGTTGTGATTAGGGTCAAGCAAATGGGCCAGGCTGGAACAGAGAATGTCAGAGAGGACAATAATGTAAAATCAACTTGCAGAGATAAGCTGGAACCAGCTGGTGACCAGCAGACCGCTTTAAATGCTAAACAGAGAAGTTTGCATTGCATCCAAAGGAGATCAGGAGAGAAGGCAACTTTAAGTGACTTGGTGAGACATTCCTGTGTTCTAGGAATAGCACTGTGGCAGCTGGAGTGGGGAGGGGTTAGAGAGAGCAGAAACTGGAACCAAGGAGAGGGGAGGCAGGAATGGAGGCTTATGGGAACTCTTCTCCGTTTGTCTCCATCTAAGGGCTTCCCCCCTCTTTGCCCAGTCCAACCCTGAAAGGTTTACTATAACTAACAGTGGATGGGGGAGCTAAAGTAGGTGGTCAGGCTGAATACACAGTGATGTTGTAAACATTCTCTCTAGAGTCAGAAAGACCAGGACTTCTGCCTCCATCCCTGCCTATGTGACCCAGAGCAAATTTCCTCTACTCCTAAGTTTCCTCATCTGTAAAATGGAAGCAAGGATACATGTACTCAGGCATCTTGTGAGGTTCAAATGAGCTTAAATGCATAATGAGTCTTGTTATCTCTAAAATGATGATGTTGTTATTATTGTTATTGTTATTATTATTATTATTATTATTCCCCAGAGTTCAAACCTGGTTGGTGCATTTGTATGAACCTTTCTTCATTGATGGAAACAATGTTTTCTCAATGCTACATACCTACACGAGGGACAGAGTTGGCAGGAACTCAGAAGGGGACAGACCTTTTCATTTCCAGTTTAGAAAGACTTGCATGACTCTAGAAGAGACCTCTATGCAGAGAGAGAAGACCCTGAGGATCAGCCAAAATGGAGAGGAGCAGGGCTCTGATTTTCCTCTTGTCTTCCTAGGGAAAAGGGATATTCCCTTTGGTTGGATTGGGGATTCTCAGTTGGGCTCTCAAGAGCTGGTCCCAAGTTAGCTCCAAGATGGTCTATAGAACAAGTTTTATTCCTGTCCCCCGACAGTTATCTTAATTAATAAGAAATCCCTTCTCTTCCCCACAGCTGATGACTTTCTCTGTGTGTACAGCACACAGGCCAGGGGACCTCTACAACCCCATTTCCCTCAGGGAACTCGAATGAAAGACTTCTGAAGTAGGTCAGAGGCACACACTCATACCAGGGGGCTGTGGAGGATGGAATAGCAAACTGCAAGGATAAGGTCAGGCTGCTCTAGAAGTCTGCTAAGAATGCCTCTGCCTTAGGCAGCTAGAGACTCAATCACTGCACTGGAAATCATCCAGGGACCTGAGGGCAGAATTATGGAGAAGATAACTAGCAAAGAGACACTTACTGAGAGGGTATCATATTCAGGAAGAGGGGGAAGGAGGGGAGGAAAGGGGGGGTTCTCAATCTGCAGCTGATTGGAAGCTTGGCTGACAGTGTATTCCAACCCATGCTCCTGCTAGTCCTCTTTCAGCCTTGAGCAGGCAGTTCTTCTTCTATTGGCCTGGTGTATTCAGACAAAAATCTGGGTACAGTAGAAGGTATTAGGGAATCACAGAATCAAAAATTAGCAAGGGACCCCAGAGGTCATCTATCTTGGACTCACCCCCTGAACAGCAGACTGTGAGCTTCCCCATGTTGGGGACAGTTTCAATTCTGGCTTTATGTCTCCAACACCTAACACGATACCTTCAACAGAGTAGGAAGTAGCAAAAAGTTTATTGAATTTGTTCCAAATGAATTGAATTGTCCAAGATTCCCCTATACCACCACCATGACAAGCAGCTGGCCATCTTCAATGTAAAGGTCTCTTGTGAGAAAGAAGTCACCTTCTTCCAAGGCAAACCCATTTTGCTTTGGGGCAGCTTTGATTTCGGGAAGTTTTTACTGACATTCCAGCCTAAATCTGCTTCTGTGCACCAACTATCCAGAAGATGTCTCATTCTTCCCATAGAGGCCAAGCAGAATGAGTTTATTCCTTCTTTTTTTTGCCTGCCCTTCAAATATCAGAAGACAGCTATCAGAGCCCATTAAAATATTCTCTTCTCAGGCTACATATCCTCATTTCCTCCTTGAATGGCACATTTTCAAATCCCCTCATTCTCTTGATTTGTCCTCTTCTGTAAACTTGAGCTTATAGTGACCTTTGTAAAATGTGTCCCCCAGAGCACAATACGGTGCTCCAGATGTATTCTGGCCAAGTCAGGGAAGAATAGGACTATTGCTTTCTTGGTCCTGGACACTGCTATATACTTTTCTGAACTTGCTTTAGGATGACATTTGCTATCTTGGCTTCCATCACAAGGCAGATTCATGTTGATCTTGTGGTCCACTAAAGTCCCCAAATCCTTTTCACAAAAACTGCTCATACCACTACCGCTCTCTTGTATTTATGAGGTTGATTTCTGGAACTGAAGTGTAAGCTGTTCTACTTATCACAATTAAATTTCCTCTCATTACAATGGGCCCCTACTTCTAGCCTGCCAAGATCTCTTTGCCTCCTGATGGTATCATCCAACAAGCTGCTATCTTTCTCCAAGCTTCCTGGCACCTGCAAATTTGACATAGATGCCTTCTATGACTTCATTTAAGTAACATTTTTAAAAAGCTTCCTTGGAGACTATATTGAAGAGGCTGCTAGGTGACACAGTGGCTAGAAAGCTGATTCTTGAGTTAAGAAGTTGAGTTCAAATCTCACATCAGACACCAGCTACGTGGCCCTGGGCAAGTTGCTTAACCTCTATCTACCTCAGTTTCCTCATCTATAAAATGGAGATAAATAATAAAACCTACCTCCCAAGGTTGGTGTGAGGATAACATGAGATAATATTTGTATAGTGATTTTCAAAGCTTTAAGTGCTACATAAATGTTAGCTATTATTATTAAAAAACCTTTTAAACTGAAACTTAATCATTAACAATAATTTTCTAGGTCCAGCCAATCATCCATTTCTGAATCCAACTAAATGTATTATGTTTTCCTAGCCCATATTTCTCCCTCTTTTCCACAAGAAAACTATGAGAAACTTGACCAAATGCTTTGCTGCAATCTAAGTATTTATTGCATTCCCAGTCTCTACCAGCCTAATAATCCTGTCAAAAAAGGAAATATGGTTAGTCTGGCACGGTCTGTTCTCAATAGTAATGATGCTAGAATGTTGACAGGAAAAGAGGTCAGGTTCACTATTTTAGAGTTTACAGTCTCTATTCCTCTCCCTTTTTCAAAACATTGGGTCTTTTGCCATTCTCCTATCTTGTGGCATCTCTCTTATTCCCCAGAATTTTTCAGATATCACCCTCTATAGTTCAACGATAATATTCAATGTTTTTTTTCACTACCCTAACATGTCATTCAGTCATGACTGCATCCAAGATGCAGCTCAAATCCAATTTCTCTCAGATTACCTTCTATCTATCTGGTACATATCTTGTATATGCCTAGTTATTTATATGTTGTCTCCCTATTAGAATGTAAGCTCTTTGAGGGCTGGGACTATATATTTTTTGCCTTTCCTATTTAGCACAACGACTGGCACATAGTAGATGTTTAATAAATGCTTGTTGATTAACTGATTTGTTGAAGTGACTCAAAATCATGAACATCAACTTGGAGCTCTCTCATTATTTCTCTACTTATCTTTGGTTTCAGCTACATTTTAGCCATTTTTTGTTCTATCATTTCTAGTCTAAAGGTCATTCTCTTTAGAGAAATCAGATGCAAAGGAATTGTGAGATCATGGATTTAGATCTGGAAAGAACTTTAGAGTTCATCAAGTCTAGCTCTATCATTTTTACAGATGAGGAAACTGAGGTCCCAAGAGGTTTAGTGACCTATTCAAGGTCACATATGTAGCAGTGGTTAGAATTTAAACCCAAGCCTCCGATTCCAAATTAATTGCTTTTACCACTGTACCATACTGCCATCCCTTGAGCAACTCTACTCACTGTTTTCATTTGTTCTCATCCTACTTGCTAGTGATTCTAGCTCCTCTTTTGTCTTCCCCTATCCCGTAGTAGAACCAAAGAGCTTTCCATTTTACTGTCCTTAATTTTCCCTGGAAACAGACCTATAGCACTCCTAACACTGTTCTTGTGGGACCATGCCCCATTTTTATATTTATGCTTCATTTTTTGCCCCTGCTTCCAATCTTCTGTGCTTATATCTTTTAATTTTTTATTTAAATTTTATTTAAAAATATTTTCTATGTTTCCATGATTCATTTTCTTTCCATCCCCTCTTCCCTCCTCGCTCCCAGAGCCGACAAGCAATTCCACTGGGTTGTACAAATGTTATAATTTGATACCAATTTCCACATTATTCATTTTTACCATAGAGCAATCTTTTAAAGCCAAAATCCCAAAGCATATACCTATTGCTTATATCTTTTAAAATCTAAATTGTTGCCTGTCTAAAGATCATCTTCTTTGGAAGAGAAAACAGAAACAAAATAAAATTTGAGCAGTTTTACCTTCTCACAACCATCCACTTTTGTCCTTTTGCTCACTTCAGTGATCCTATCCCCTTTGGTGATTCTCCTCTTGCCCCTCACACAAAAAAACAAAAACAAAACAATAAGCAAACTCATTTTATTGTCTTCAAGACTGATCACCAACCTCAGCTCATTCCAGGTTTCAGTACTCCTGAGAGAGAACTCGCAAGATCATAATACTCTTTTATACTAATTCTCATTTATTTGCTGCACATCTTTGAAAGGCAGAGTTGGTCAAAGAGCTCCCTATGTGGCAACATTAGTCTTTTCAGGCAGCTCCTATCACTTATGCTTGTATCCTTAGATTTTACTCTCGAGTACTCCTCAGCTGTTTTAGGCAAGCTAAAAAGTAGCAGGTCACTAGATCCCAGTCTCCTATCTATCCCTTCTCTGAATGCTTTGAAATCTGCTAGGCTACATGACAAACTACGGCTAACTTTGCTCCCCTCTATCATTCCTAACTGAAGGAGCCACCGCTTGCCTCCAGATCTCCCATTCTTTCTCTTTCATCAACAAAGATTTCTCTATGTGTAATTGATTAGGACAGATGTGTATAATTTGATAATTAAATCCATTCTAGAATGATCCCTCCCCAGGAGCGAGCTGAAAGGGAATGGGACATGATCTAGAGGGAGCTTGGTTCTTGAGTTATAAAGCATACGAAGTTGAACAAAAGGGTAAACTGAAGCAGATCTCTAAGCAATATAATACTTGTTGACAGGCAACAGACTCTGCCAATAAATGTTATCTTGTTTTAAAAACATTTTTAAAGGAGGGAAGAGACAGCTAGGTGGCTCAGTGGACAGAGCGCTAGGCTTAGAGACAAGAGGTCCTGGGTTCAAATCCAACCATAAATAATTCCCAGTTGTGTGACCCTGGGAAAATCACTTAGCCCCACTGCCTAGTCTTCACTGCTCTTCTGTTTTGGAACTGATACACAGTATTGATTCTAAGATAGAAGGCGAGGGCTTAAAAAAGAATAATAACTGCCCTCTGGCTTAGTTTACCCTTTTGTTCAAATTCAATTGAAACAGTTGGTAGAAATCTCTTGTATGTGTTTGTATATACAACATGTGTATACATATGTGTGCATATACATATATGTGTATACACATGTGGGTCGATAATTATGTATCAGGCACAAAGGGCAGGGAAGAATGAAGGATGACTCTTGTGGTTACAAATCTTGGTAACTGAAAATATGGTGGTTCACCCAAAAATAATAGGGAAGTTATGAAGGGTGGGATAGGTTTGAGGGGGGGGGAAGGCAATTTTATATACATATAAATACACGTGTGCGTAGATACACAGACTCCTCTCCCAGCACTTTGTTCCTCTCAAGGTGACAAGGATACTGGTTGTCATAGCAGCAAGTCCAATATCACCCATGGGAAACTGTGACATCAGGTAGAAAGTGTACCCCAGGTGATGGGAGGTGGCTGCTTTGGGGGAGGTGATCTAGAGGACAACATCTACCCTCTCCTGGATGTGAAGAGTGGCCAAAAACTTCCCAATGAACAGGTCTAGACCCATGGAAAAACGGGAAAAGTACTAGAGGCCAACTCTCCCAAAGCTGTTCCCTTGGTATGTTCTCACATTCAATCAACACACATCGACTAAGCACTTACTGTGTGCAGATCAAGCCCACCAGATCAAATGACACTATACTATCCATCAATCAGAATGGATTTATCGGGGCAGCTAGGTTTAGTGGAGAACGAGCTAGCCCTGAAGACGGGGTCGTGGGTTCAAATCTGGCCTCAGACACTTCCCAGCTGAATGACCCTGGGCAAGTCACTTAACCCCCATTGTCTAGCCCTTACCACTCTTCTGCCTTGGAACAGATACTTAGTATTGATTCTAAAACAGCAGGTAGGGGTTTACAAAAAAGGATTTATTAGGCACCTGCTACAGGCCAGACACTCTGGCAGCTTATAAGGATTCAAAGACAAAAAGAAAATCATTCCTGTCTTACGGAGCTTAACATCCTATTTAGCTAACTAGCCCATATGCCTTTAAGTAAATGTAGACTATCTAGTAAGTAATGGGAGGAGGGCTCTAGTAGCTGAGAATTGGGAGACACTTCCATTGAAGGTGGCCCCAAACTTGAATTTCCAGTTCCAAGGCAGAAAATTGGTGAGGCTAGATTTGAACCCAGGACCTCCCATCTGCAGGGCTGGCTCTAAATCTGCTCAGCCAACTAGCTACTCCAAAACCTGAATTTTGAAAGAAGCCAGGATGTCTAACAGAGAGAGAGAGAGATAGGGAGGATACACATTCCAAGCTTAGATGACAATTCACACAAAGCCGAGGAGGCAGAAAGAGAATACTATATATAAGGAAGAGCAAGAAGATCAGGATAACACCAACATGGAGTGTATAAAGGGGAATCCCAAGAGATAAACTTGAGAAACTAGACTGGAACAAGGTCACAAATGAGTTTAAATGCCTCTACAGAGACATTCGTGTTGGAGTCTCCAAGCTCTGGTGCTTCTTGAGGAGGGGGGTGACACAGCCCCCAATTGTGCTCTAAGAATGTCCGTTTGGCAGCTGTGGGGAGGAAGGCTAGGAGAGGGAAGAGGCTGGAGGCAGAGCAATCGATGAAGAGGCTATTTATTGCTCTATTCCAGGTGAAAGGTGATGAGATGGATTGGAGAGATCCGACATACAGGGAAGGGAAAGTCAAGGATGTCTCCTGAAGTTACAAATCTCGGGCGCTGAAGGATAGTGGTGCCCTCAGAAGAAATAGGCAAGTGAAGGGAGGGAGGGAGGGAGGGAGAGAGGGAGGGAGGGAAGGCTTGGGGAAGAGAGACCATGAATTTCATCTTGGACATGTTGAGTTCGAGATGTCTATGGGACCGACATTTGAAATATCCAATAGGCGGCTGGTGGTTCAAGATGGAAGCTCGGGGTTGAGCTGAGGGCTGAAGAGCCAGATCAGAGAATCATCGGCATGGGGGAGGGAAGAGAATGCCAACAACCGCTGAGGGGAGAATAGTTTGGACATGGTGATCTTACATTGGTAAGAATGCAGAGAGAAGGGCAGAGACCCTGGGAGGGAGCCTTGGGATTCAGCCACAGTCAGGAGATGTGATACAGATGAGGAACCAGCAAAGGAGATTGAGAAAGAGCAGCAGGACAAGCTGTAATCGTGCCTCCAAAGCCCAGAGAGGAGAGGGTAGTCAACAGTGGCGAATGCTGGAGAAAGGTCAAGAAGGATGGGAATGGAGAAAAGGCCACTGAGTCTGGCAATTAAGAGATCACTGGTAACCTTGGAGAGGACAGTTCCAGTTGAATGAGGAGGTCAAAAGCCAGACTGCAGAGAGGTGAAAGGAGTGAGAGGAGAGCAAGTGCAAACCACAGTGTAGACAGCCATTGTAAAGAGTTGGTCTGCTAAGAAGAGGAGAGATGAAAGACTATCACTTAAGGAAATGGTGGGACCAAGTGAAGGCTTTTTAAGGATTGCAAACACATGGGGGTGCTCGTAGGCAGCAGGAAAGAAACCAAGGGGCCCGGAGAGATTGGAGATGGGGCAGAGAGATGGGAGGGGAGGGAGAGAGAGACAGAAACAGAGACAGAGAACGCAAAAGAGCTCAGGAGAGGATGATTGCAGGGGCAATTCTTGAGATGAGACAGGAGGGGATGACAGCAAGGCTATACAGAGAAGGATTAATTTTGAAGGGGAGGACGCCCATCTCTTCATTACAAACTATAAGAAAGGAGGAGACTATGGTGGGGAGGGGATGCTAGGTGTTATGGGTGATAGAAAGTTTGGATAGGTGAAGATCCTTGCCCTCATAGAGCATACTGTCTAATGGGCAGCATGATATGATCCGGAAAGCATCCTCTTAGAGTGGCAAAAGGCTGGACTTGGAGCTAGGAAACCTGGGTTTGAAGCTTGCCTCTGACACTCAGGTAATCATGAAGCAAACTCTCTCACCCCTAATTGTCTCCTATATTAAGTAGCGATAAAAATAGGGCCGGTAGCTAGGTGGCACTATGGTGGATACTGCAAGCTGGAGGCAGAATAACTTACTGAGTTCAAATTTGATCTCAGACACTGCCTAGCTAGGTGACCTTAGGCAAGTCACTTAACCCAGTTTGCTCCAGTTTCCTCATATGTCAAATGAGCTGAAGAAGGAAATGGCAAACCTCTCTAGGATCTTAGCTGTGTGACCCTGGGCAAGTCACTTCACCTTGTTGGTCTCAGTTTCCTCATTTGTCAGAAAAGCTGGAGAAGGAAATGGTAAACCACTCCAGGATCTCTGTCAAGAAAAGCCCAAGTGAACTCACAAAGAGAGAGAAGAGAGAGAGAAGAGAGGTGAGAGAAATAAGAGAGATAAAAAGAGATAAGAAAAAGAGTGATAAGAAAGAGATGAGAGAGATAAGAGAAAGAGATGAGAGATAAGAGAAAGAGAAATAAGAGAAAGATATGAGAAAGATTGATAAGAGAGATAAGAGAGATGCGAGATAATAGGAAAGATAAGAGAGATAAGAGAAAGAGAGATAAAAGAGAGATAAGAGAGATGAGAGAGAAATAAGAGAGATAAGAGAGAAAGAGAGATAAAAGAAAATTAGAGAGATGGGAGATAAGAGAGAAATAATAGAGATAATAGAGATATAAGAGAGAGGGATGCCACTGAAAAATGAACAAGAAAAATAGGGCTATTGTGAGGCAATAAAGTGCGGCAGAAGTGGGGGGGTCTTTATTGTGAGAATGATGAGGAGGAGGAGAGGACATTTAAAGGGTGCCCAGTGGCAGGGGCAGGTGTTTCCATCAACCAGAACCTCATGCACTGATTCCCTCTTGCCCCTAGGATAAAGGAGCGACTCTGGTTTGTCTTCCTGCCCTTCCCAGTCTGTCTCCAGCATCTTTCTGGGCTTAATGCAAGGGTTCTGTCCACATGCTTTTTGTTCTCCCAGCTCTTTGCATGGCCCCATGCCTGGAATGACTCTCCTCAGCTCTGAGTTTTAGAATCATTAACCCCCTTGAAAGCACAGATCCGGAGTCACACCCTCTAGGGAAAGTATCCTGACACCCCAACTTCTGTTAGCCATCCATCCCCCCTTTACTTTGTATTTATCTATGTCGAAGTGGCTTCCCTCAGGAGAATGGCAGCTCCTTGAGGGCAGGGACTCTTCCACTTTTATCTGTGGGGCCCTGGTGCCTAGCCCAGTGCCTGGCTGGCTGATCCAAAGAATCCATTTACCCATAACCCTCCTGCTTGAGCCCAGTTCTGGGTCTGTTCCTTCCCTCTCCCTCTCCCGCCCTGCCCCCCATCCTGCAGGCCAACATTCAGACATTCTCCCTTTCAAGACTGCCTGTCAGGTCCATTTTAATTTGATTTCATTTGGATAAAAGTGTTGGGGGCGGGGTGGGAGCACACACAGTTTCTTGCCAATGGTAACGGTCCAGAGCCCTGCATCTGAGAAGGATGGCCGTCCCCCGGGGCTCCGGGTTCAGGGGGCTCTGAACTCTATCCCCAGAGTGCTGGGGGGTCAGTGCCTTGGGAGCATGGCATCAAGATGCTACAGAGCCCTCCTATAGCTCCTGGCCCAGAGGGAGCACATCAGGCTCAGACACTTCCACTGTGGTTATAGCTAGATAACAAGATAGATGGGCTTCCAGCTCACAGCTGACAGGCACCTTGCCTGGGCTCCGGCTCCCCTCCCTTCCTCTCCCTCCCTTCTTCCTCCCTCAGCCAGGCAGCCCCAAGCAGGGAAGCTGAAGTTGAGCTACCTGACCTCCAGCACCGCATTGGTCATAAAGACCACACCCTACCCTCCTCCTTCCCCAAAGGGTTGTTGGAGGCAGAAATGGCCAAGAAGTCAAGAGGAAATGAATGAAGCTAAAGCCAGAAGGATCCTAGGAGGCCAGAGAAAAACCCTTCCCTTCACCACCTTCAACCTTGTCCTTCTATAGCATAATGCAGAAGAAAGAGACTTTGGAGTCCGGAAGACCTGAGTGCAAATTCTGCCTCTATCACTTACTGTTGACATGATCTTAGCAAGCCACATAACTTCTCTGGGCTTCAGTCTCTGGGCCTGTAAAACAAGGAGGTTGAACTAGAGGTTGGCTGTGACCTCTACTAGCTCAAGGTCTCTGATCCTATGGCCCCTCTATCCAACCATCCAGTGATTAATGCAGGGCTTGGTGTGAGTTCCTGAAGAGTTAGCCACTTTCTGCCTGCCCCCCCCATATTCCTTCCTCTGCACCTTAGAAGGCCACCTCCCAACCTCCCCAAAACAATTCTTTTCTAAACTATTTTGTTGAATCGGAGCCTCTTGATTGGGGTGGATTGGAGGGTCAAGGAGGATGCAGGAACACCAGCAGGAATCAATAACATGGTGCCTGACACATAGTAGGTGCTCACTAAATACCCATCAATTGATCTGTCTGGCTCTATGGGGCCTGGGAACGGAGCAGGAGAAGGAGGCAGAGCTGAAGAGCTCAGCCCATTGTTCAAACAGTCCCTCCATAATTGGTCTATCCCAGTGATTCCCAAAGTGGGCACCACCGCCCCCTGGTGGGTGCTACAGCAATCCAAGAAGCGGTGATGGCCACAGGTGCATTTGGGGGCAGTGAATAACTGTAAGGGGGGGTGATAGTATGAGACAGGGGGCGCTAAGTAATATTTTTTCTGGAAAGGGGGCGGTAGGTCAAAAAAGTTTGGGAACTACTGGTCTATCCAGTAGGTAGAATTTGTCTGTGCCCATTCAGGTCCAGTAACTACCATTAATGAAGCCCCTCCAGCTTTCAAGGTGCTTTATAAAGAGAAAAAAAGAGGCACAGTCCTTGCTCTCAAGGAGCTTAAATTCCACATCATAAAAAATAAATTGATGTGGAACAGAGCTCAAAAAACTGGGAAAAATCAGGGAAAGCTTCATGGAGGAGAAGGTACTTGAGCTGAGCCTTAAAGAAAGAAGATTCCGAATCAGAGATGAGAAGGTATGGAGAGAGAGTCTGTGCAAATGTACAGAGGTGAGAGATGGCATGGGAGCTTGGCTAGAATGCAGAAGCCCATGAAATAGGGCTGAAAGGAGAGGCCAAAGAAGATTCTGAGTCATTAGCTAAGCACTTGCATCCTCTGAGCAGTGGAGAGCCACTAAAGGTTGTTTCTCACAGGGGAGTGACATATTAGCAGAATAGAAGAGGAGTGCAAGGATTACCATGAGGGTCTTATGGGGCCTGGCTTTATCTACTTCCAAAGGCAGAGGAACACAGAAAACTGCTGTTTCTTAGAAGCTCCACCTCTCCCATCCTCATCCATCATGGGTCTTCCCCATCACATCCTCTGTTCCACATCTGTCATGGGGCTGTTGGGAGGATTGACTGGGCTAATGTCCTGGGAGAGCTCTTTAGGAGCTGTCACTCAGGAAAGAGAAATAAGGGATTGCCAGTACCATGATTCTCAACATGACAATGCAGTCTAGGGGATAGCGAGTGAGTGTCAGAATCGGGAAGGCTTGGCTTCAAGTCCTATCCTTGATGCACAATGGCAGTGTGGCCTTAAGCAAGTCAATTAACCCCTCAGAGGGTTCCAGGTAGGTGTCAAAAGACTGTAGGTGGCTAAGCAGGTGACTATCTACATTGATAAAGAGTTTGTCCATTGGGAATTCTCTAGACCAATGTCAGGTCTGAATTTTCCCTCTTCCCCCAAATGATCTGCCCCACATCTGGGATTCTTGGGCAACCCTGATGGTGTCAGCCCTCAGTTTTCACCAACCCTCTCCTTCTGAAACCTATCAAATGGAAGACACCCCCTGCCCAACTCCGAAGCTGGAGCACGACTGAAACCCCTTTCCGGGGAGTGTGATGAAATGAGGTGGTGGCTATTGGTTTCTGCCTTCAAGCCTCTGGGCTGCTGTCACTGAGAAAAGGCTTAGATTTGTTCTATGTGGCCCCAGAGGGCAGAACTGGAAACAATGCATGGAATTTGTAGAGAGGCAATTAAGGTCAGGAAAAACTTCCTAACCATTAGAGCTGTCCAGAAAGTGGAACAGACTGTCTTGAGAGCTGGTGAGTTCTTCATTTCTGGGGGTCTTCAAAGGGAGGCCGGATAATCTGGGAGGTGTTAGAGAAGGAGTTCCTGTTGGGTCTGGGGAGCCTGGGATGGTCTCCAAGGTCTCTCCTGGTTCTGTGAGTCTTTGTTGTGGTGCACCTGAACAACATCCATCATGGAGTCCAATAACTCTTCCACACTACAAAAGGATTTGAAAGCTGACCCAGGATGTTCCCTGGAATTCCCTTTTACTTCCTCAGTCCAAGTGACAGTCAATCAATTGGTCAGCTACTACTTAGCCCAGAGGATGGGAACAGCACAAGAATATTTACAACTGAATAGACCATAGACTCAACACTGGAAAGGACCTTGGGAGCCATCAAGTCAGACTCTCTCTCTTCACAGCCGAGGACCAGTGACCTATTCATGGTCACACTGCTATTAAGTGTGTGATGTGAGATTTGAACTCAAGTCCCCCTAACTCCAAGTTCAGTGTTCTATCCTCTGTCCCAAGATACCAGCAAAGCCCAAATTTGACTTCCTAGTTCAGGAGTATCATGCTTTATTCTGTCCCCCCTGGCTTCTCTTCTGACATTCAACTTCTTTCTGGTCCAGCTGACCTTCACTCCCTGAAGGAGCCCCCTTTTCATCCCTGTCTAGTTTTCCTGTGGTGTTTCGCTCCAGTCATCATCTTGACCATGATCAGATATGTTGAAGGTACTGTTCTAAGGCACTATTCTATTCTGGGCATGATGTCTGAGGAGAGAAACTGATTGGCTGAAGAATAACCAGAGGAGGGCAACCAGGATGCTGAAGGATCATGAGACCCTATCCTATAAGGATGGATTGAAAGAATGGAAGAAGAGAAGTCGTGGGGGCAATCTCATAGTTGTCTTCAAGTATTTAAAAAGTTGTCATGTAGAAGAGGATTTAGACTCATTCTGTATAGCTTTAGAAGGAAAAAAACTGAGTAATGAGTGGAAGTTACAGAGGTAAACTGAGGCTTGATGTCAAGGGAAATTTTCTAATCATTGGTGCCATCTAAAAGGTGAAGGGGCTGCTTCAATAAGTAATGACTTCATCACTGTTGGAAGACTTCAAACAGCAAACTAGATGATATTTAGTGTGTGCTCATGGAGATGCTTTCTTGGGTAAGGGTGGAACTCCACACAGCTACTGAGCTCTCTTCCAGCTGCCAAATCCTGTGATCAAGCCTTCCTTCCTTCTCCTCTCTAGTCATAATGGCTACAATAACAGCATCAATAGAGATTTTTAGTTTGCAAAGTGCTTTAAATGTATTATCTCACTTGGTCCTCAAAACCCAGTGAGGTAGGTGGTATTATCATTCTCATTTTACAGATGAAGAAACTGAGTTTAAGTTTTTTGAGTTAAGTGATTTGCCTAAGGTCACATAACTAGTAAGTGTCTGAGGCAGAATTTGAACTCAGATTTTCTCATCACCAAACTTAATGATCTATCCACAATGCTCTATAACAATAAAAAAGTAAAGTTGCTACAATATTTTAAACTCTGTCCTCTTGGGAAATTCTTTTAGCCAGGCTCAACCCTCTTGGGCCCCGTGTCATTAAGCAATCCTTCCTTTCTCTTACCATGGAAGGAAAGTGTTTGGGATATAGACATACATTTAAAATATGGGAGTCCCAACTGTTCTGGGGGGGAAATGAAATTATGCAATGAAAGGGCCTAAAATGTCCACAATCTTTTACCTAGAGATCCTACTGCAAGACATGCCCACAGAGGTCACTAATAAAAAGAAAGGGCTCATCAATGCCAAAATAATCACAGCAGCTGTTTTGGGGGTAGCAAAGAACTGAATAGAAAGGAGATGCCCCTTGTTTAGGGTAAGACTGAACAAACCTGAAGATAATAGAATAGTATTGTGCTACAAGGAACAAGGAATAGGAAGAATTCTGAGAAGCGTGAGAGGAAACTATGAGCACTGATGCAAAATGAAGTAAGCAGACTTTTGATCCAGTCATACCACTGCTGGATTTATACTCCAAAAAGATCATAAGGCAAAAGACTTTTATAAAAATATTTATAGCTGTGCTCTTTGTGGTGGCAAAAAATTGGAAAACAAGGGTGTGCTCTTCAATTGGGGAATGGCTGAACAAATTGTAGTATATGCTGGTGATGGAATACTATTGTGGTCAAAGGAATAATGAACTGGAGGAATTCCATGTGAACTGGAACAACCTCCAGGAACTGATGCAGAGTGAAAGGAGCAGAACCAGGAGAATGTTGTACACAGAGACTGATATACTGTGGTACAATCTAATGTAATGGACTTCTCTACTAGCGGCAATGCAAGAATCCAGGACAACATCGAGGGATTTATGAGAAAGAATGCTATCCACATCCAGAAAAAGAACTGTGGGAGCAGAAACACAGAAGAAAAACAACTGCTTGAATACATGAGTTAATGGGGATATTATTGGGGATGTAGACTCTAAACGATCACCCTAGTGCAACTATCAATAATATGGAAATAGGTCTTGATCAATGATACATGTAAAATCCAGTGGAATTGTGTGTCGGCTGTGGGGGCGGGGTTGAGGGGAGGGAAAGAACATGAATCATGTAACCATGGGAAAATATTCTAAATTAAAAAAATAATAATCTAAAAAAGGAGTGAAATGGAAGTCACTGACTCAGTTTCCTCATCTGTAAAAGCTGACTTTTAAGCTCCCACTCTTTGAGCTTGTGAAATTGTTCATTCATTGGCTCTGTTTGCTGGTATTCCTCATATCAGTCTTCTTGTGGCATAAGGGCTAATTGCTGAGAGCCTCTTCCTTCTCCCCAGCTCCAGGAAGCTCCAAGCTGGAACCTGGTAAGAGGTATCAAAAGGGGTTACCATGGCCCTGCCATTATAGCTCTGACATTGAGAGGAGAAGAGGCTGCTACTGGTAGGGAGGGATCCTGCTCCTTTACGCTGCCTTGATCAGGGAGATGAGTCTAGGCAAGAACAGAGCCTCCCAGACAGCTGAGGCTTAGACAGGGTCAGACAGGGTTAACCTGGGACAGCTCTAGGTCTTTGGGTGTTTGACAACCTCCTCCTCCTGCCTTTATTTTCCTTAATTCCCAAGAAAAGCTTTTAAAATCCTGACTGTCTCGTGGCTGAATTATGGAGCCAGCATTTACTGACTCTCTGGTCCCCCAGGCCTGGTGCCAGCAGATGGCAGGGGAAGAGAGGGAAGGGAAGCACCCCACAGGGATGAGACCTTTGGGGGAAGAAGAGGTCATCACCTATGGAAGCCCCAGAAGGCATTTCTTCACCACCATTCAAGTTGTTCCACCTTTTACCAAACCAGAAATTATAAAGAACCAGGAAGAAGAAAGGGAACCCCCCACATTGGAAGTGATTTGCCCTAGGTCACCCAGGTAGAAAGTAGCAGAGGTGAAATTTGAACACAAGTCCTGGGTCTCAAATCCAGTGGACCATGCTATAGCTGGAATGACCATTGGAGAGGATCTGGTAGGGGAGGAGGGATAGAGCTTAACCTGGGTTCCATGGGCTATACTTCACTTAATTTAATTGGCTCCCTTTGCAATCCCGTGTACTTGATTTTATGCCTTTAGTGTTATACTGAGAAGAGGTCCAAAGGCATCTCTAGATGGACTTCCCATTCCTGGGTCCAGGACACACAGAGGCTTGAGAATCCTTGGTCTAGTTCAACTCCCTCAATTTACAGATGGGGAAACTGAGATCCAGGGAGAGGAAGTGTAATAGCCAGGGTCACATCTGGCAGCTGAATCCAGGGTCACTGACCACTGAGCCATTCCTGTCCATTCCATACCTTCTCCTAAGAGTGGCTGCTTCCCTTTTCTCTGATCCTGGTTCCATTCCAGTACACACACACACACACACACACACACACTGCCAGTCCCCAGCCAGAGTCTGATTGGCTCCAGAAGGGTCATTTTCCATGGCCTCAGAGGCAGAGCGGAGGAGCCCAGATGACCTGCAGGGTCTCCCTGATGTCTGCAAGGACAGACTGCTCTGTGGGAGGGAGGGAGAGAGTTGTTGGCTTCCCCAGATGGGGGATGCCCAGCAGCCTGGTCCAACTCCACCCACCCCGCAGAGTCTAGAACCTGGACCCCAGCACGGGTACTGGTTACCCTCCCAGGAGGGCTCTGGTCACTGGCTTGGGGAGAGGAGACTCAGCTTTTGTTTCCCAGGCTTTGTCTCCAGGGCAGCAGGAGCGCTTCCCTCCTTCCCTTCCCTTCCCTTCCCTTCTGCATGAATCATGTGTGGGTAGGTTTATTTTCTCAAGCAATTTCACTAAATGCAATGGGGCGGGCAGGCCCGCCCCCAGAGGAGCAGCCGGAGGGAGGGAGGGGGGAGAGGGGGAAGGGAGAGGAAGGAGGAGGGGGAGAGGGAGGCTGAGGACTGGATTGTCATTCCCAGAGGCTATTAGCGTGAAAGCCCCAGCCTTCCTCCTGCAACCTGCCTGCCTGCCTGCCTGCCTGCCTGCCTGCTGCTGAGGGGAACCAGGAGAGGGCTGTGCACCAAGGCCAGGAGGAGAGGAGGCCAGGAGGCACTCCCCTAGCGGAGCAGCCCTCCTCCATGTCCTGAACCACTGCCATCCCAGTTTGGTCCCACTCTGGGGGGGAGCTTTGACCCTCTGAGTCCGGAGCACGGAGCACCGAGTTTGGGGGTGAGACAATAAGGCTTGACGGAGCAGGAGAGAGGTCCAAGTGGCCAGGGTCCCAGCGGGGACATCTTCTGGCTGGGGAAAATGAAGGGACTTCAAGGGGCTACTCATCCCACTCCCCTCCCTCCCGGGACTGCTTAGCAGCCCAGACACGAAAGCAGGGATAGATTCCCATTACAGTCATGGAGAGAAACAATCAGCTAATGCCAACCCCCACCCCCTTCCCTTCTTGCTTTCTTCTTCCTTCCAGCTCGCTCCCCTTTCCCCCTCCTCTCTCTAATCATCCCTTCTCCACCCCGCTTTTACAATATTGAGGCATCCTTGGACCCCGAGGTAGGGGAGGGGGCAGAGGAGCCGAGAAGCCACCCAAGGGGGACCCGAGTTTGAAGAGGGCAGACAAAAGATTCCATAAGTGGGCTGGGACAAGGATGGAAATCAGTCCCAACTGCCTGGGTCTCCGGGCTTGGAGAAAAGGAAGGGCTTCCCCCAGAGAGTTGAGACTTAGCCAGGGTCACCCAGAGAGCAAACAACAGGGTCAGAATTTACGCCCAGGCCCTGTGATTCCTGGCCCACTGCTGCCTCACAGCCCCACTGCCCCTATGGAAGGGATGAGGCAGCTCCCCAGAGTCAGAGTGAACCCCAAGAGGATGAGCCCGCTGGTGCTCAGAAGTGGCCAATGGTGGCCCTGTTGGCCTTGGGGTGGGGGAGTCTGGAACCCCCCCCCAGGGACCTCCCAGAAAGGAGGGGCTTGGCAGAATCCCACAAAAATTGATTAAATGTCTCCTATGTGCCAGGCACTGATTGGGTGCTGGGGAGACCGAGCCAAAAAAAATGCTTGGACTCTAGTCTCAAGTACTCTAAATGAAAACGACTGGGCAGGGGGCACCTCGTGTCCCTGAGAACCACGGATCCAGAGCTCCGAGCCCCTCACTTTAAGGGTGAAGGCAAGGTGACAGCACACGAGGGGTAGGTGGCCGAGGCAGGACTTGAACCTGGCTTTTCTGACTTTAGATGGAGGCCTCCTTTCGCCCCCTCATCTCCTTGGAGACCCGTCAGCCCCGAGGCCCGTGCTGTGAAGAGGAAGCCGGCAGGTCCTGAGAATTCCCGCCCCCGCCCCGCCCCCAACCCCCGTCCAGCTCCGCCTGGGGTTTTAGACCTAGAACTCAGGGATAGCGGATCCCCTCCCCCCCCCCAAATAAGGCCAAAGATGGGAACCAAACCGAGAGCACCCGAGGGGGCAGGAATCCGCGGTGGCCTCCCTTCTCCTCTCTGGCCCTCTCCCTCCCTCCCCAGGCCCTGCCGCCACTAATGCGGCAGATAATTCCTCCCAGCACAGAGCGATTACCCCGCAAATGGGCCGCATTTCATCTTCGGCTGGCGGGCGGGCGGGCGGGCGGGCGGCTGCTGCCGCTGCTGCCGCTGCCGAGGTGCAGGCGGCTTGTTTATTCCCGCTCCGCTCCCTAATAGCCTCCAGCGATTTATTGGCTTCGGGCCCTGCGCCGTGGCTCCCGCTGCAGCGGCAGCCCTGGCTGCTGCCCATGCTGCCGCCCAGGCTGCCCCCTCGTGCCCAGGCTGCGGCCCAGCCTGTCCCCTGCTGTCCAGGCTGAGGCTGTGACGGCTGCGACCATGCCAGCCCTCTCCCGCGCCCCCTGGCCTCCACTCCTAGCCTCCGCAGTCCCCACCCCTCCCCGGGGAAGGAGGGGGAGAGACCCCAAACTGGGATTTAGAGAGAGGGGCCTGGGGGAGACTGAGGCCCAGGGCGTGGGACTGGGACCTGAGGGGGGAGGCTAGGACCTTGGGGGCTGGGTGCCAAGTGAGGCTGGGACCTGAGGGCCTGGGACTGGGGGAGGTCCCTCTCCCACACTTTCTCAGTGAGCTCCAGGCCAAAGAGCCTTTCCTTTGGGGGGGGGGCGTAAGCCACTCATCCCAGACCCGCCCCATCCCGGGGCCGAGGGGCAAGAACAATTCTGCTGCGGGGTGGAGGGGAAGGCACTGTTTGTTCGGTTGGTGGCCGCTTTTCTCCTCCTCAGACTGCGAGCTCCTTGAGGGCAGGACCGCTTCCTCCTCTCCGCGTATCCCTGCGCCTGGCACGCCGGAGCCATTTAATAAATGTAGACCGACAGAA
Organism: Gracilinanus agilis; assembly: GCF_016433145.1. NCBI lineage: Eukaryota > Metazoa > Chordata > Mammalia > Didelphimorphia > Didelphidae > Gracilinanus > Gracilinanus agilis. Next base: position 509,693,573 of record NC_058133.1, on the reverse strand, counting down.
AGACGTGTTCAATTCCCATCTAGACACGTGTTAGTTTTGTGATTCTCAGAGACTTACCCAACGTCTCTCAGCCTCAGCATCATCCCGCCTCTGATCCCTGCCCGCTGTGTGCGGCCCAGGACCACCGCGTAACCTCTCAGGGCTCCCTGGAACTGACTAGGCTGGAAGCTGAGAAATGTGGGCTCCTCAGGGGCGGAGGGAGTTTCCATAGAGGGAGTTCCCTTTTACAATGCACTCCCCCCACGGAGGGGGGAGGTGTGGCCGTTTCACAAGGCCCAGAAGTCAGATGGCAAAGAAACTCTGTCCGGGTGCTTTGGGGTGCCTAAGAAAATAAAGGCTAAATTCCCTGTGTTGTGTAGCAGAGTCTCTTAGAGGCCCTGCTTTAATTGTTGAAAGTTTAGTGTTGAATAGTATATCTAAAGCACTGCAAATCATTTCCCCCCCTTATGATTTAAGTAATAGTTCCCTCTGGACTCTTAGTTAACACAGTTATTTGCTGAGACACTCTTTTATAAGGCCGGCACCCCTCTCCATGGTATCCTAAATTCCAAATTAGCAGGGTCTAAGTTAATGAGATTTGTCTGCAAAGCAGGAGGGTTTCACTTTAAAAAAACATCTGGAGAGTAACCCTTCAAGCGCCAGACGGTTCCCAATCAAAGTTAATTTCTTACTATGGCACCTCAGACAACTTTATTTCTTTCCCAGATTCTGTCTGTAGCCTTTCTCCTCCTCACCCCCCTCCCCATTTAAAAACAACAACAACAACAACAATAACAGAACTTTGAGTCACTGTCGAGGACTTTGTGAAATTCAAAAAATGAAGAGGTTGGATTTCTTTTGGGCAATGTCCAATGCAAGACAGCAACAGGTTTTGGGGGGGTTGCCTAAGACAAGTGAGACCCAACTTGGGTAAAGGGACCTTCAAGACTCTAGGAGGAGAGCAGTAGGAAGGTCCATCATACCTGAGGCCATCTTCAGGACTTCACCAAATGGACTTCCAGGAAATAGATGTTTTGTCAACAAGTGCTCTAAGCTTCGATACATTCCCTGCCCTCCAATTTTGTATGTAGGGCACTGTGTTCCAGGGTCTGGGGAGGAGGGGTATGTTTTGTACCAACTCTTATTAGATCACCTTAGTAAACATCCATAACTAAAAGTTTATTAAGTCTGGCTGATTCTATTTGTCAACTGATATTCAACTAGGTAAGCACACTGATGGGGGCTCGTAGCATTAGAAAGCCATCTTTGAGCCAGATCCTTAATGCCTGCCAGAACTTTGAGGAGACAAGTTGCAAATCCAGTTCCAGAAAGTCAACCCATGAGTAGGATGTGGGAGAGTATCATCTCGGGTTCCTTCTAGCAATAAATCAAAGCTCCTGTGATCTGCTATTCCCAAGGCTGTGGACGGAGATGGAAAAAGTGTAGGGGATTAAGAGGAAGGAGCCCAGAACACATCTTAGAGACAGATTTACTTGATTTTATCAACTTCTGCTACAAGTTGATGTTCTCTCCTTTTCTCCTGAGAATTACAAGCCGAGCTAGAGGATTCCCACAAATGGAGGGCAATGAGGATGAATTGGTGTTCCTGGACAAGTTACTGAATCAAGTCTACTAATTTACAGAGAAGGTGAGTTCTGCATTGGTCTATACTATAGACTCTAGCAGAATAATGCTGAAAACAATGAGTCCTTCCCATTTCTACAGTACTTTACCCTTGTGGTAGTGACCATTCAGTTGTACCTTGGCAAAGACACTGACTGGAGGAGTTTGCCATTTCATTCTTCAGTGGATTAAGGCAAACAAAAGTTAAGTGACTTGTCTAGGATCACACAGCTAGTAAGTGACTGAGGCTGGATTTCAACTTCAGTCTTTCTGACACCAGACCCAGTGCTCTATCCACTGAGCCTCCTAGCTTCCTCCTGGCTTATGGCAAACCAGTGAGGCAGGTAACACATGTATTATTTTATCCATGAAGACTCTGAGTCTCAGAGATGGTGACTCACTGGCCACAGGTCACACAGCTAGTAAGTGGCAGAGGAGAGATTTGAATTTTGGTCTTTCTGATTATAAGCACTCTGTATACAAAGTAGTACAGACCACTTGCCTGTGGGCTCCTCTTCCCTCTGGCCCTGGGCCACAGTGGAAAATGGCCCTACCCAGGCTGGGCAGTGAAGGACAGCAGTCATTGTCCAGCTATCGTCCACAGAGTGTCCCCTTTGGCTCCAGCCCTGTGTTTGGCATGGGATAGGCAGGGAGGAGAGAGCACTGGACCTAAAGTCATAATTCCTGGATGGAGTCCCAGATCCATCCTCGTGGATGAGCTAAGTGACCTTAGAAAAGTCACTATGCCTTCTCTGGGCTTTAAGTATTTATCTATGTACCTAGAGGGCAGGGCCTGGCTCACTTTTCTTTTCTTTTTTTTTTTTTTTTTAAATCCTTACCTTCTGCCTTAGAATTGATGGTTCCAAGGCAGAAGAACTGTAAGGGCTAGGCATTGGGGGTTAAGTGACTTGCCCAGGGTCACACAGCTAGGAAGTGTCTGAGGCCAGATTTGCGCCCAGGGACTCCCATCTCCAGGCCTGGCTCTCTATCCACAGAGCTGCCTAGCTGCCCCATGGCTCACTTTTGCTTTAGCACATTGGTACAATAGTTGGCCTCTAATAAATGCATGTTAATTGACCGAGTGACCGATTTGTCAAGTTGGGATAATGACACACAGTGTCTTTCTCACTGGGTTTTCAGGACGTCCAAATAAAATAAAAAGCAAGCACTGAGTAAATTTGAGCTGACGATTTCCCTTTGGAGTGAGGGCTGGACCTCTGATTTCGCAGGACCTTGATGACCATCTAATTTAGTCCCCACATTTTATAGATGAAGAAACTGAGGCTCGCAGAGGTTAAGTGACCTACCTAGGGTCACTCATAGGGATAGTGTGCGACCTGACCCCAGGCCTCTTGGACTCCAAGACCCGCTCTCCATCCATATCTCCTGTCATGTTCAGAAGAACTCAGCTCTCACCTCTTGCTGTCTGGTGAGGGATCGAGCTCCTTGCTGGAAGCCAAGAGATGGGCATGGTTAGCTGGGGACTCTGGAGCCAGGGAAGGCGGATCTCCTGGGCTGAGCCTTGCAGGATGGATAAGAAGGGAGATTCCAGTCAGTCAGTACAATTTAAAGGAGCCTGAAAGCAGGGGACGGGCTCTCTGTTGGGGTAAGGGCGGGCAGGCAATACTGACAGGTAGAGACAAGAAGAAGAAGAAAATGCCTTCCTGGAAAGAAAAAAATCCCATCGATAATCTCTTGACTTTCTGCTAAAATGGTGGCAGCCACCTGTAGCCCCAGTAACAGCCGCCCACCCCTTCGGGGGCTCTGGAGGCTCTGATCTACCTGATGGCTAGAAATACAGCCGGCCCCCAGCGCTCATAAATACCAGAAATAAATTGGGTGGAAAATTCTGTGAGCTAATGGCCTGAGGAATATCTGGCTCAAGTGACATTCTCCCCACCTCCTAATTGTGCCTTTAACATTAATAGTCTGGGAGAGCTACAGGCTGGTCACCTGGGTCACCCGGAGTCTAATGATAGAAGGACCTCTGGGATTCGGAAGGCAGCCGACCTGGCTTCCAGTCTAGGACTGGCCAGGAATTAGCTGTTTGTCCTTGGGCCTGTCATCTGATGGCTTTGGACCTCAGTTTCCCTCTCAGTAAAAAGGGGGGTGGTAATGCCTACCCGAGAGCTTTGAGACCCACCAAAGGTAACAGAAGTAAAAGTACTTTGCAGAGTAAAAGTCAGACAACAGAAAAATGAAAAGCTTTTGTGCAAACAAAATGAACTCAAGAAGACTTAGAGGAGAAACAGAAAAGGGATACAGAGTCATTACTGTGAAGTGAAAGCTGCCACGCTAAGGCCAGGCATTGGAGCCAGATTTGGGCTAAATCAAAAGAACACTTGGTATGGAGCCAGATGGCCTGTCTACTGCTTCTCATTGGTGTGTTACCTAGTGGCACCATCTGTAAAATGTGAGGGGACTGGAGAAGATGGCCTCCTAGCTACTACCTATCTTCCAGCCCTAGATCTGTGATCATAAGTACTTTTCAATAGAGAGCCGATTGAGGATAAAGCCTTGAAAGGTAATGAGCTCCCTGTCATGGGGAGTGTTCAAGAACAAAGATGTTGCAAAGGAGATTCCCCAGATGAGAGTGAGAATAAACTAACTGATCTCTCAGATCCCAAGAATCTCTGATGTGTCTTCTTATCTTTGTGGTGGTACCATTGGAGGTTTTCTATTGATCCTGTCTTTCGGGAGAAGCAGTACCGGGCTCCTGGGAGTAGATCAAAGAGAGGAGAGTCCCTTGACTAGGGGCATCCACAGATCTACCACTCTAAATCTCAGTATTCTAGGAATAACGCGTGTGGGCTACCGTTTCCACCAACACGGCACCCCCGCTGGTGTATTTCCCATGAGGTAATTAATGGGGGGCTGCTAGGTGGATCCGTGGATTGAGAATCCGGCCCAGAGACTGGAGGTCTTGGGTTCAAATATGGCCTCAAACACTTCCTAGTTGTGTGATCCTAGACAAATCACAATTCCCATTGCTTAGCCCTTACCACTCTTCTGCCTTAGAATCAATATTTCTAAGACAGAAGGTAAGGGTTTATAGGAAGGAAGGAAGGAAGGAAGGAAGGAAGGAAGGAAGGAAGGAAGGAAGGAAGGAAGGAAGGAAAGGAGGAAGGGAGGGAGGAAGGAAGGAAAGAAGGAAGGAAGGAAGGAAGGAAGGAAGGAAGGAAGGAAGGAAGGAAGGAAGGAAGGAA
>NC_058133.1:509676951-509685867 GCF_016433145.1 Gracilinanus agilis | reverse complement strand
GGAAGGAAGGAAGGAAGGAAGGAAGGAAGGAAGGAAGGAAGGAAGGAAGGAAGGAAGGAAGGAAGAAAGGAAGGAAGGAAGGAAAGAAGGAAGGGAGGGAGGAAGGAAGGAAGGAAGGAAGGAAGGGAGAGAGAGAAAGAAAAAGAAATTAAGTACTAATAATTAATTTTAAAATATTTTCTGGGTCACCTAGGCAGCACAGTAGCTAGACCACCAAGTCTGGCATCAGGAGGACTTGGGTTCAAGTCTGGCCTCAGACACTTCCTACCTGTGTGACCTTGAGCAAGTCATTTAACCCCAATTGCCTAGCCCTTACAGCCCTTCTTCCTTGGGCCAATGTACTTAGTATTGATTCTAAAACAGAAGGTAAAGTTGTTTTTTTTTATTGTAAGGGTTTACATTTTTTTTCTGAAAATGCAGAGAAAACATGTTTACATAAATTCTGTCCATAAAACCACTAATGTATATAGTGTTCAAAGGGAGAATGGGCTTATGCCTAAAGTGCCAAGGTAGTGAAGCTTATACGTAGCCAGGAAAGCTCACACCTCTGAACCTATAGCCTTTAGGGTGCTCTTTGTGTCTTGGGAATCATCCACAAAGATTCCTCGATGAGCACAGTTTCTGTTAAACAGATATTCTCACTGCTAAACTGAGCTCATCCATCCTGTGCTTGACTTTACAACTCGCTGAACGTATCTTAGTCATATTTTGATGCTCTCCTTCCAAGTTGTGCTTCCACTTAGCTGTGATGACTCCTTGACAGCAACTGTAGTAGCTGTCCCTTTCAGCTTCAGACTTATCTGATGCCTCCCAATTTGGTGGTATTCTGCAAAGCCGCTCCGACTGTGCTCCTTCCCAGGATTCTTCTCCTTCGCCACCTTTCGGCCCCAACAGGTGGGAGTGAAGAGAAGTGCCTTCTGTCCTCTCTCCTTTTCTCTTTTGTTCCAGTAGAGTCAATACAAGGAGGAACATTACTTCTTTTCTAAACTCAGTAGCAAATCATAACTGAAGGGAGAGCGTTTGCTCTTGTTCTTTCTTCCTCTCAGTCTCAGCTGGTGGTAGATAACACACAGGTGACATTTCAGGGTTCAGGTAACCAGTGACAGTTGGCCTTCCTGATCCTCCTGACCTCTTCTAACTTTTCTTGGTTCAGTCACTGAGTCTTTTTACTTTAGCCTATAATGAATAACTAAATTCTCCCCTTCTATCTACAATCGGCTAAATTACATTTGTACTCTAATTATAGAAAGTTTGGTATTCTGGCAATCTGTGGACCATAGCATGCCGATACTGTCTGGGAAGTTTTCTTGGCAACAGTTGTACTGGATTGCCATTCTTTCTCTAGTGGATTAAGGCAAACTGTGGTTAAGTGACTTGCCCAGGAACACATAGCTAGGAAGTGTCTGAGGCTAGATTTTGAACCCAGGACCTCCCATCTCCAGGCCTGACTATCCACTGAGCTACCCAGCTGTCCTTTCAAGTAGCATTTATTAGGTACCTACTATGTGCAAGGTTCTGGGCTAGGTGCTGGGAGGGGTAGGGTACAAAGACTAAGAGAAAAACATTCCCCAGGCATTTATCTATTGGAAAATGACTTTTTCTGGTGATTGTCTCTAAGTTAAGCTTAAATGGTTAAGACTGCCCTAAGCCTTTTGGAACACCTAACATTTTGCATATCAGAACCCTATCAGAGATATTTGATACAAAGAGACTTTCCCAGCTAATAGCTTCCCTTCTTATCCTTAGTTGCATTAACTTTGCATGTGCAAAATCTTTTCAATATTATATAATCAAACTTTTTTATTTTTAAAAACTTTATCTTTGGTATTTACCTATTTTATCTTTCATGATTAACTCTTTCCTTTGATTAAGAATTTCACCCTCTGCCTAAAGCTGTGAAAGACATCTAATTGGCTTCTATCCTAATTTTTTCTCATAAGATCTTTAATATTCATCTCCTATATCAACTTATTGCAGAATACAGTATAAGATATTGATTTAGACCTAATTTCTGCCAGACTGCTGTCCAGTTTTGATATTTCTTATCAGAGAGTTCCTTCCTAGGTGATTTACATTTGAAGAGTTTATAAACCATTGGTTTCTTGAGTTCAATTATTTCTGATTCTTTGTTTTCTAGATTGTACTAGTGATTTTTCTATTTAAAAAAACTAGTATCAAATGGTTCTGATGACTTCTGCATTGTAATATGGTCTGAGGTCTAACAGGGGAAGACAACAGACAAAGGAATGCTGGAAAGTGGAAGAGGAAGATGTTTATTAGAATGGCAGAAAAAAAAGCCATCAGGGAAGTGTGGTAGAAAAACTAGGGCCTCGGAAAAATAAGACAAAAATTCTCCTCTCAGAGCTGGAGAATCCAGAGGTGGAGTCCAGGGTTGTGGTGGCCAGGAGATGAGAACAATGGGCCTAGAGCAGAAGGCAAGGTGTAGAGCCAGCAAGAAATAGCCCAAAGTCCTGGACCCCATCAAATCGGTGGATTTGATTTTCAGAAGCAATCAAAAGTCACTCAGGTGCAAGTCTTGGGAATTAAGGAGATCTTTAATCCATCTAGACCACTGGTTCCCACACTTTTTTGGCTTACTGCCCCCTTTCCAGAAAAAAATATTACTTAGCCCCCCCCCAGGAAATTATTTTTTTTATTTTAATAGCAATTAATAGGAAAGAAATGCACCTGTGGCCTTCACCGATGCCCTGGATCCCTGCAGCACCCACCAGGGGGCGGTGGTGCCCACTTTGGGAATCACTGATCTAGACTCAACAAATTTTGGTCTGAACCTTCCATGGACAACATAACAGTGGACAGAATCATCTTAAAGAGGAAGAGTATTCTACAGAATCTCTCCATTGCTTCTGAATTTCACTGTAACCGTCTTGGTTGACTGACTTTGGGGAAATTAATCCTTCACAAATAATATTAAGGTCAAAGAAGCAAATCAACAGCCTCTTCTTTTGTGCTTTTGAAATGTGTCTTCTCCTTGGTGTCAGGGATAATGCAGTTTTGAAAGCTCATCTCAGATTTTCATTTCTACATTGTACAGATGTTGTCAGTGGTCTAGAAGATGCCCTGTCGTGAGTAGTTGCTAACACTGGATCCATATGGTATCCATATGCGTAGTTCTGGGAGAGCCTATCCCCAAAGAGAGAGACTATCACTCTAGCTCATATTCTCCCACCCTAGAGTTCTCAAGAAGAATCTCTTAGCAAACATTTAGTTGTGTCCCATGTCTAGGGTCTTCCCTTAAATAGATAAAGAAAGCACTTTCTAGAAAAGCTACTCAGGGTACATGGTATATATCGGATATAGGACAGCTATTTATTTCTTCTTTCATTAAAGGAATAATTAAAGCACCAAAGTTTCAGAAGCATGCATTAATAAACACCTAAAACATAAAACACAACCCATCATACCTCTTATATTCCCTTGAAATATTCCCTTATATTCACTTGAAAGTGAAAGGTATTCTGAAAGACTGTGGAATGAATATTTCACTTTCCTTCCAGACCTCTCCATTTCATAAGGTCCATGCTCTCCCGTCAAGACATAGAATCCTGGAAAAAGCAGACTCAAGTATTTGTGGAAAGGGTAATTAAAGTCCTTTTGCTGGATTCTTCAAGAAGTTTCCATTAATTATAGCATCTTCCCTCCATCCAAGCTCCTTATGGAACCTTGAATCTACATTTCCCATCCAGCCCTGTCCTTGGCTCCCCATATACACATCTGATTTGGAGTCAGAACTAATGTGGTCCCAAGAACCAAGAACCAAAAACCCTGCTAAGACACTGAAGAAAAAAATTAAAATCCTCTGGTCTTCTGGAATTCAAGAGGTCCCTCCTCAAACCAAGGAGGGTAAGGGAAAAGGAGACCAAAGCTGAGGTGTTATGTTTCCCCCGCCAATCTGTTCTAGAGGCCAAGATGCTCAAATCTTCAGTTCCAAACTCCTGGTTTGGATGTGAGCCCCATAAAGGATGACCAATCCTCAGCCAATCCTAAAGATTTCCTGTTTGACCTAGAAAGGTGCCCAGGTCTCATCTATACCTAGATCATACCTTTAATTAATTAATTCCACACAAATGCATTCCCACATGATAAAGGCAGCTGGGCTAAGTGGGCTCAGTTGATTGATTGACTGGCGAGTTTAATCAACTTCCACCCCGACATTAGAACCAACCTCAGATCAAGAAGCAGTTCAGACCCTGAGCCTCAACTCCTCCGTCAAATGACCACTAAAGTCTATTCCAAGCCCAGCATTCCGTTGGCCACTTCCAAAGAGGATGAGGGTGAGGGAGAGATACTGTGCCCAGCAAGAGGGTGTAAGTCTGTCCATACCTTGTTCAACTTGGGAAGGAATAAATTGCTCTTAGAGCACCAAAGAACCCCAAGTAACCTGAAACAACTGACAAAGCCTGGAGAAGGTTACCTGGCAGGAAGTCCCCAGCACAAAGGGTTCGAGCTTCTTCCCAGATTAATATTTCTACTCCTATTGAAGCCCATTATTATAACTGAAAAAAAAGAACAAGTCGGTTACTATTTTCAGGAATGGAGGGAGAGAAGAGAGGAAGGAGAAAGACAATTTGGATCACATCAAAAAACTTATGTAGGAAACGGTTAAATAAAAATATCTTCATTTTATTTCCAAATCTTTTGATTATTTTATTTTTTGAATCTTTTATTCTATTTATTTAAAAATGATCTTCAAGGTTATCCAGCCCAGGCCCTATCTCTAGCTCAGACCATTCCTAGGGTCACCTGTACAGGTGGAAGAAGAGTGTTGACTCGGAAATAACCAGATCTACTAAAGTAGTCAATAAAACCCACTCTTTAAACAGGAATAGGGATAAGGTTATTGTATTTGATCGCTACACAGAGTCAAGGATTCTTGGAACCACATCCCTGGGGGAAGGCACCACGCTAGATGCTTTCTCTAAAAAGGAAAGGAAATTGGGAGTCCTTCTATCCTCTGGATAATTAGGTATCACAAACAGGTTTGCAAACCTCTTTGCAGCCAGTAACTAGGGTTCTAAGAAGCGTCAGCTGTAACAAATCAAAGGCAAAGATCCTACTAAGAAACTGGGCTTCTCGAGAAGAAAACTTTCATCCAATAGAGAAACCTCCAAAACAAAAAGGCGCTTAACATTCAAACCAAAATCGGGGGACTTGGGACTGGGGTTTCTCAAAGGTAAGGGTAAACTGAGTCACCCCAAAATCCACATTGACAGGAGGGTCACCTTCCTTAAAATGTCTCCAGGAAAGATGACCCAGCTTTATTCAGCCCCATCAGCAACACTAGGGACTCAGTAGATAGAGTTGGGAGTTCCAATCTGGCTTCAGGCAGACCCAATCTGTGTGACCCTGGGCAAGTCACTTGACCCTGTTTGCCTGAGTTTCCTTAATGAGATGAAAATGAGCCGAAGAAAGAAATGGAAAATCACTCCAGAGTCTTTGCCTCCAAATGGGGTCACGAAGAGTCTGACAAGGCTGAAAACAAATAAACAGCCACAGCAGCGGTCGATGCTGCTCACTTCCAGCATCCTCCCCCTGGACTCTGAGCCTCCAAGGCCCTGCTCTCTGGGCTACACAGGATCTTTGGTGGGTGTGAGGATGGGGATGCTTCGCTCTGGAGGATGAAACCTCGCGGCTCAGCCGGGCCTCTTGCCTGTCCTGTTTGCAGCCAAAGCGGGAGGCTCTTGGGAGGCCGTCGAGCCTGGTTCCTGAGCCTCTGGTCCTCCAGTCCCTGCTCCTGTCGGTACCACTGTGGACCCCCCCTCCCCCCCCCCACACACACACAACCAGTGCAGGTAAGAGAAGAGCTCAGAGCTGGTCTGAGGCTCTGCTTGTGTCCATGTAACTAGAGCCGGGAATACCCCCATCTCCTGCTCGCCTCCCCATCTGCCCTTGCAAGGCTGCAGAAAGGAGCCATCACCGGTGCCTCTCGGTTGGCTGCAGTCCCTCCTCCATGGCTCCATCTAGTGGCGAGCGCCCAGCAGTCCTGTCGGGAGCTCCCCGGGGCCATCTTGCTTTATCCTCCCCAGCATCCCCAACGTGCAGGCTCGGCAGCCTGAGGCCAGCGGAAGCCCCTGCAGTTTCCTGGAGGCTAGAAACGGGCAAACAGCTGCGCATGGAGGCTGGACGGGAGTTTGCTGTCCCGGGAGGGCAGGAAGGCATGCCGTGTCCCAGTATGAAGGAAATGGATTTAGAGGGTCCGGCTTCAAATCCTCCTTCTGAGCTAGATGGCCCTGGACAAGGGACTTTGGCTTGGGTGCCTCAGTTTCCTTATTTGTAAAATGAAGTCCTGACCTCCTCCAACGGCTTTCAGATTCGTTCCCATTTACTGTGCCTAGATAAGGTAGAAAGCTCGATACACAATACACATATATGTATACGTATGTTTATTATATGTACACATATCGAATATGTATGTGCATGCGTGTAATACAGGTTAAATATATATAATACGCACGTGTCGTTTTTTGTATTCCCAGCTTACTTAGCACGGTGACCTCACGGACGCATTTTTGATGATGTCTAAACATTTCGCTCACCTTATTGAAGCTTTAGGACAATCTAGACTTCATTATGATGATCTTTATTTGAAAAGGCAATTCACGAATCAAGCCCTTACTAAGCACTCGGTAGGGAAGACAGGCGGCCAAGGCGACGGGCATCTCCGGGGCCGGAGAGCCTCCGTGTCCTTCGTTCACGGCCGGCATCGGGGTGGGTCAGTAATGGCTCCGCTTGGCCCACTCCTGGTCAGGAATGGCGTCTCGGGCGCCTGAGCGGGGCTGGACAGATGGGCTGGCCGCTGGGGCTCGCCGCTTCCAGGTAAGGCCAAGGCGGTCACTCGGCGTCTGCGTTTGTGGCCAGGCCAGGTCGGGCAGTCCGTGCTGCTGCTGGGAAGCCGATCTCTCCACCACTGGGCAGCTGTCCCCAGGCTTTGCCAGGAAGGTCCCCCTCTGCCGGGGGGGTCAGTCCCCTGGGCTTCCTGGACTTCCTCTCTGATGGGCAGCTGTAGACTTTTTTTACCGTCAGCCATTGACTGGCTGGGGTGGTCTTTGGCTCCCACCAAGTCTGTTCCGAGGTCCGTCACCTACATGCAGGAGGTGGTAAATGTCTAAGGGCTCCTTTTTGTCAGTGCTTCCTGCTTCAAAAGCTCCCTCCGGGGGCAGCTGGGTAGCTCAGTGGATGGAGAGTCAGGCCTAGAGATGGGAAGTCCTGGGTTCAAACCCGGCCTCAGCCACTTCCCAGCTGTGTGACCCTGGACAAGTCACTTGACCCCCATGGCCCACCCTGACCACTCTTCCACCTAGGAGCCAATACACAGAAGTTAAGGGTTTAAAAAGAAAAGCTCCCTCCCTCACCTTGCTTTGGAAGCAGGGGGTCTGAAGCTGAGGGCCATGAACTCTTTCCAGGCTGCTCTGTCTTCCCACCAGCTCACTTTCTCATGGATGCAAACCTTCCTTGATTTCCCCCCCCCCAAACACCTCCACTTTCCAGCTCCCCTTTGTGTTTAGTCTTCCACTCTTAGAATGTAAACTTCTCGAGAGTGTTGGGGGGGGGGTATATCATTAGAGCTTAATAAATGCTTTATTTAGAAACTGATCTAGCTCTCTCCTCCATTTACACTTCCCAGCCTCCTTTTGGGATCTTATATCTCCATTAAGACAAGGATATGGATGCAGTCCAGGCTTACAAACAAGTTCATCACCTCCCAGATGCTTCCTAGGATGCTGAGCTTCTCAAGCCTCGGATTCTTTCTAAGGTGGGGGAGGTCTGTTTTTCATCCGGAGACCTTCCCTGGGCATTTCACTGACCCTCTTTCAGCCTATCCAAACCTCTAACTTTTGCTGAAGACTCCCAGGGTTACGTAAACCCTCTAAGAGAGCTTGGAGCTCTGGCACGGAGCCTGGGACCCAGGCATGTACTGTGCTGGCATGCAGAACGCTTCAAGTCAGGAAGTCTTGACCCTAGTTGGGGCGATTGGTTCCCCTCTTGGAGCCTCACAGTATTCATGTCTAGAATAACACTTGGCTTTCCTGTCTATCTCACTGGCTTATTATGAGCAAAATGCCTTGTAATCCACTAGGGTAAAGCCTGACAGGGACAAGGGGCATTAGCGGCACCATCACGATCACCATCACTATCACCACCAACCTTCCAAGCTTGCACCTGCTGAGTCTCTACTGCCGCTGAGTCTGGGGCTCTGGAACCACCGAGCTGAAGGTCAGGGGCAGGTTCTGTGAGCAGTTAGACGACTTGCTTTTAAACTGTTTTATTTAGGGAGCAGAAGGTGATTGCACAAAAGAGAGACGAGCCCCTCTGGCCCCCTCCTTTCTACATTCTGCCTCCATCTGTCCCCCAGAAGCTCACTTCGTATCCTAACATCTGCTCTCATGACTCACAGTCTTGGATGGAATGAAGGTGTAGGAGATTGGGTTCAATGTGGCCAGATCTTGCCTTCTGCCCATTGAGTCCCTTGAGTTCCTGGAGTGAAGTTAATGTTGGAGTTAAACAAGGGTGAGGGAGTGACCTAGTGCTTGGACCGCTCTGGGGGAGAGAGATGAGAGAAGGGAGGGATAGACTGGAGAAAGTATCATCTCAGTCCCCTGCATTCTGCACAGAATCAGGGCAGTGGCGTGGAAAGAGATTCAGAGTTGGAATCACAAGACCTGGGTTTGAGTCCCGACTCTTCCATGTTCTTTCTGTGTGAAGCTGGGTCTCTCTGGAGCTCAGTTTTCTGCTCTGTAAAGGGGAGGGAGCTGGACTAAAATATCCCTTCCAGAGTCTAGTGCTAAACTCTGTGATTTGTGAGCTCTCCATAAGCCCTCCACATGAAGTCAGAGGTGTGTGAGTGAGTGAGAGAGAGAGAGAGAGAGAGAGAGAGAGAGAGAGAGAGAGAGAGAG
>NC_058133.1:509662403-509673962 GCF_016433145.1 Gracilinanus agilis | reverse complement strand
GAGAGAGAGAGAGAGAGAGAGAGAGAGAGAGAGAGAGAGAGAGAGAGAGAGAGAGAGTGTGTGTGTGTGTGTGTGTGATTTGGGTGGGGAAGAGAGAGGGTGCAGAAGGAATCTCTGGAAAATGAACCTCTCACATAAGTACTCTCTGGGTTGCTATCGTAAGAATTCAGCCTTTATTGGGAACCACTTGGGGGTTCAAGAGTTAATATCCAGAAGTTTGGGGAAGAGAAACGCCTGCTGTGTAAACAAACCTCATTAACTTGGAATTTGGGCTCTTCTGGAGAGGGGCACCAGACTTATCACAGTTTGCCTCAGCAAATAATTCTGTTAATCAAATAATCCAAAGGGAATGATTACTTCAATTTGAAGGGGGGGGGGGGGAACTCCTTGCAAGTGCTTTCAAAATACCATTAAAGGGATATGAAAATCTAGGGACACTGATGCATTATTGGTGGAGTTGTGAACTGATCTAGCTATCCTGGAGAACAGTTTGGAATTATGACCAAAGGGCTATAAAACTGTGTCCTCTTTGTCCCAGCAGTGCCCCCACTAGGTCTGTATACCAAAGAGATTTTTTTTAAGTGAAAGGACTTATATGTGCAAAAATATTTACAGTAGCTCTTTTTGTGATGGCGAAAAACTGGAAATCGATGGGGGCATGGCTGGGCAAGTTGCTGTGTAAACTGTAATGGAATACTGTTGTGCTATGAAAAATGGCAAAAGGGCTGGGTTCAGAAAACCTTTGGAAGACTTACATGAATTAATGCAAAGTGAAATGAGCGGAACTAAGAGAATACTGCACACAGTGATGGCGATTCTGTTTGATGATCAGCTTGGAAAGACTTTGGCTCAGCTGATCAATATAATAACCCACCTTTCCAAAGGACCCAGGATGGAAAATGCTCTCTACTTCCAGAGAGAGAATGAAGGCACTCTGGGTGCAGATCGAAGCAGAGTTTTCTCACTTTCTCTCTCTCTCTCTCTCTCTCTCTCTCTCTCTCTCTCTCTCTCTCTCTCTCTCTCTCTCNCTCTCTCTCTCTCTCTCTCTCTCTCTCTCTCTCTCTCTCTCTCTCTCTCTCTCTTTTATTTTGAGGAGACAACAGGGCTAATATGGAAATATGTTTTGCATGGCATCATATGTATAATGGGTATCATATTGCTTACCTTCTCCATGAGTGGAGGAACTGCTTGAAGGGAGGGAGCCAATTTGGAACTTACAACTTAAAAATTAATGTAAAAAAAAAGAATACTGTTAAATGCTAGACTTTAAAAATGGTCCATTAAAGCAAGACCTCAAAGAACATCAATCAGGCAATGCTGGGGACTTGGTCCTAGTTTCCTTATGTACCTGAAAGCAATAGGAGAGTTTCTTTATAAGGTTAATCTGATTTCTTGTAAATGAGAAATGGCCATCCCTTCCTTCTCCACCCCCCCTTTTTTGGAGGCAGAAGATTAGGTGAGATTTATTGGCAAAGGGAACTCCCTCTGTGGAATTTCCCTTTACCATTGCTAAACCCTTCTGTTTGTCACCTTTTAATGTCGTAGAGCTACCTGGAGCACCAGGAGGTTGATCAGTTTGTCCAGAGCCACACAGCCCCTAGGAGACAGACTTAGCATTTGATGGAGACCAGACTTGACTGACTCTGAGCCCAATTCTGCCTCCTCTCCTTGCCTTTGCTGCCAATTACTTTGTTTTTTGTTTTTTAAATTCTTGCCTTTTAGTTTAGAATTGGTCCTAAATATCAATTCTAAAGAAGAAATGCCTAAGAACTAGGCAATGGGGGTTAAGTGACTTGCCCAGGGTCACCCAGCTATAAATGTTTGAGGCCAAATTTGAACCCAGGACCTTCCATCTCTAGACCTGGTTCTCTATCCACTGAGCCACCTTGATGCCCCTTTGCTGCCACCCAGTTTGAACAGATAATTCTTGGTTCCTCCCTTATTCACAAGGGAACGATTTCTGGTTGAGGCAGGTTTTACCTCAAGGTCAGACTGTCTTACATCTTTCAAAACTCATACAAAAGAAGAGACAAGGGAGAATGGCAATACATAGAAGCAACTGGGTTTGAGGTTACACAGACCTCTCTGGCCTACAAACTATTTCTCCTAGGAGATCCTTCATGTCCC
This sequence comes from Gracilinanus agilis, assembly GCF_016433145.1. Classification (NCBI taxonomy): domain Eukaryota; kingdom Metazoa; phylum Chordata; class Mammalia; order Didelphimorphia; family Didelphidae; genus Gracilinanus; species Gracilinanus agilis. Next base: position 509,671,835 of record NC_058133.1, on the reverse strand, counting down.
ATCTCCAGGCCTTTGCACAAACTGCCCCCATGCCTGGTATACATTCCTTCCTCACTTCTGTCTTGCAGAATTCTTGATATCCTTTAAGGCTCAGTTCATTTATAATCTCCTTGTTGTTTAGTCATGTCTGACTCTTCATGACCCCATTTGGGGGTGTTCTTGCCAAAGATATTGGAGTGGTTTGCCATTTCCTTCTTTAACTCATTTGACAGATGAGGAAACTGAGGCAAACATGAGGAAGTGACTTGCCCAGAGTCACACAGCAGGTAAACCTTTGAGATTGGATCTGAACTTATGAAGATGTGCCTTTCTGCTTCCAAGTCCAGTGCTTTATCCACTGCCTCCTCTCCTTATTTTTGTACATATTTTATACTTTGTTATGTAGTACTTCCTCTGGGACTCACTCTCCCAGCCCACTCTCTTCCATTAGTGGGTTACTGCTTTCTTTGAGGTTCAAAGGGTAACCCTGAGGGGCTGGGCTTCCTTGCCACTGATCAACAGCCCCAATCAGTGTCCTCTGCCTTAACAAGAAGCCAGCTGAAACCAATGAGTTTTAGCAAGTGGATTTACTAAGAAGGTAAAACTAGAATAAATTCCTCACAACTCAAGGAGCACACCCTTCCCCTGCATAAATAAGGTGAGAGAGAACAGGTTTAAAAATGTTTTTAACCCTGACCTTCTGGCTTAGAATCAATATTGTGTATCGATTCCCTGGCAGAATAGCAGTAAGGGAGGGTGATACAGCTAGGAAGTATCTGAGGCCAAATTTGAACCCAGGACTTCCCATCTCTAGGCTTAGCTCTCAATCCACTGAGCTACCTAGGTGCCTCCAGGCTAAAAAAAACAACTACAAAAAACAAAGTTCATAAGACATCTAGTTAGAGAAGGGACCATGTGTGAGAACAAATGCTTTTCAACTCCTGGCCCTAGGGGTCTTCTCTCTTTAAGGAGACCTCAGGGAGTTTTTGACAAGATGTAGCTTTGGTGATGGACAAGTCAATCCATTTCTGGGTTGGCCACTCTTCATCTGGTGCTAGTGTTCTCTCTCTCTGTCTCTGTCTCTCTCTGTCTCTCTCTCCTCTCCATCTCTCTCCTCCCTCTCCCTCTCCCTCTCTCCTTCTCTCTTTTCTCTCTCCTCTCTCTCTCTTTCCTCTCTCTCTCCTCTCTCTTCTCTCTCTCTTTCTCTCCACTCTCTCTCTCCCCCTCTCTCTTTCTTCCTCCTCCCCCTTTGCAAGGCCACAAGGGCATCCTGCAGTGCCCAGCTCCTGAGCACTCTGCCATCTACTCTTCTCCCTGGTGGGGCCTCTGCAGCTTTGGAACTTCCGAAGTTGAATGGATTCTCCCACCTGGGAGCAGGTATAAGCATAAAGAATAAGCATACAGAGGTACCCCATGCCCCCAGAAGCAGCTGCCACTCCCCCTTTTGGCAGCTCAAAGTTGCCTTCCTCACCCAAAAACTGCCAGCAAAGAGGTGGACTTTTAGTTGGTGGCACCTCTTTCAAGCCCACTCACTACCAGCTCAGCTGCTCCGGAGACAGCCATCTTTCAGCCCATCAGAAGACTTTCATCTTCCCATAAACCAACCCTTGAGTCATCTTTCCAAAATGGCTCCCCCCCAGTTCCACAGGGGTTGGCTTCAGGCAGAAGATAACTACGCCTGCTTCCCGGACTGCCCGCATCACAAATGTACAGAAAGGGCTCTGCGTGCTTCAAAGCATGACTCACATAAATGCCAGCTATTATTATCCTGCTCTTTCCAACTGAAGGGATTGTTTTGGGAAAAGATCTCTGAGCAGTCCTTGGAGCTCCTGGTCAGTTAGTCAGAGTCTTGGCTGACTTACTCATAAGATACACGGCCAGTGTATGTCCAAGGTAAGACTTGAACTCGGGACCTCCTGATTCCAATACCTCCAGTGAGTCCCTATTCTTTCCAAAGTCTGGTGAGTAAGGGGGCCCCCAGGTACCAGTCCCCATCACCTACAGTTACCCCAGCAGTGTTTAAGCTGGCTGCCCCCCACTGTCCCCAGACTTCGCCCCCTGGTCTTTGAGGCATTCCAGGTTGGAGCTGAGCTCTCCCAGAAGTTCCCACTGGAGAAAGGGAGCCGGGCTGAAAGCAGACCTCACAATGGGGAGAGGGGATTACAAAGAAGGGGACAAGCAGCCTCCCTTCTGCCAGCTCAGGTCCCTCCGAGAGCCTTTCATCTCCAGCTCTCCCCCTCCAATCCCCGGACCTGCTGCCAGCACCCTCTTCTGGCCTCCCTTCCCCTCCAGTAATTACTGCGATAATTACAGCTCTTTGATCTTGCCCTTTTGAAGTGGTAACAATTGTCTGGGAAGGGGCCCCAAAGCAATTAGGCCTGGGAGCTCCTGAGGCCCAGGCAGGGGACCCAGAATCCGGGGATCTGGTCATCCAAAGGGCTACAAAGATCATCCAACCCAAATCGCCCCATTGGACAGTGGAGGAAACTGAGGCACACAACCGAGCTGGAATTTGAACTCAAGTCTCCTGAGCTGGCTTTTGACACCCAGACCAGGTCTGAGAACACCTGGCACCCCTGAGGATGGGCACAAATCTCCTTGGCATAATCTCAGGAGTGGTGGAAAGTCGGGGAGCTCCTGGAGATAGTCCCCCTCCCACTCCCAGGCCAGGGACTCCTCTCCCCACTTCCCCCCCACCCACTGCCTCTCTAGTCTGTGCTGGGATGGGAAGCTGGGCTGTCCTGGCGGTCTGGCCTTTCCCTCCCACTCACTTCCAGGGCCACCAGCCCAACCGTTAGCCCTGCTTTCCCCCCTTTGATGCCCCCTTTGATGGGTCTGGGGAAACAAGGGCCCTTTTCACAAAGAGCCCTGAGGACAGGACTTCAAAGGCTGCGACTGGGGGGGAGAGGGGACCCAGGGCGAGGAGAGGCCCATCCCCACCCACTCCCTACCCTCAGCTGGCATCTTCGAAGGCCCCATTCATGACCCCAAGCTGGACACCAGGGCCTGCCAGGGGAGGGTTTGTCCAACAGCCCCTTGTCCCCAGAGCAGACCCCACCCCCTCCAGCTCACCTCATCTGTCCTGTCCCTGCTTAGCCAAGGCATGGTGGGAGAGGCTGGCCAGGGCGAGCCAGATGGACAGAAGGCTAGAGAGGTCTGAGGACTGAGGCACCAGGAACCAAAGGGCTGACGAAGCGGGAGGGAGAGCTGGGAGGGGAGCCCGTTAGGCTAGTTTTCCCCAAGGCTTGGGCGTGATGCTGCCCTGGGCGCTGGGGCTTCTGAGCCTCCTGTCCCCCTGGGGCCTAGGGGCCATGGGGGCTGCAGCCCCAAGGCAAGAGCGCTTGGCCAGGACCACACTTCAAGGTGAGTTTGTTTCCTGGGGATTTGGGAGAGGGTGCAAAGAGCAGGAGGAGGGGGGTAGGTTTGGGGAGGAATGGGAGTTAGAGAGAAGGGGGGGATTAGAGAGAAAGAGGATTAAGGAGGGAGGAGAGGATGAGTGGGAGGGTTAGGGGGAGACTTTAGGGGTTGAGGCAGAGTTGGAGATTAAGATGGGAATTTGGGGGTTGGGAGTCAGCGAGGAAAAGGTTAATTGAGAAACTGAGGTTAGGGAAGGAGGGTGAGGGGGGATCCCAGTGGCCCAGACTCCCCCGCTCTGTCTGCTCTCTTTCGATTTGGGGGAGCTCTGAAGCCTTAGCCCTTAGCTTTGGCTTTCCTCCAGAGGGGGTGTCTGGCTCTTGGAAGAGGATCCAGGGCAAAGGGGGCAGGTGGTGTCTGCACCTGGGGCACGGGGGATGCTTTTTCACCTTGAATCACCTTTTTGAGACCAGTCAAGGCACAGGGGCGGATGAGACCTCAGATCAGAGCTTGTGCCCCTCGGTGGGCATACCAGGTCATGAAATGGGGGCGCCCCACCCAAGTGGAGTTTCCTATCTCAATGAATTATTGTTGCTGGCTCGAGGCTAGGCTGAGTTGTTCCAGTATTGCTTGAGAGCCATCCCTGCCCTCATCAGCCTCCACATTTTGATGCCCAGGGCAAAGCCCTCGGCCTCTAGCTTGGTTCTGGACCCTAAGATTCTATATTTAGGGCGAGACGAGGAATCCTAGCAGTCATTGAGTCCATTAGGCACCCTGGGCTGGCGCCGAGGTACCTCTGGGAGCTTGGGCAGGAAGCTGCCTCTTAAGCTGAGTTTTCTTCTCTGGAAAATGGTGCCTCCCGTCTTGGCTCCCGACCTGCCCCGCTGCCCAGCCCTGGCTCCCTCTCTCCACAGCCCTGTCGGAGCAGGGGACTCTCATGCTCAAGGCTGTCCAGAGAAAGGCTTCACTGGCTGTAGAAAGGGCAGCGTTGGAATACAGACGCAGGCTTCTGGGGTGCCAGGCTTGTGCCAACCACACCTCCCCTTGCCCTGGTGAGCCCCAGAGCCAGGCCATTCCTTCTCCTGGGGCTGGGGTCCTCCCCATCCCCCCCAGCACCATGATCCCCTCATAACTGCCTTCCCCCATCATGCCCCTGGCTCAGTGCCTGCTGCACAGGAGTCAAGCCTCCTTCTCCTCCCTGGACCGGAGCCCTCTCAGAGGCTGGAGCGTCCTGTGTCTGGTGCATCCTTAGGGCTCCCTCCTCCCTTCACTTAGCCCCAAGGGCCCAGGTCAGAGTCCCTGGGGGGGGGGAGATTCCTGCTCAGGAATGGGTTACACGGGGTGCCCTTAGAGCCTCTCCCAGGGTTCAGGTGCCCGGGATGGGCATGAGCTGTTCAGAGGTAAGTCTTGTGCTTCTGTCCCCCCGACCCCCACCCGCCAGGGCTTCGGAGCCAACAGCCTCCCGTCCGCCACTTTCCTGGACCACGGAAGCCAGGTAAGGGCTGCAGCGATGGGCAGAAGGTGGGAGGGAAGGGTGGGGAGATGCTGGGGAGCCCCAGGCAGCACCCCGGGCCCGACTCTTCTTCCTTTCCCGCCAGTGACGTGTGGCCTCCAGAGCCGCGGGAGTGCCGATGGGACGGGAGCCCGCGGCCGAATCGTGGGGGGCCGGGCAGCCTCCCCGGGCTCCTGGCCTTGGCTGGTGCTGCTGAGGATGAACGGGCAGCCCATGTGCGGAGGCGTCCTGGTGGGGGACGCCTGGGTCCTCACTGCCGCTCACTGCTTTGTCAGGTGGGTCCCCTGGAGGTCGCGGGGAGGGGGGGAGTAACGGGGGAGGAGGACCAGCCCCAGCCCCACCCCGCCCCACATCTTCCACCTACTCCGTGGGCCACGGACTGTGAGGACAGGCTCAGCAGGCAGTGGTCTCTGCTGCCCCCTGGTGGATGAGAGAAGCATCCCGCAGCCTCGCCAGGGGAACAATGTGCGGGGCGCGACCCATTTGGGTTAGAGCTGCCCTTAGAGAAGCAGCGGGGAGTCAAGAGGGACCTCGGAGCTCACTAGCCCTGTGACCTTGGACAAGTCATTTCTTTTCTGGATCCTGACTTCCTTAGCTGTAAAATGGGGATGATGGATGCTAAAGTCCCTGCCTTCCACGAGGAGGATCAAACCAATTATGTAGGTTACTTGCTTTGGAGAGCCTGCCCTGGGCTCAGAGGACTTGAGTTTAAGGACTTCTTTGGACACATACTGGTTGTATGAGATGGGACAAGTCACCCTAAGTGCTCCAGCCAACTCCCTGACTTTCTCCCATTATACTTTGAATAAGAGTCACTCACCCGGGAACACTTGGGTGACTCAGTGAATTCAGAGTCAAGCCTAGAGACAGGCGGTCCTGAGTTCAAGTTTGGCCTCAGACACTTCCTACTCTGGGCAAGTCACTTAACCCTCATTGCCTAGCTCTTACCTTGGAACCAATATACAGTATTGATTCTGAGGTGGAAGGTAAGGGTTAAAAATAAAGTTCCTCATCTGCAAATTAATTAACTGAAAGGAACTTCAGAAGCCCCCAGGTGGTGTCTGAGGTGAGATTTGAACCCAAGTCTTCTGACTTCAATCCAGAGCTCTTTCCATTAAAAGAAGCTGCCCCATGGAGGAGAAACCTTGGCAGGGCATGGTCTTGACAGAGGGAATTTTCTCCAAAGGAGTTCACTGATAATGTCACAGGTCCACACCAAAAACAAACAAATAAACAGACAGGTAGATGAGCAGTGAAAGAAGGAAGGAAGGAAGGAAGGAAGGAAGGAAGGAAGATAGAAGTCAGTGCACAACTTTTCAAACACATCAGACACTTACTAGCTATGTGACCCTTAACAATCAATTTGTCTGCCTCAGTTTCTTCATCTGTGAAATAAGGATAATTATAGTGCTTATCTCCCTGAGTTGTTATGAGGATAAAATGAAATCCTATCTTAAATGAATACTAGAATTAATGAATACTAGATTTAAAAAAAAAAAAAAAAAGAACCTTCCCTTCCATCTTAGAACCAATCCTGTGTATTGGTTACAAAGCAGAAGAGCAGTTAGGACTAGGCAATGGAGGTTAAGTGACTTGCCCAGGGTCATATAGCTAGGAGGTGTCTGAGGTCAGATTGGAACCCAGGACCTTCGGTGTCTAGGCCTGGCTCTCAACCTACTGGGCCACCAAGCTGCCCCCATAAATGCTAGCTATTAATATAATTGTCATTCCATACATGGTGCAGTGGAAAATATACTAGATATGCTTGTGAGGTCCTGAGTTCAAATGTCACCTCTGTCAGTTACTCCCTGTGTGACCTTGGGCAAGTCACCTTACTTGGCCTCAGTGTTCTCTTCTGTAGAATGAGGTCATCGAACTAGATGGACTCTGAAGTCTCTTTCAGTGTTAGATCTAGAAGCTGAGACACGGAGAGACGTTCTCCTCTTCCTCTCCTCCCTCCCCGGTGAGCACTCGTTCTGTGTCCCCCAGCAGCCTTCAGAACGAGCTCCTGTGGACAGTGACCCTGAGCAGCACCCCTAGGGATGGGCAGGAGGAGGGGATCCCTGTTAACCGTATTCTGCCCCACCCCAAGGTAAGAATTCACTTCTCCAGCATCCCGGAGCCCTTTCCTCGTTCCTCTCTCCGCTTTGCTCCTGGGCTCTCAGCCCACCACCCACTGCCCTCCTTGCCTCTTTCCTATAGTTTGACCCCCAGACCTTCCAGAATGACTTGGCCCTGGTGGAGCTGTGGTCAGCGGTGCCCCTGTCTGAGCAGGCATGGCCCATATGTCTGCCCGAGGAGCCCAGGGAGCCCCCCGCGGGCACCGTCTGCTCCATTGCTGGCTGGGGAGCCGTCTATGAAGGTGTGACAGGGTGGGGGCTCTGAGCTAAGGGGATCGGTAGGGGATGACATCATAGACCCAGCGCAGAGCTCTGACGGGGAAGGGTGATGGGAGGTGCAGGAAGAAGGGGATGGAGCCAGGCTGTGCCCAACGCTGTCTTGTCCCTTCCGCTCAGATGGGCCGGCAGCTAAGACCGTGAGGGAGGCCAGGGTACCCCTGCTCAGCCTGGACACTTGCCGGACGGCTCTGGGGCCAGCGCTTCTCCCCAGCACCATGCTCTGTGCTGGCTATCTGTCGGGAGGGGTGGACTCCTGCCAGGTAGGAAGGAGGGAACCTGCTGGAGCCTGGAGCCCCCCCCCAGATCTCCTGATTCCTTTTCCACTGTGACGTACGGCTCCCTGGGGAGGGTGGAAGATGGCCAACATGGCGGCCCAGGGCCCCCCCAGATCCTCCTTCTCCGTTCCATGTGCCCACAGGGTGACTCAGGGGGGCCCCTGACATGCGCCCTGGCTGGGCCCCCCCTCAGGGAGGTCCTCTATGGTATCACCTCCTGGGGGGATGGCTGTGGAGAGCCGGGCAAGCCCGGGGTGTACACCCGCGTAGCAGCTTTTGGGGACTGGATCCGCCAGCAGATGAGTGGTGAGTGCCCTCTCTCCCTCCCTCCCGGTTAGCCTTAGTGTGTTCGCTTGGGTTTCCCCTCTACCTTTTAGCTGGCATGCTCTCAGCAAAACATTCCAAAGACAGCAATCGTGTATGAAGCACCTACTGTGTGCTGAGGCATTCTGCTGGCCCCGGGAGTGTGGAAACAGAAATGAACCCATTTTTGCCCTCAAAGAGTTTCCATTCTATTGATTGATTCAACAAACAAAAGGTATTAAAAAGCCTACTATGTGGGGGCAGCTGGGTAGCTCAGTGGTTGGAGAGCCAGGCCTAGAGACGGGAGGTCCTGGGTTCAAATCCGGCCTCAGACACTTCCCAGCTGGGTGACCCTGGGCAAGTCACTTGACCCCCATTGCCCACCCTTACCACTCTTCTGCCTTGGAGTCAATACATAAAAGTTAAGGGTTTAAAATGGGAAAAAAAAGTGTTATAAAAAAAAAAATTTAAAGCCTACTATGTGTCGGGCTCTGTGCTAGGAGCCCAGAGATGTTTATTGACCCACTTGGGGTCACACAGCTAATATGGGTCAGAGGAAGGATTTGAACTCAGGTGATCCTGGCTCTCTCAATAACACCGTGAAGCTGGGTGAGAGAAAGAGCCCGTCACTCCGGCTTTGTCTTCTGCAGCCCCTCCTTCCAGCCGGGAGCCCAGCTGCCGGGAGTTTCTGGCTCTGGACTCCCAGGAGGACCCTTCTGCCGAGCTGGCCCACCTCTGCTCCTTCTATGAGCGCTCCTGCCCTGTGCCCGGGGGCACCAGCGCTTGTACCCGCCTGTCCCGGAAGAAGTGCCAGCTGCACAAGAGGCGATGTGGTCGGTTCCTCCTTGCTGTTGGGAGATGGAGCTGCAGGGCAGCTAGAGGGGGGCTGAGGACTGATGGGGAGGGGAGAGGGGGCCTTAGAATCCCTCCTCCCGCTCTGACCTTGCCCCTTCTGTGCCCTTCCCCCAGAGCTGCGCTCGCTGGTCCAGACCCTGCTGACCCTGCTCAGAAATGCTCAGGACTTCTTCTCCCGCCACTTAGGGCTGCTCCGTCTCGCTCGAGCACTGCCTGGACTCGGCCTGGGGCTTCTCCGCCATTCCTGGCTCCCTCCTCAAGGTCAGCTGGCTGGGCGAGGGCTCAGGTGCCCCCGATCCCCTCCGATGGCTCCCTCCTGCCTCGCCTGGCATTTGCCCTTTCCCCTGAGAGCGCTTTCCTCGGGCCTTGCCTGAGCCCTCCTGTGTTAACCTATCCGAACCCTTCCTCCACTCCTCTGACCAGGCCTGGGAAACAGGGGCTCTGCCTTAGGGCCATGGAAAATGCTCCCCATCTTTCACTGCGCAGGGCTGAACTCTTTCCCATCTTCCTCCAGTCTTTGTCCCTTTGGCTGGTGCCTCAGCGACTTTGTCTCCCCAACATGGGGGATGAGCCCCCCATTCCCAGCCCAGACTACCTTCCTGCCTCCTGCCCCGGCATGGTTTGTGGGGCTCGTCCCAGAGACCAAATTCCCGAGTTCTGTCTGAGGCTTCATTTCTCTCCTTCCCTCCTCCTGTGAGTGGCCGCCTTTTCTCTCTCTCTCTCTCTCTCTCTCTCTCTCTCTCTCTCTCTCTCT
>NC_058133.1:509630284-509662219 GCF_016433145.1 Gracilinanus agilis | reverse complement strand
CTCTCTCTGTCTCCCTCTCTCTGTCTCTCTCTGTTTCTCTCTCCACCCCCCCATCCCTCTCTGTCTGTCTGTCTGTCTCTCTCTGTCTGTCTGTCTGTCTGTCTCTCTCTCTGTCTGTCTCTCTCTCTCTCTGCCTCTGTCTGTCTATCTCTCTGTCTCTCTCCCCTATCCCTCTTTCTGTGTCTCTCTCTCCCCCCACCTCTCCATCTCTGCCTCTCATTCTCCCTCCTTCCCTTTGGACTCAGTTTCCCGATTGTTCTCTTTCTCCTCAGCTCCTGGAGATGTCCCTGTATCACAGGGGAGGCAGGAGCAAGAAGTGGAAGAGGAAGGTAATGAATGGGACAAGCCATCCACCCAAGTCTCCCCAAATCCAGTCTTGCACCAAGGCCATCTCCCATGGGATCCTTTCCAGCAGGATGCCCAGAGGGAGGCAAGAGGAGAGAGGGGAGAGAGACTCAAAGTCAGGAAAGCTCTAGGTTTGAATTCCACCTCTGACGCTCATTAGTGGTGTGAGCTTGGGTAGGTGCCTTCTTAAGAGCTAGGAGCCTCAGTTTCCCTAGCTGTAAAATGTTCAGCATCCAGGTCAGAAGACACTCTGTGAACCTTGAAAAGGAAATGGAAGTAAGTTATTATTAGAAAGGAGAGCAGGGCAGGATATATAGAAAGCAGCTGAGCGGGGAGGAGGGAGCTCAAGTTCTGCCTCTGTAAAATGAGAAGGCTGGGCTGACTGGCCTCTGAGGTCCCTTCTGGTTCTGGATGGCCGAGCCTTGGATGCTGCCCCTCAACCTCTCTGAGCCTGTTTCCTCATCTATAAAACGAGGGGATCAGCCTAGATGGCTCTAAAGCCTCTGAGCCTGTGCTCAGAGCAAGTGGACTCCAGAGGGCCAATGTGGCTCCCATTTCCTGTGGAGTCTGGCATCGGTGGGCTTCGGGTGCTCTCTCCCTGAACCCTTCCTTCCCCTTCTCCATAGAAGGTTTGGGAGGATTGGGTTGATGGACCCTGACTTCTCCCTCCCTCCAGGCTGCCCTGGGCTGGCTCTTCTGGGCCAAAAGCTGGCTGCCCTTCGAGGATCCTATGCCTGGATCCTGCAGGTGCCCCCTGACCAGCTGGCTATGGATTTTCAGGAGGTAGGGAACCAGCCACTCAGGCCCCAGACTTGTCTTCTCCTTGTCCCATACAGCCTAACAGAGGCAGGGAGGCACAGAGGGGAAAGTCAGGGAGGGGAAAAGGGTCTTCTCTTCCCAGCATAAGCCTGGCCTCTAGTCACAAGGCTTCAGACACCCTGAACCGATCCTGGGGAGCCCTCCAAGAAGAGGGGGCAGAAGAGGGAGAGGGAGGATGATCCTGGGGAGAGGGGACACACCTCTGCCTTTTTGACATGGTCTTTTCCTTGGCAGATCCTGGCTGACCTGGGCTCCAGGACCCAGAAGGGACTCTTCCAGGCCCAAGTCAGGGCAGTCGTGGGGGGCCGGAGAGTCATCTTTGGCACCATGATCGGCCTGGAGCCTGCCACCCTCACTTACAGCCTCCCTGGCCTTCTGGCCCAGGCCTTGAGGGCCTTCAGAGCCGGGCCCCCAACATAGTCAGAAAGGATGTGGGCCAGATGCCCCTCTGTGACTGGGCAGGAGTCCTGGGGCCTGGCCCTACACCAATGGAGCTAGCCGGGCAAAGAGAACGAGTAAAGAGGTGTATCTTGGCACTGAAGACCCCTAAGGTGGGGCCGGGTGGTCAGAGGCCCTGGGGTCACCCTCCAGCCAAAGTCTGGGGTGGGGGTGCTCCTCTGGCAGGTCCTTCTCTTTTTTTTTTTTTTAAACCCTTGTACTTCGGTATATTGTCACATAGGTGGAAGATTGGTAAGGGTGGGCAATGGGGGTCAAGTGACTTGCCCAGGGTCACACAGCTGGGAAGTGGCTGAGGCCAGGTTTGAACCCAGGACCTCCTGTCTCTAGGCCTGGCTCTCACTCCACTGAGCTACCCAGCTGCCCCCGGTCCTTCTCCTTTGAGGAGCATGTCGTGGCCCAAGAGGCCCAGGGCGGGCAGGGATCGGGTTAACGTAGTTATTTATCAGCAGATCTACTGGGAGGGGTGGGTAGAGGTGTGGGTAGCACCCAAGAACTAACATTTCCATAATAAATGCATCCCCCCAAGAGCTTCCCTGGAACGGGGCCAAAGACGCCCCCACCGTCGGGGGAATGGACTTGAGGGGCTTCCTCCGGAGACATGAGGACCTCTTCTTCTGAAGGGCTGGGCTGGGGGGCCGCCCCGGCTGCTTCCGATGACTCGTCTGCCCCTCTTTTCTCTTCTTTGTTCTAAGTGATGACTCTTTGGGGGGCCTAAGCAGGATTCCCCTGGGAAATGGAGCTGAGGGCAAAGCAAGCGGCGGCCATCCTTTCTGTGTAAAGAAGGACGGGCCGGGGGGTCCAGGGCCTCTTAGCAAACTGTAGGGGCTTCATAAATGCTCGTTCCTCCCCCCCCCCCAATAAACTATTGTCTGTCTGAACATCTGAAGGCCACGGACTGTGTGCTTTGTGTCTGCGTTCCCAGGGGTTCGCCCAATGAGCCACGTTTCATTAATATTTGGTGCCTGGAATGGAGTTTCCTGGCGATGGCCTCCGATGGGGGTCTGCGCAGCCCTTTCAGGGAGGAGGTTCACCCTAGAGGGGGGCCTTTTGTCCTCCCACCCCATGATTGCAGCTGTCCCCTGCGGATGAGGGACAGCCCCAGCTGGCCGGGCCTGCTGTCTAGGCCCCTCCCGGACGCCGGGCCTGGCCCCCTGCCCGGCTCGCCCCAAGCCCCCGTCTCCATTCCTTCTTCCTTCTTGGTGCCCCCCTCCCCTTTCCTCTTGCTTCCGCCCTCTGCCCCACAGAGTGTCGGGTTGCTGTTCTAATCCCTCCATTTCCTCTGCTCCCCCCCCCAGCCCGTGGCCACCTGTCTCCCCCTTGCCACCCCCATCCTAGCTACATTCCTCAGCGCCCTGTCTAGGACAGGAGGGGTCAGATCCAGGCCTGCAGGCCGAGGGGACAGAATGGAGGGCTGGACGCTGGGGCTGGGGCTGCTCACAGCTCTGGCCATCTCCGGTAAGGACCCGGCCCCCCCCTTGGGCACCGCTTTCCTGTCCCCCCACTCCCCAGGCCAGCGCCACTCCCTGCACTGCCTGGCTCCCAGGATTCCCACGTGCGTGCCCCGCTTCGCTCCCTCCCCAGGACCTCCTCCATTCCTCAGGCCCGTCGCCCGGCACCCCAGAGCCTCCCTCCAGCCTCAGCCCCCTGCAGCAGGGCAGAATCCTCAGAAGGGGCCTCCCGTCCAGCCTCCACCCCTTTGCCGGGGAGCCCCCAGGCTTCCATCCCCTTCTTCCCCAGGTGCCTGGGCCCTGAACGAGGAGGAGAGGCTCATCCACTACCTCTTCGAAGAGAAGGGCTATAACAAGAACCTTCGGCCCGTGGACCACCAGGGGGACAGAGTGGACATCTCCCTGGCCCTCACCCTGTCTAACCTCATCTCCCTGGTGAGTGCCAGGCTCCTCGGGGCCCTGGGCACAGGCCGGGCTGGGGGGACCCCCCCCCATCAGGAGCTCCCTCTCGCCCCCCAGCCTCCTCCTGACTCCGTATCTCTCGGGGGTCTCTCCCCCCAGGAGGGAAGCTTCTAGAGGGCAGGGAGCGGCCCATTGGGTCTCCCCAGCTCCCGGCCGGGCTGGCACTCGGGGGTCAGTGGCAGGGGTTGGGGGGGTTAATAAACCTCCTTGCTCTGAGGTGAGGAAAGGCAGAAGAGGGAGAAGGAAGGAAGACCCCGGAGCCAGGGGAGGGGCAGAGACTAGGAGGGAATGCCCGGCTCTGGCGCATGAGAGATTTGGCCTGCAGAGCCCCCCGAAAGGACGGCCATGCTTAATAGATTGAATAAAGCAGGAGACAGAAAGTAATACGAAGAGAGACGGGGTGCCACCAAGGAGAAGGCGGGGAGAAGGGCCAGAGAGAGAAAAGGAGGCCTCAGACCCCCAAAAAGCAGAAAATGCCCCCCTTTCCAGGAGGGGTGACGCCCTGCTTATACCGTCACCCTCTCCGCGGATGGACGCTGTGGTCACTTCTGCTTCTTTGTTATGAAGGGCGGGAAGGGAGAGGGCGGGTTGGAGGGAGGAACGTATCGGGAATTAGAGGTCGCCTGAAAACAAATCCTGTCCATCTGTTTTCGAAGTGCCCGAGCTAATGGGCTGAAAGTAAAAGTCAGTGTGGAGTCAGGAAGCCCTGGGTTCGAATCCCAACTCCAACATTTATTGGCTGTGTGACCCTAGGCAAGTCACTTAACCTCTGCTTGCTTCCGCTTCCTCCATTGTAAAATGGGGACAATAACAGCATCTATCTATGGGACTGGCACCGGGAGGGCAGCTTGGTACAGTGGAAAGATTCCCTGGAATGGGAATTCCAGGACTCCCGGCAGCCACCTTCGGAGCTTGAGGGAGGCTAATGAAACGTCCTCCAGGTCCCTTCTAGAGCCAAATCAGGGAGTCTCTTAGGATCTGATGAATAATGTATTAACGTCCCATTTTTGAGGGGGTCCTACTCAAGGCTCTTCAGACTGTGCAGCTCAAACCAGTCTGAACTAGAATTAGGAAATGTTTAACAAAACAGATAAAAATGCAACGAAACGTAGAAAATGTGAGTTTGTGATTTTCTAAGTCAATGTGTGGCTGGGAGGGAGCCCTTCTGTTTGAGCCTGACTCCCGTGGTCTAAGGAACTCTCTCCCAACCTAGTCTATGGTCTGCTCTTCCACTTACTTTTTTTAACCCTTCCCTTCCATCTTAGAATCAAGACTTCCAAGGCAGAAGAGCGGTAAGGGCGTGAAGTGACTTGCCCAGGGTCACCCAGCTAAGCAGTATCTGAGGCCAGATTGGAATATCTTCCACATTTAATTTAGAGAGTTGCCTGGGACCCTGGAGGTTAAGTGACTTGCTCAGGACCACACAGTCAGGATATGGGAGAAGTGAGACCTGAACCCAGATCCTGCCTCTGAGGTCACTTTTTCCCCATTTCAGCCTCAATGATTATTGTTATTGAAAAATAAATAAATTTTATTTTATTTATTTATGTAAAATCATTACTAAAATAAACAATTGACAATTATTTAAAAATGAAAGTTATTTATAAAATAAATATCAATAAAATATCAATAAATTTGAAAAAAAAATATTACCTTCTGTCTTAGAATCAATGCTGTGTATTGGTTCCAAGGCAGAAGAGCCGTAAAGGCTAGGTAATGGGGGTGAAGTGACTTGCCCAGGGTCATACAGCTGGGAAGTGTCTGAGGTCAAATTTGAACCCAGGACCTCCCAATTCCAGACCTGGTTCTCTTTCCACTGAGTCACCCAGTTGTCCCTTGATGTTGTTCCAAAGTAGAGAAGTCTGCTCACCCCTGGGACCCCTTGCCTCACAGCTCTCTTGGATAAGCATCCGTCCCTCCCCCATCCCCAGAGGTTCAGGCTTTTCAGGGCTCCAATTCAGGGTCTAAGGTCAGATCCCGCCCTCTGCTCTCCTTTCAGAAAGAAGTGGACGAGACCCTCACCACCAACGTGTGGATAGAGCACGTGAGGATGGCCAGCTTCCTGGGAGGGGATGAGAGAGGGGGAACGAGTCCTTCCTCAAGAGAGTCACCCCATAATTCCGGGACCTCCCCTGGGGATGCCAGCCTCAGGCTGGAGGGGGTTGGGGGGAGGGAGAGCGAGTCCTCACGCGTCCTCTGGATCTCTAGGGATGGACGGACAGCCGGCTCCAATGGGATATGGCCCAATTCGGGAACATCAGTGTCCTGCGCCTACCTCCGGACATGCTGTGGCTCCCAGAGATTGTCCTAGAGAACAAGTTAGCCCCAAGCCCCCGGTCCCTCTTGTCTCCTCCTCCTGAACCTTATCTTCTCCCTCTCCCGGGCCAGCTCCCCCTCAGGCCTCTGGGGCTGTCTCCTGGGCCCCGGCCCTCCCCATTTCCTCAGAGTCAGAAGGGTTTAGTCGCTGCCTTAGACACCGCCACCAACTGGCAGTTTGGCCTCCCTCAGCCCCCGGGTTCCCATCCATAATGGAACAAAAACAGCTCTTATCTCCCAGGGCTGCCGTGACAGTCAAACGATGGAATATATAGAAAATATTTGGCAAATCTTACAGCCACCTCTGTGGTTTGTGTGGCAGCTCTTACGTCCTCTCTGTGCCTTAGCCCTGCCATCCCCCTTTCATCTCAGCCTTGCCTTCTTCTTCTTTAGATCCTTACCTTCTGTCCAAATATCAACTCTAAGACAGAAGAGCAGTAAGGGCTGGGCAGTTGGGGTGAAGTGACTTGCCCAGGGACATACAATTAGGAAGTCTCTGAAGTCAGATTTGAACCCAAATCCTGCTCATCCACTATGCTACCCAGCGGCCCCTCTCCTTGCCTCCTTCTTGTCCAGCCCCTTCCCCATCCTTTCCCCTGGTGCTTCCTTTCCCCCTGGTGACCAGCCCTCTTGCCTTCCCCTTCCCCTCTCACAGCAATGATGCCACCTTCCGGATCTCCTATTCCTGCAACACTCTCATCTACCCCTCTGGCTGGGTCTACTGGCTGCCACCCGCCATTTTCCAGTCTTCCTGCCCCATCAGTGTCACGTACTTCCCCTTTGACTGGCAGAACTGTTCTCTCAAGTTCAGGTTGGACGCTGGCGGCCTCCGGCCCCTCGGTCTTCTCTCTTCTCTATCTCCTTCTCATCCGCCTCCTCTCCATCTTCTGCCTGATGCCTTTCCTCATCCTGGATCCCATCATAAGTAGATCTCCCTGGAGCCCAGGAATGATTGGGAGGGGCCTGGGGTGGGCGGCTTCAGGGGAGCCCAGGGCCACCGTTGAGCCTTTAGAGTCCCACGAAGGAAGCAGCCACATCCAAGGACTTTAGCTCAGCTCAGCTCCTGGGGTTGGGGGAGACCGTGGGGCAGGGACTTGGGTCTCACGTCTCCCTCCATTGCCCCAGCTCTCTGACCTACACAGCCAAAGAAATTAATTTACAACTAAAGGAGGAAGTAGATGAAGTCAGTGGGCGCTCCTACCCAGTGGAATGGATCATTATAGACCCCGAAGGCTTCACAGGTACTGGCCCGTCCATCCTCTCTAGACCCCAAGAAACCCGCCCCGCTTGCACCCTTCTTCCCCTGCTCCAGGCTTGCCCTTTGGCCCAAGGGACCCAGGCCAAGAGCCCCTCCAGCCCAGCAGAGGTCTGTGGCCCTCCTGGCCCTACTCCTCGGGCTATCTGTCTCACTTCCAGAAAATGGAGAGTGGGAAATCGTTCACCGGCCTGCCCGGAAAAACATCGATGAGAGCGTCTCCCTGGGCAGCACCAGCTACCAGGACATCACCTTCTACCTCATCATCCGGAGGAAGCCCCTCTTCTACATCATCAATATCCTGGTGCCCTGCGTCCTCATCTCCTTCATGATCAACCTGGCCTTCTACCTGCCCGCCGACAGTGAGCGAGGGGCGCCCCTGGCCCCACCTGGCCCCCCTCCTCTGGTTCTCAGGCTCCCCCGTGGACCAGAGACCGTGGCACCGTGTTTGAGAGGTCATCCATCCATCCAGGCCCTAGTTTGACAGGATCCAAGAGACCCTCCAGGCCCACCCCTCAGTTTGCAATGAAGGAAACGGTGTCCAAGAGGAGTGAATGCCTTGCGCATGGGCTTGGGATCCTATAAATAACCTTGGAAGGGTCTTGGAGCCTGTCTGGAACAACCCCTTCAATTTATAAATGGGGAAACTGAGGCCAGAGAGGGGAAGGGATTTGTCTTAGGTCACAAAGGCAGAGGCAGAATCTGAACTCTGGCCCTCTGAGCCCGAGATCCAATATTCCTTCCGTTGTTTCCCTTATCTCCATCGTGATCCTCCAAGATTCAGTGATGGGGATGGATCAAGGGACCCTCCCAGGTGGCTCCGAACTCTTCCTTCCTCCCCTCTTACCAGCTTTGTCTCAGGGCGAGAGGCTTCCCCCAGGCACCTGGAATCAGGGGAACTTGTCTGGAGATGAGGAAGAATCAGGACAAGAGAGATAGAGGAAGATGCTAGTCTTTTCTCCATGTTATAGCCGAGGAAACTGAGGCAGACAGAGTTCAGGCGACTCGCCTGGAGTCAAAAAGCTTTTAGCCGAGGCAGGGTTTGCAGTCGCCTTTATACTCTGTGTCACCCCGTTACTCGTTCTGGAGCCCGTGATAACTGGCTTTCCCGACACCCAGAAAGATCGGTACAGCCCCAGGAGGTGAGAAGAGAGTAGGGAGCCAGACCTGGGCCAGAGACAGAGCCCCGGGAGCCCCCCGGGGGCCAGAAAGGATGGCGAGGTCTGGGGTCAGAGCCAAGGCCAGTCTTCCTCTTCCCAGGTGGTGAGAAGACCTCAGTGACCATCGCCATCCTGCTGGCCCAGTCTGTCTTCCTGCTGCTCATTTCCAAGCGTCTGCCCGCTACTTCCCATGCCATCCCCCTCATTGGCAAGTGAGTGAGGCCCTGCCCGCTCCCCGGGGCTCTTCTCCCTTCTCTGGCTTGGGCTGAAGCCCGTCTCTGTCCCTGGCAGGTTCCTGCTCTTCGGCATGGTCCTGGTCACCATCATCGTGCTCATCTGCGTGATCACGCTGAACATCCACCATCGGACACCCAGCACCCACATCCTCTCTCAGGGCGTCAGGAAGGTGGGTCTGGAGGAAGAGGGAGGGCGGGGGGCAGCGGCCGATGCGGAGGAGAGGTGGACGGAGAGCATGATTCATCCCTCACTGGGTGCCGGGCTCTGGGTTAAGCCCTGGAGATACAGCGACAAGCAGAAAGGGAAGACAGTCCCTGCCCTCAAAGAGCTTCCATTCGAGGGGAGGAAGACAACGTGGAAGAGGACGTTGGGGAGGCGAGGAGCTGCCGTGGTGGGGCCAGGCTTCTGGGGCAAAGGAGAGCCAGGGCCAGGGAGAATGCTGAGAGGGAGGTGACCACCGATGGAAAGAGAAGAGAGAAACCAGGAGGAGAGGGACGGATGGAGGGGAGGGGAGGAGAGGAGACGGGGGAAGAAAAAAGAAAAAAGGAGATACTGAGGACACTACATCAATAGCCACAAAGAGTGGGAGAAGGGGAAGGAACAGCAGACGTTAAGTCAGGAAAACCTAGGTGCAAATCTAACCTTCCATCTTAGAATCAGCACTGTGTATTGGCTCCAAGGCAGAAGAGTGCTAAGGACTAGACAATGGAGGTTAAGGGACTTGTCCAGGGTCACACAGCTAGGAAGTGTCTGAAGCCAGGACCTCCCATCTTCAAGCCTGGCTCCTTATCCACTGTACCACCTACCTGCCCCCATTTTAGCCTCTACAACCGTCCATTTTCCCATCTGACAAATGGGAGCAATAATACCGACTTCACAGGATTAAAATTTCAAAGTGCTTTAGAAATGCAGGTTACTCTTCCCATAGCTCCCATTTCCATGGCTCTCCTAAGGTCCCAATCCCTTCTCTAGCACAGTCCTATGAGGTAGGAAGAACAAGAGTTTCATTCTCTCCCCTTTACAGACGAGGAGCTAAGACACAAAGACAAGAGGCTGTGACTTTCCCAGGGCCACCCAGTCAGTCTTGTCCAGTAGAATGGAAGCTTCCTGCGGGAGATTTGGGTTTTTGCTTTGTCTTTATACCCCAACCCATAGCCTGGTGCCCGGCCCATTTTCTGGGTGGCGAAGATTGTAAGACTCTTACAAAGAGAGTGTTGGGAAGCCCCAACCAGTGCCAAGAGCACCTTCTCTGCTACTTGGAGCCTTTGAGAGTCACCTGGAGTGAAGGCCCAGGAGCTGCCAGAGGCAGGACTTGAACGCTGGTCATCTTGACTCTGAGACCAGCTCTCTGTCCACTCTGCCTCTCACCTGGTGTATTCTTGTCATTCAGTCATTTTTCAGTCGTGTCTGACTCTTCACAACCTCATCTGGGGTTTTTTCTTTTTTATTTCATTTAAAATTTTTTTTATTTTTTAGAAAAATTTTCCATAGTTACATGATTCATGTTCTTACTTTCCCCTTCACCCCCCCAAACTCCCCTCCATAGCCAACACACATTTCTACTGGTTTTAACATGTGTCATCTATCAAGACCTATTTCCGTATTATTGATAGTCACATTGGTTTGGTCATTTCAGGTCTACATCCCCAACCATGTCCGCATCAACCCATGTGTTCAAGCAGTTGTATTTCTTCTGTTTCCACTCCTGTAGTTCTTCCTCTGAATGTGGGTAGCATCTTTTCCATAAATCCCTCAGAGTTGTCCTGGGTCATTGCATTGCTGCTAGTACAGAAACCCATTACATTCTATTTTAACACAGTGTATCCGTCTCTGTGTACAATGTTCTTCTGGCTCTGCTCCTTTCATTCTGCATCACTTCCTGGAGGTCTTTCCAGTTCACATGGAATCCCTCCAGGTCATTATTCCTTTGAGCACAATAGTATTCTATCACCAACAGATACCACAATTTGTTCAGCCATTCCCCAATTGAAGGGCATCCCCTCATTTTTCCAGTTTTTTGCTACCACAAAAAGCGCAGCTATAAATATTTTTGTACAAGTCTTTTTATCTATGATCTCTTTGGGGTACAAGCCCAGCAATGCTATGGCTGGATCAAAGGGCAGGCAGCCTTTTAGAGCTCTTTGAGCATAGTTCCAAATTACCATCCAGAATGGTTGGATCAGTTCACAACTCCACCAGTCATGCATTAATGCCTGGGGTTTTCTTGGTGGAGGTACTGAAGTGGCTTGCCATTTCCTTCTCTAGCTCATTTGATAGAGGAGGAAATTGAGGCCAACAGGGTTAAGGCCCAGGTCACACAGCTAGTAAGTGTACGAAGTCAGATTTGAACTCAGATCTTCCTGACTTCAGGCACTCCCTCGCTATGCCACCTGGCTGTCCCTACCTGGCACATAGCTGATACTTAACTGTTGCTGAATGAATGAATGGAACATAAGTTCCTTGTGGGCAGCAGCTATTTCATTTGTGGCTTTGTATCCCCCAGTGTCCAGCATGGGGCACAATCCATTGACCCCCCATAATGAGGGAGGAAATGAGAGGTGAATGACAAAGGAGGAGAAAAGGAAACGGAGGATCATGGGGAGAGTGGGCCGATGAGTTTGGGCATTGTCCACAGAGAGGAGGAAGAAGAAGAGCTTGAGATCTGAGTGGACCTTTCTCTTTCCCCAGATGTTCCTGGAGACTCTACCCCGGCTCTTGCACATGTCCCAGCCAGAAGCGGAACCAGTGCTGGGATCCCAGATCCGCCGGAGCAGCTCCCTAGGCTATATCTCCAAAGCTGAGGAGTACTTCACCGTCAAGTCACGCAGCGACCTGATGTTCGAGAAGCAGTCGGAGCGCCACGGGCTCGCCAGCCGGGTCACTCCCGCACGTGAGTGTCCAGGCTGGAGAGTGCCCAGAGGATCTGGGAAGAATGCGAGGGGGACAGGCGGGCACATGCGCCTTGTTTCTGCCATCTTAGCAGAGCCCCCCGTGCTCGTGTCTCCTTGTAGGGCGGCCTCCACCAGGGTCCGAAGCGTCCCAACAAGAGCTGTTTAATGAGATAAAGCCAGCCGTGGATGGTGCCAACTTCATTGTCACCCACATGAGAGATCAGAACAATTACAATGAGGTGAGGAGGGCTGGCGAGGGGATGCCATGACTTGAGTGATCTGCCAGCCCAGCAGCCCCTGCTCCCAGGGACTGGCCTTAACAGGAGCAACTGCAGGACCGAGGGCCCCCCTCAGCTGCCCTCCTCCCTCGGGACTTGGGATGGCAGAGGAAGCCGAAGTCCTCTCCAGCCTCCACTGCTGGGTTGGGACCTGCCCATATCCTGGAGGCAGATGTAGGTGGGATGGGGAGGAGGGTGATCCTGTGAAGGAATGATGCTCAGCCTCCTCCGCCCATCGCCGAGGGCTGCCTGGTGGTGGGGACAGAGATGGGCAGCCCCAGCCTCGTAGGGAGGCTTCAGGGACTGAGACTGCCACGCAGATACGGGCCAAGAGGAGCTCCGCCCTAAGCCATGGCTTCTCGTGCCTTTTGGCTAAGTTGCTCAGCCTTTCCCCACTCCCCTGAGGATCTGATCAGAGGACCACTGAGTCAGAGTTAGTGCTCGTGCAGCCGACTCGCATAGTCACTTTATTACCTTAAGACTCCATGACCTCATCTGTAAAATGGGGATGGAGGGGACTGGACTCAATGACCTTCCAACTCAAAAATCAATTACTCACTGAGTTGACCAGGGAGATAAAAAAGAAAAGCTTAAAGATGTAAGGCCCAAAGAGAGTTTGGCCAACGATGGAGGGAAGTGGACATCAGTGCCAAGTACTTCCTCAAAGTGAAGGAGGATGAGGGCTGAACACTCCTAATCTAAGTCCTCAGTGATCTTTGAGGTTATAGGTTCCGTGGAGGGGTAGGAACAGAAGCCAGATCACAGGGAGAAGGCAGCTGGATAGCTCAGTGGATTGAGAGCCAGGCCTAGAGACAGGAGGTCCTGGGTTCAAATCTGGCCTCAGACACTTCCCAGCTGGGTGACCCTGGGCAAGTCACTTGACCCCCATGGCCCACCCTTATCCCTCTTCTGCCTTAGAATCAATACACAGAATTGATTCTAAGATGGAAGGTAAGGGTTTAAAAAAATGTTTTTTAATTAAAAAAAAAAGAAAACAGTATAGACCAGTCTTTCATCAGAGATGAGAGTATTTTAGAAGGCAGTGTAGACCGCTCTTTCATCAGAGATGAGAGTGTTTTGGAAGGCAGTGTAGACCAGTCTTTCAACAGAGATGAGAGTATTTTAGAAGGCAGTGTAGACCAGTCTTTCATCGGAGATAAGAGTATTTTAGAAGGCAGTGTAGACCAGTCTTTCATCAGAGATGAGAGTATTTCAGAAGGCAGTGTAGACCAGTCTTTCATCAGAGATGAGAGTATTTCAGAAGGCAGTGTAGACCACTCTTTCATCAGAGATGAGAGTATTTTGGAAGGCAGTGTAGACCAGTCTTTTGCCAGGTATGGTCACAAAGGCAAAGGAATGGAGGGATTCCCTGAGGGCTGCCCCTCCTCTTCCTCGGTCCTCAGGAAGGGCTCTGGGGCTTGTGACGCCGCCTATGTGTCCCCCCGGCTTAGTCCGTGGAAGGGTCCTGGCGGCCACGTGCTGACGGCTGATCGTCTCCCAGGAAAAGGACAGCTGGAGCCGAGTGGCCCGCACCGTGGACCGGCTCTGCCTCTTCGTGGTGACGCCCCTCATGAGCCTGGGCACGGCCTGGATCCTTCTGCAGGGCATCTACAACCAGCCGCCCCTCCAGCCTTTCCCGGGGGACCCCTTTACTTATGCTGAGGAGGACAAACGCTTCATCTAGGAGCAGCCCACGAGGAGGCCCAGACAGTCCAGCCTCCGGCCCGTGGATGGAGGCCGAGCGGGGCCTCGGCCCTGTGTGCTGGGGGTCTGAACGAGGGAGTCTGGGGAGAGACGGAGCCTGCCGGGGCCCTAGTTCTGGCGGAGGCCCCGAAGAGACGCCCTGCTGGAAGGCCAGGCCGGGGGGGGGGGGGCGGTGCGATGGGCCGGCCGGGCCACCCTCCTGAGGACGGAGGAGCCGTCGGCTTTGGGGACGTTTCTGTTGAAGCGTTTCCGGTCAGCTCAGTGAGTCGCTGACTTCTGGTGGGCAGCTGTCCGAGGCCAGCCCCCCCCGCCCCCATTTACAGATGAGGCAATAAAGTGCCCCCGTAGACATGTCTTGGGTCATGATTTGGGATTAAAAGGGCGCTCAGAGATCAACTTAGACAGGAACCGTTTCCGTAGAAGAGAAGGAGGAGGGCCGGCGTGCGTGGACAGGGCAATAAAGGAAGGCCTCGCTGGCCTGCCGGGTAGGCCGCGCCGTCCAGGGTCGGGGAGGGGAGGCGGCCTGCGGGAGGCACAGCAAGGAAGGACCACGTCGGAGAAGAGCATTTCGGGAACGAGCTCAAGTTGGCGGCCTCTCGTGGGAGATCAGCGACGGCCTCTGCAGATCCAGAGTCAAAACAAAATGGGGAAAACCGCCCTCGAGCCTCTGCTCAGCATGGTGGTGGGGGGGCTCTTCTTCTCCCCATTCGGGAAATGGGGAGACCCAGGTTTAGGGCTTCTCACCGGGAGGCGCTGCCCGATCCGCAGGCCCCGGCCGGCACCTTCCCCTCATTCCAGCGACTGCTCGTGCCCAGAACCCTACTGAGAGGCGGAAGGAGCTCCTCAGCCAGCGTAGCCTGCCAGGCTCGGGGTCTCGGCCGAGGGGGCTTCACAGCTCATTCCTTCCAAACCCTTCATGTTAGAGGAGGACATTTAGGCCCAGGAGAGGGACGTGATTTACTGACTCAGTCACGCAAAGTTGGAATTTGAACTCAGGTCCACTGAGTCCAGATCCAGGATCTTTATGCTTGAGCTTGCCTTTCCAATCCACGTCTGAACA
This sequence comes from Gracilinanus agilis, assembly GCF_016433145.1. NCBI lineage: Eukaryota > Metazoa > Chordata > Mammalia > Didelphimorphia > Didelphidae > Gracilinanus > Gracilinanus agilis. The sequence goes on along the minus strand of NC_058133.1, from coordinate 509,647,785 downwards.
AGAATCTCTCGTCACTGTATCAGCAACCATGGCCATCGGCTTCCTCTTTGAGGAATTCCAAACATTGAGAACTCACTCCCTGCCCATCGAGATTTTCCTTAAAGACCTCCAGAGATGGAGAACTCACTCCTTCTAAGAGATCTTATTTCAGCTCTAATTGGGGGGCATTTTTCCTTACCTAAATCCCAAATCTACCTGGCCACAAATTCTACCTCTTTTTTTTTTTTTTAAACCCTCACCTTCCATCTTGGAGTCAATACTGTATATTGGCTCCAAGGCAGAAGATCAGTAAGAGCAGGCCATGGGGGTCAAGTGACTTGCCCAGGGTCACACAGCTGGGAAGTGTCTGAGGCCGGATTTGAACCCAGGACCTCCCGTCTCTAGGCCTGGCTCTCCATCCACTGAGCTACCCAGCTGCCTCCCAAATTCTACCTCTTGATCCTGGTTCTGCCCCACAGAAGGGTCAGATCTTTCCACAACTCTGTCCTTCTGTCCCCATAGAACTAATTGCTATTTCCTTCTTCTTCATTCCCAGAATCCCCAAAGGAAAGAACTGTAGGTTTTTAAAGGGCTTGTTGAGAGTAACCAAATGGGGTTGGATGAGAGCTGGAAGAGACTTCAGGATTCAAATAGTGTGACCTCCTCCTTTTATTTATTTGTTTGTTTGTTTTTAAAACCCTCACCTTCTGTCTTGGAGTCAATACTGTGTATTGGCTCCAAGGTAGAAGAGCAGTAAGGGTAGGCAATGGGGGTCAAGTGACTCGCCCAGGGTCACCCAGATGGGAAGTGTCTGAGGCCAGATTTGAACCCAGGACCTCCCGTTTCTAGGCCTGACTCTCCATCCACTGAGCCACCCAGCTGCCCCCTGACCTCCTCCTTTTAAAAGCTGAAGTCCAGAGAGGGTAAATCATACAAGTCATCATCAGAGAAAGGATTTGAGCCCAAATGAAAGAGGAAAATGCTACAGAGGAGATGTGACCAACCTACAGTAGAACCACAACAGGGAACCAATTTCCAATGCCGCTTAGATTTCTTTTCACCCCAATATAGTTTTATTTATTTCCTTAAATATTTCTCAATTGAATACGAAAACATTTTTAACGTTAATTTTTTTAAATTATGATTTCCAAATTCTTTTCCTCCCCACCTTGAGAAGGCAGGGTGATTTGCTATAAATTATACATACAAGATATATTTCCATATTAGCCATGTTGCAAAAGAAAATGGAGATAAAAAAAATAAAATAAAACACGCAAGAAAAATAAAGCAAAAAATCTGCATTCTGACTCCATTAGCTCTTGTTCTGGAGCTGGAGAGTATTTGTCATCAGGAGTCCTTTGGACCCTTGAATTGCTGAGAATAGCTACGTCATTCACAGTTATCATGGCCCATTGCCTCTGCTGGTGTGCGCCATGTTCTTTTGGTTCTGCTTCTTCGCATCAGTTCATGGAAATCTTCCCAGGTTCTTTGGAGCCGGTCCTGCTCCTCCTCGTGCCACTTGGATCTCTAACACATACTCGTGTGCGTCTGTAGGCACAGTAGTAACCACCACCTGGGAACTGGGACATGAGAATCTAGAGGAAGCCCCTTCCCCCCTTGAGGTCACACCTCTGGCGTCTGGGCATCCCAGATCCCCAAACACTGAGCGGTCAGCAGAAATGCTCCCGAAGAGTCCCCGCACTTGTTACTTCACAGGAGATCCCGGAGGCTTTCACCCAATTATATATCAGGCTCTGTTGAGCACTGAGCTCCCTGACAGGAAGGAGCGTCAACAGCTGACCCTGGGAAAGCAGACAGAAGAACCATACGAGACACACAGAGAAAAGAGGAAAAGCAGACCAGGCACTAATAAGGCCGAGTGGCTGAGGACCATTTAGTTTGGGAACAAACTTCTCTGTATCCCCCAATAGCCCCTGAGGATATTTATAATAACAATACAATAACTGATGATATATCCAGGAGCTGGAGGACTTGGGAGAAGTTAATCTTTTTTTTTTTAAACCCTTAACTTCTGTGTATTAGCTCCTAGATGGAAGAGTGGTAAGGGTGGGCAATGGGGGTCAAGTGACTTGCCCAGGGTCACACAGCTGGGAAGTGTCTGAGGCTGGATTTGAACCTAGGACCTCCCATCTCTAGGCCTGACTGAGCAACCCAGCTGCCCCCTGAAGTTAATCTTTTTAAGAAGGTGAGAGGGAGAAACTAGGTGGCTCAGTGGCTAGAGAACCAGACCTGGAGGTCCTGGATTCAAATCTGATCTCAGACACTTCCTTCCTGTGTGATCCTGAGCAAGTCATTTAACCATTGCCTAGCCCTTCCCACTGTTCCGCCTTGGAACCATTACACAGTATTAATTCTGAGGTGAAAAATAAAGATTAAAAAAAAAAGATACTTCCTAGCTGTGTGACCCTGGGCAAGTCACTTAACCCCCACTGCCTAGCCCTTCCCACTCTTCTGCCTTGGAACCAATATACAATATTGATTCTAAGATGGAAAGTAACCGTTTAAAAAAAGTGGTTGAGGAATTCTAAATACAGTAACATTCAAAATATAATTTATATTTATAGAGTATAGAATATTATAATTATTTATTAATTAAATATAATGAGAAAACTGTTGTGACTGGGAGTGCCAAATTCCAGTTATCTGGAAAGTCCACTTCCACAGAAATCCTGACCATAGCTGCAACGGTTGTGATATGTCACATTTCCACAGACTTCCCAGGTTGACTAAATTCTTCCTTCATGACAACCCTGGGGATGGGACATGTAGGTATTATCTCCATTCTGCAGATGAGGAAACTGAGGCTCTCAGAGTTCAAATGTCCAGCCTCCTGAGTGACACACAACAGGTCCTTAACAAGAGTTGGTTGACTTGATTGAGTGAATAACTTGCCCCAAGTAGTCACCCCAACAAAGACTGGATAAAGGAGGGGTCCCTAGTGTCCACATCTCCCTTACCCAGCCTGCCCTTTGCCCAGCATACCTGAGCTTCTCTCCTGTACCTCCTGCCCTCCTGACACAAAGATAAGAGAATCTGGATGCAGAATGACAAGGGCATTTTGGGGTATGGCCGAGGAGGGAAACTGTTTTTTGTGACTATGCAAATTCCTTTCAGAGAATTTGTTTTTCTTTTTTCAAAGGGTTGGGGGAGTGGGAGGGAGAGAAAATGGATTTCTGTTTGTTTAAAAAGACAATTTTAAAAATAGAGAGGTGGGAGGGATGCTCCAGATGAGAAATGTTGCATGTGCTTTCAGATGGGGGTGCTGGAATATTGGTTTTACTTGATTACTTTGTTCCTCTCAAGGAATGGGGGTGATCTGCAAATGGGTAAAATCAAAATACATCAATTAGGGGGCAGCTGGGTAGCTCAGTGGAGTGAGAGTCAGGCCTAGAGACAGGAGGTCCTGGGTTCAAATCTGGCCTCAGACACTTCCCAGCTGTGTGACCCTGGGCAAGTCACTTGACCCCCATTGCCCACCCTTACCACTCTTCCACCTATGAGACAATACACCGAAGTACAAGGGTTAAAAAAAAAATTCATCAATTAACATGAGAAAAAGCCTCTACATTTCTTCCCCCACCAAGTCACTCACTGGCCAAAAGGATTCCTGCCCAGATATTAAGCCCATCCAGGGTATTTTACCGCATGCCAACATGTCCAATAGCCTGGTTGAGAGACAGGACCCTTAAACAGGAAGGGAGACACAGAATCAATCAGTGAACAAGCTTTTATTTATTAAGCACCTACTACTGTAATAGGGAAAATTTAGATATTATATAGATACATATTTAAGGTGTGGTCGCCAGGAATCAATTAGATCTAGAATGATTCCATAATTAAAACAGACCCAAGTCAGGATGGCTTTTATGGAAGTTTATTTACAATTAGGAAGGTTGAAGGTAAGAAGAGAGAGAGAGAGAGAGAGAGAGAGAGAGAGACTCTGGTCCGGACCAGCGGAGGTCCGGACCGAGTGAGAATTAAAAGATTAATTAAATTAGGCTACTAGCCACAAGACCTTTGACAATTAGAGAGGCAAAGAAGCCTCCTTGAGGTAGAGACTCTGGAAACGCCAAGGTAGGCCCAAGAAAGTCAGCCTAACTTACCCACGTGACAATTCAGAGGGGAAGCAGCCTGAGGTCTCAGCAGAGATCCTTCAGCACCAAGTTCAAAGCACAAACTGCCTCAACAGGAAGTTACCATCATATTTGAAAGACAGCAGCTTTCGTCACTTCCTGTGGGTCCACCTCTAATTCAAGTGGACAAATGACAGCCTCAACACTGTTTTGGACTGTCCAAAGGGCCGCCCCTTGTTCTTGATTTGTTACTTATTGTCACGTGTGGGTAGCTCATCTCCCCTCCCCTCTAAGGAAGGTGGGGAGACATTATCTCTGGTGGCTGGAGTTTTAACTATGAATGGGGGGTGAGCTAATTCCATTTACACACTATGTTCCAGGTATAGCTCTGCTTCTGCCCAGACCTGGGGCAGTCTGGCAGAAAGAACTGAATCAAGTGCTGAGAATACAAAGGATGAAATGGTCTCTGCCCATCCAATAGAACACATGTGTGTATGTGTGTGTTCCATTCACCTTCCCTAAACAATAAAGTTGGAGTGGTCTGGAGAGCAAATTTAAATAAAAACCAAATGCGTAATAATTTCTCTCTCTCTTTCTTTTGTTTTGTGTTTGTGTTTGTTTTTGTTAAACCCTGACCTTCCATCTTAGAATCAATACTAAGTATTGGTTCCAAGGCAGAAGGGATAACAAGGGGGGGGGGCTAGATAATGGGGGTTAAGTGACTTACCCAGGGTCACACAAGTAGGAAGTGTCTGAGGCCAGATTTGAATCTAGGACTTCCCACCTCCAGAGCTAGTGCTCTATCCACTGAGCTACCTAGCTATTCCCTATATAATGATTTTTAAAATTTTAATTAAAAAATTTTTTTAACTTTAGTATATTTTTCCATGGTTACATGATTCATGGTCTCCACTTCCCTGCCCCCCCCCCAAAAGCCAACGAGCAATTCCACTGGGTTATACGTGTGTCATTGTTCAAAACCTATTTCCATGTTATTCATATTTGCAGTAGAGCGATCCTTTAACATCAGAACCCTAACCATATCCCCATCAAACCATGTGATCGATCCCATGTTTTTCTTCTGCATTTCTGCTCCCACGGTTCTTTCTCTGGATGTGGATAGCGTTCTTTCTCCTAAGTTCCTCAGGATTGTCCTGGGTCACTGCATTGCTGCTAGTAGCGAAGTCAATTACATTTGATCGTGCTATAATGTATCCGTCTCTGCGTACAATGTTCTCCTGGTTCTGCTCCTTTCACTCTGCTTTAGTTCCTGGAGGTTGTTCCAGTTCACATGGAATTCCTCCAGTTCGTCATTCCTTTCAGCACAATAGTATTCCATCACCAGCAGACACCACAATTTGTTCAGCCATTTCCCAATTGAGAGACGCCCCCTCATTTTCCAATGTTTTGCCACCACAAAGAAGGCAGCTATGAATATTTTTGTACAAGTCTTTATATAATGATTTCTAAGCAAAAATCCACATTAAGGTGGATAAAGAAGAGGAAGAAGGAAGACCAGAACAGATAGAATTGAGAGTTGGGGAGGAGACAATGGAGCATTCCAAGTAGCAAAGCCAGTGCCAACAAAAGTAAAGAAGTAAGTATAGAATGTGTTGGGGGATCCCTGGGCCTGAGAAGGGAAGAACCAAGGTAGACGGTGCACAGTGTTCTAAATATCAAGTCAGGAAGGAGGGTTCAAGGCTAGGGTTAAATCTTCAGGATCTCTGTAACTAAGTTAGGTAAGTCATCCCAATTCTCTATCCTCAATTCCTTCATCTATAAAATGAAAGCAATGGGTGGACGATCTATAAACCCTCTTCCAACTCCAGATACTATAAAACTATGAACCAGTAAGGGACAAAGCTGAAAAGGAAAGTAGGGGCCGATTCATTAAGGGTCTTGAATGCCAGAGTTAATTCAGACTTTGTTTAGGACTCTTTTTTTTTTTTAACAAGATAAGTTGGACTGGAGGAGCCAAAAAGTCCCCTCTACATCTAAATTACTGACCCTGTGGGTTCTTTCGGATCACCTGCTTGTTGGATGGTTTCCTGTTGGGGCAAGAATGCTGGTTTCGAAGTTAGATACCAACAGTCACTCTGCCCAAGACCTAACCTTGATGGGTCTCAAGTTCCTTCTCTTTAAAATGAGGGTGATGTCCAGATGCCCAGTCAGTTCTAGTTCTGGGTCCTCTGTTTCCAGGACAAGATTCTCTTTTGTGGACTCAGTCCTGTATCTAAAGGTAGGAGAACCCAACAAGCCCAAACCCTTCACTTTGCACATGAGGAAACAGGTCTGGCTTATAGCAGTTACTTGTCTAAAGGCACACAAATGATGGCAGAGTCAGTTTTTGACCCTTGGTCTCTGACTGGGTCCTATTGCTCTTTCCATGAGTCTCAAGTTCCTAGAGCTGGTGGTGTCAGCAGCCAGCCCTGGTGCTCCCTGGAATCTTTGTACCTGTATCTCTCAGTGCCCTCTGTGAGTCCTTGGCTCCTGCTGCTGGGAATGGGGAGGGGGTAGACAGGAGGGGGAGGGCTTGGCAGTGTCTACAGTGGGAGAGGGGGCCTCCCCACCCCTCATTCTTCTTCCGGTAACTCGAAACTTTGTCCCAGGCTGAACAGCTGACAATGCTGTGGCTAGACAGCTGGGCAGAGGGTTGCGTGTGTGAATGTGAGTGTGAGGGAAGAGTGGGGAGGGGAGGGAGGAGGTGCCTGGGTCCACTGAGGGGTTGGGGGGGCAGGAGGAGGAGGCCAAAGCTCTGCAGAAGCCAGGATCTGCCCCCAGAGCTGGGAAGCTGCCTCCTGCTCCCCACCCCGGGTCCTGATCACCATGCTCTGGCTAGGGAGACTGGAGCTGCTACTACTGGCTGGCTGCCTGGGTATCAAAGCTGGAGGGAAGGGAGGGGAGGGTGGCACAGGACAAGAGGCTCGGAGGTGCCAGGGAATGAGCTGGAGGGCAGGTAATAGGCATGGGGTGCCCACTCCCCAGGATACCCCTTGTAGTGTTAGGGTCTGCCTACTCATCCCCCCACACGTCTTCCTCCTCTTCTCCCCCTTCCTCTACCTCTTCCTCCCCTCCCGCCTCCATCTCAACCCTCTCTCCTCCTGGCTCAAGACCCTTGGTTCCAGGAGTCCAAGGCCTGAACCAGGAAGAGAAGCTGTTGAATGACTTGATGAGAAATTATAACCCAAACCTCCGGCCAGCAGAGGTGGACTCCGACATCATCAATGTCACCCTGAAGCTCACACTCACCAACCTCATCTCCTTGGTGAGCTGGGCCCCCCTGGGAAGTGGGGGAGCAGCTCAGGTCCCTGCTATGGCCAGGGCAGACACGGGGTTCACTCAACTGGAGTCCATCTGGGAGACTGGGGGAGGGGGTCCTTTTGGGAAGAGAAAGGGTTCAGTGGACTGGCCTCCCCATTGGAAGTCGGAGCTGGGGGTCCAAGATGGGGTGCTGAGGCCTTCCTTCTATGCCCCCAGAATGAGCGGGAGGAGGCGCTCACCACCAATGTCTGGATAGAGATGGTAAGAACCCCCACCTGTTCTATCCCACTTCAGCCCTGGTTCCCAAGGTCTCGTTAGGACACCCCACCCCCTGCAGCCAGTAGCTGCTCTTCCCAGCCTCCTCCCCCAGCCCCTACTCCGGTTCAAGGTCCCCTGTCCTGGGAGAGCTGAGAGGAATGCCAGGGCTGGGCAGGGCACCCCGAAGCTGGTCTAGAGGGCCATGGGAGTGGGCAGATAGGGAGATGGGTAGGAAGAGGCAGTGTGATCGGACTGCTGAACTGCTGCCCCCTCCCTGGCCCTTTATTATTGTAGCAGTGGTGCGACTACCGCCTGCGCTGGGACCCCCGGGACTACGAGGATGTGTGGGTGCTGAGAATCCCCTCCACCATGGTGTGGCGGCCGGATATCGTTCTGGAGAACAAGTATGTTGGGGGAAGGTGGGGGTGGGGGGCCATGAGGAGTCCAGGGTGAGGCTGAGGTTCTGGAGAACCCAGGAATCCATTCAGTGCCTACCCTGGACTCCTGCCCGCAAGGACCTACAAGTCTCTGCTTTGCCCATGCTGAGCCCATTGTTGGAAGGGAGCTAGGAGTGGGGGCAAGAGGAGAAAGGGATGGGGAAGTACTGGAGGGGTTCAAGTTTGCTGGGGCTGCTGGCCTAATGGGAGAGAGGACGTCCCTGGGGGCTTGAGAGAATGAATGACACTCCCTGCTCCAATCCAGCCCAACCTAGTTCATTTCCACAATTCATGCCCAGCACTGTGCCAGGCACCCAGGATAGGAAAACCGAAATGAAAGTCCCTGCTTTCAAGGAGATTGCCTTCTCCCAGAGGTGGGGGTGGCTGGCTGGAATGGGTAGCCAATAATTTGGGCTGTGAGGTCCCACTGGAGAGGGACAATGGAGAGAGACAGCCAGAGTGCTGTCTAGGAAAGTCTGAGAACAGAGGGCTGAAGTTACAGAGAAGAGCTGAATGGGGGAGGTGGGGATGGGGGGAGGCAGTCTGAATTTAGAGGGGCCAGGAATTAGGTCCTATGAGGAAGGGCAGGTCTGGGTGGAGGCTGGGAGCAATCTGGGGTAGGTGGTGGTGCTCAGGGTCTTACATTGTGGTACCCCAAGGAACCCTGGTAGAAAGAGGATTTCATAGGCAAGGGTCAGCTGGGCAGATCCTGGTCCTTCCTTCATGGCTCCCTGTGCATATAACAGTGTGGATGGAGTGTTCGAGGTGGCCCTCTACTGCAACGTCCTGGTGTCTCCCAATGGCTGCATCTACTGGCTCCCACCCGCCATCTTCCGCTCATCCTGCCCGGTCACCGTCACCTACTTCCCCTTTGACTGGCAGAACTGCTCCCTGGTTTTCCAGTGAGAGGGCTGGGCTAGGGCTGGATGAGGAAGGGAAGCAGCTGGAAAGAGGGGGCTGGGAGAGGCAGGAATGCTGACTTGGGGTTCAGGAAACTCAGGCTCTGGTCTTGGCTTAGCCACTCACTAGCTGAGTGACAATGGCCAAGCTTTCTGAGCCTATCTGAGCCTTGTAAAATGGGGGTAAGGTAGGGTGGATTAGATGACCTTTAAGGTCCCTTCCAGCATTATTGCTCTATGCATCTGTGACTTTTATAGAAGGGGCGGTATGCTCGGGAGTCGTCCTTATTGGGGGAAAACATGACCTTTCCATAAATATTCATGGCTGGGTGCACACTCACTCAACAGTCCTCACTATCCTCATTATGATTTCTCTTGCTCTCTCTCCCTGTTTCTGCCTCTCTCTCTCACTCTCCCTTCCCTCCTCTATTCCCCTTCCCCATTCTCTCTCTGTTTCTCTCTCTTTCTCTTTCTCTCTCTCCATCTCCCTCTTTCTCTCTCTCTCCCTTCTCTCTCTGTCTCTCTGTCTCTCTCTCTGTCTCTGTCTCTCCTCTGTCTCTCTGTCTCTTTCTCTGTCTGTCTGTCTGTCTGTCTGTCTGTCTGTCTGTCTCTCTCTCTCTCTCTCTCTCTCCACATATCCTTCTCTTCCCCTTGCTTCTGCCTTTCTGTCTGTCTCTCTTCTCTCCCTTCCTTCTGTGTCTCTGTTTCTCTCCTGTCCCAATCTCTCCTCTTCTCTCCCTCTCCTCTCTCCACTCTCTCTCATTCTATGTCTCTCCCTCCCATCTCTCCCTTCTCTCCCTTCTCTCTCTGTCTCCCTCTCCCCTTCCTCTCTTTCCTTTTCCTCTCTCCATTGTCCAAAGGTCCCAAACCTATAGCTCCAATGAGATTGATTTACAGTTGAGGGAGGAAGATGGCCAGACAGTGGAGTGGATTTTCATTGACCCCGAGGCCTTCACTGGTAATGACATTCTTCCACAGTTATTGCTACTCCTATCCCAATCGCTATACGATTTCTCAAAACCCTCCACTACCTCCGAGTTCACTTCTGGGCACAGATCATCCTCACCTCTTGCAATCTGGGTTCCTCTCTTTGCTTCCCTTTTCCTTAATTTCCTGTGGGTGTGGGGGGCACTGTACCAGCTTGCAGCATATTAGATAGGTATATAAGGAACCTGGATGGGGTTTGCAGCAGAGCCTCTGCAAAGAATTTGGTCAGCCCCAGTGGGCACCCTTCTGGCCTCTTCTATCCTTCTGCCACCCACAGAGAATGGGGAATGGGCCATCAAGCACCGCCCAGCCAAGAAGCTCCTGGAACCCCCAGCATCCTCCGGGGAAGCTGGGCATCAGCGGGTAGTCTTCTACTTGCTCATCCAGAGAAAGCCTCTTTTTTACATCATCAACATCATTACTCCTTGTGTGCTCATCTCCTCTGTGGCCATCCTCATCTACTTCCTACCTGCCAAAGGTGAGGCCCCTGACTCCCAAGGAACAGTTCCTAGCTCCTAGGCAATGGACCCAGGTATCTCCTTGATGGCTCCTAAGATCTATACTGAGAAGAGAATTTAGAGGTCTGTTAATTCAGTCCCCTCAATTTCCAGGTGCACCTGCCCTAGGGGGTGCCTCAACAGAAAGCATCGAAACAGAGAAAAACAGAGAAAAAAAGCAGGGGATGACTAGCCAGAAGGCCTGCATTCAAATCCTGCTTCTGCTCTCTATGAGGGAACCTGGACAAGTGATCTCCTTGAGCCTCAGTTTCCCCATCTTTAAAATGGAGCCTCAATTAGGCACCTTTTAAAGTCCCTTCCAGCTCTAAATTTATGATGCAGGTGCTTTAGGAGGCAGAGACCAGTTGAGGGAACACTTCAAATCAGAGCCAGTCAGCCAATAAACTTTTATGAAGGCCTACTATGTGCTAAGTTCTGGGAATAAAAATATGAAAAAGAAACCCAGGAGCATCCTGGCTTTTCTTTCTTTTAGTCTTTTTCTCCTTAATCTTGTGTAATTTACATCTCCTTATCTCCCTTTCGGTATTTGTATTCTGAGGATTTAGCACAAAGTCTGCCTGGCACATGATAAAATGCTTTTTAAAGGTTATTTTCTTCTTCACCTTCACTTCCAAAGACATCTCTTCTGCACTGCCTCCTCCCAACCCCAAAAGGGAAAAAAAATCAGTTCAGTTGATAGTGTTTGCAATGGTCCGCACTTATAGTCCACCATCTCAGCAGTGAAGGGAGGGAGGTGCATTCTTCTATTTCTTTTGGGGGGGCTAAACCTGTGGATACATGGATTTTCATCCACAGACATTTAATGGCAGTTGGGGAACTGAGGCTTGGAGAAGTGAATTTCCCTCAGTTTCCCTATCTGTATAAGGGGGATAACAGCACCCTCTCTCACAGGGTTGTCCCAAGAATCAAATTAAATCATGTTTATGAAGTGCTTTCTCAGCTTTGAAGCTTAGCAGTTTCTGTATTAGGAAGGGGAGCCTGTCCTGCCACTTCCCAGCAGCCTGGTGACTTACACATAAGTAATAAATAAAAGAATCAAGTCAATGCAGACCCAAGCCCTCCATCTCACCCCAAACACAATGAGCTGTCCTTTTCCTTGGCCATTCCAAGCTGCTTAAAGGCTCAGTTAAGGGCCGAGGGAAGCCTCCTGAGGATAGCTAGAATGAGTATCCCTTAGACCTCAATAATCCAGATCCACATGATAACAGCTCTTCCTGGTAAGGCGAGAGGACTGGAACCAGGGCAATGGTAAGGGCCGTACCCCAAGGCCCTGAGATTTAGAAAGTACAGATTTAAAGGAACATTTTCCAAAGATCACACAATTTAAAATGTTTTTACGTGGGGCAAATCTACTTTCTGGGAAATTGGAGGCCCTGGAGTAGAGGGTGGAAAGGCAGGGATGAGGAGAAATATCTCAGGGTCAGAGTTGTGAGGCAGAGGGAAGGACAAGCCCCTGTGCCAGCTGCCCTGACCTGGCTCTTCCCTGGCTGGGGGCGGGGGCACAGCTGGTGGTCAGAAGTGCACTGTCTCCATCAATGTCCTGCTCGCCCAGACCGTCTTCCTCTTCCTCGTGGCCAAGAAGGTGCCCGAGACCTCTCAGGCTGTGCCCCTCATCAGCAAGTAAGAATCTCTTTCCTTCTTGCTCTCTCCTCCTTGCTCTTTATCTCCCACTCTCTCTGGGCTCCCTCACCCCAAGCATCCCCTCTGTTACCCCATAGATCTGGTCAGGGTTTCCCAACTTGTCCATCCCATCACATATGTGAGCTGCTCTTTGAGGTAAGTGGGTGGAGCGGAACGCTGGCTTCCTGAGAAGAGGACTGAGGACCAGTCCTGGCTCCTGTTCTCCCTCCTCCCACAGGTACCTGACTTTCTTGATGGTGGTGACTATCCTTATTGTGGTGAATGCCGTGATTGTCCTTAATGTCTCACTCAGATCACCCCACACCCATTCCATGGCCCAAGGGGTCCGCAAGGTGAGCCTACAACCACTATGCTTTGACACCTTTTTTAGATGGGGTCTCTCTAGCGCTCAGGCTGAACCTACTACTGATCTCGAGAGACCTCAGACCTGCTCTATCTAGCCGCTTTAAGGAGCTCCCCCTCACCTGATTTAGAGGGCTCACCATGTTAGTGCCAGATGGCGTGGACACCTGATTGACTCTGGTCCTTCTACAGCTCAAAACTCCCAAACAGGAGCAATCCACCCTCTGGGCCCTCTCCACGGGCTACTTTGTCTAGGGCAAGGGTCGGCAACTTTTTTGGCCGTGAGAGCCAAAAACGCCACATTTTTTAAAATGTAATTTCGTGAGAGCCGTCCAGTGCTCCCAGTGCTGCTCCTGTAACAGCGTCTGAAAAAAAAATTGACTTTATGGTTCCTGCAGAAAGAGCCATACGTTGCCGACCCCTGGTCTAGGGTCACTCCCACCACATTTGTGCTCGGTTCTGCATCTCCTTCCTCTTAAGTATGGATTCCATTGGGATTCTAGACCAACTTCTCATCCAGTGTCACTCCTCTTAATAGTCATTCCTCTGCTACTGGTGTTCAATGCATTCACTCACTCACTCATCCATTTCTTCCCTTCCTCCCTCTCTCTATCCCCTACTACCTCCCTCCTTCCTTCCCTTCTTCCCTCTCTCCTTCATTCTCTCCTTTATTCACTTCCTCCCTCTCTCCCTCTCCCCTAATCCCTTCTCTCTCCATCCCTCTCTGCCTTACCACCTCCCTCCCTTTCTCTTTCCCCCTTTCTGTCTCTCCTCTCCTTTTCTCTCCCTCTCCCTTACTCTCTCTTCTCTCCCTTTCTCCCTTACTACCTCCCTCCCTCCTTCCTTCATTCTCTCCATCACTCCCTCATTTCCTCCCTCCTTTGCCCTCTCTGTCTCTTACTCTCTCTTCTCCCTTTCCCTTTCTACCTCCCTCCCTCCTTCCTTTATTCTTTCAATCCTTCATTCTCTCTCTTCCTCACTCCCTCATTCCCTCCATCACTTTCTTCCTCCCTCTCTCCCTTCATCATCCATCCATTCTTTTTCAGAAGAGTCTTCAGGAGTTCTTCATTGCTTCTCCTCACTTTGGCATTTAAAGTCCTTCGCAGTTTGATTCCAGCCTCCCCCTCCAGACTTCCCTGCACACACTCTCTGTTCTGGCCAGCCAAGCTCTTGGTTGTTGTCCTGTCCTGGCATGCCATCCTGTTCCACATCCCAAGAATGCATTCCTTCCTGATCCCCTCTTAGCATCCCTCATTTCCTTAAAGGGGCAACCCAGGTCTCCTCTTTTGGGAAGCCTTTCTTTATTCTGCCTTTACTTACCTATGCTCTCCTGAACCCCCTCCCCACATCAGCTCCCAGATTTTCTCATTTTTTCTTTTTTATCCTGAGTTGCCTAACATTTGTTGGAGCTGTTTTGTACTCTGATTTTCTCCCTAAGGAGGAAACTCCCTCTATCACTACCAATGATAGGCACCTTCTCTGCAATTTAGACAGTTGCCCAGTATCACCCAAGCCAATAATGACCAGAAGCTCCATTTGAACCCAGCTCACTCATTACTGTAGTCTGAAGATTTTACACACAAACTTTTATCTCCATTGACAGCCTGGAGTCTCATCTGGATCCAGCCTCAGGATTCCCCACACTGCCTTGAAGGAGGGTGGGGATGGGATAATAAAGAACTAACCTTTGAGTCAGGGAGACCTGAGTTCAAGTCTGCCTCAAGCTGGCCAACTCATCCTGGACAAATGACTTCATCTGTCAGTACCCCCAAATTGCAAAGCTACTGCCAATGCAGGGAATTCTGGACTTTAATAGAAGTTCTCTCCCTCCATCAGTGAATAATACACATAATCCCAGCTAGCACTTCTACAGGACTTTAAATTTTGCAAAATGCTTCAAATATATCATTTCATTGTATCTTCACAACAAACCTGGGAGATAAGTCCTATCATTATCCCATTTTAAAGATGGGGAAATTGAGGCAGACAGCAGCTAAGTGACTTGCTCAGGCTCACACAGCTCCTAGGTATCTGAAGTAGGATTCAAACTCAGATCTTCCTGACACCAAATCCAGCACTCTATGGATTATGCCGCTTGTCTGCCTCAAGTCACAGGTCCAGATCCTACTCACTCTCATCTACAACCAAGAACCTCTCACCAAATCCTGACCTTCCCCCTCCCTCTTATCTGGTCCCAGGTGTTCCTGCACCTACTGCCTCAACTACTAAAGATGCACATGAGACCCTTGGCCCCCAGGCGCCTCACCAGACATAAACAGAATGGTTCTTCTGGGAGGTCAGGGCTCAACGGAGAAGGTGTTGCCCCATGGATGCCCTGCACTGAGCTTGTGTTCCAGCAGCGCTGGGAGAGGGACGGGCTGGTGAAGGCTGCACTGGAAAAGATAGGTGAGGGCAGGGAGAAGGGCTGCAGGGACTCGGTGGAGGTCCTCGGGGTCTTTTGTCTCCTGTCTAGCTCCTGTGCCCATGAAGCAGGACTCTTTGGCCAAGGGGTAAGGAAAGGTAAACAACCGGCATCGAGAGAGGGTGCTAGATTGGGCAGAGGTCCTGGCCTCTCTCTAGTAGTCCATCTGAAAGGAAGAGGGCAGCTGGGTTCCAATCCCACTTCTGATGCATACTAAGTTACCTTGGGAAAGTCACCTCCTTTTCCTAGACCTCAGTTTCCCTCTTTGTAAAAGGAGAGGAGGGGACAGCCTCTGAGGCCCTTTCCAGCTGGAGATCTATGATCCTACCCCCTTCTCTGCCCAGTTCTCCCTGAACTCAAACCTTTCCTTCTCCCTCTTGAATTCCTTGTCAGGGAATGGTCTGGAGTCTGGGCACAGTCAGGAGTTTTGTGCCAGCCTAAAGCAGGCAGCTCCCACTATCCAGGCCTGTGTAGATGCCTGCAACCATATCGCTTGGACCAGGAGACACCAGAGACATTATGACAATGTGAGTTGGGGAAGGGAGAGGCAAAGGCATCAGGAGTGGGCAGTCCATGGTAAAGGGCCTAGAGAACTCCAGGGGAAGGAGGAGGAGGATGGAGCTGGAGGTGAAGAATGCTGGGTCCCTCTCCCAACGATTCCAGATTAATTTCAATCGGTCCCAGTCATTTATTAAGCATCCACTACCAGGGATACAAAGGCAAAAAAATAATACAGGGCTTGCCCTCTGGGAGCTTACGTTCATACCTTGCATTGCCTTTGAATGGTTTATATTTATTTGCTCCATATGAACTTAGGCAAGTCATTTAACCGTTTGCCTCAGTTCCTCTTTTGTAAAATGATCTAGAGAAGGAAATGGCTCACCCCTCCAGTATCTTTGCTAAGAGTTCAAATCCCAGCTCAGACACTAGATATGGGATTCTGGGCAAGTCACTTAACCCTGTTTGCCTCAGTTTCTCCATCTGTCAAATGAGTTAGAAAAGGGAATGACCAACCACTCTAGCATCTTTGTGAAGAAAACCCCCAGAGGGGTCCCAGAGAGTCAGACACGGCCCCCCCTGCTTGAACGAAGGACAGGGAGGGTTTTGGGAATAGGGGTGAGGCTGTTTGTCCACTCATCCCCCCCTCTGTCTCCCGTGCTATAGGAGAATGAAGAATGGATGCTGGTGGGCCGCGTTCTGGACCGCGTGTGCTTCGTGGCCATGACAGTGCTCTTCTTCTGCGGCACCTTCGGCATCTTCATCATGGCCCACTACAACCAGGTCCCGGCTCTCCCTTTCCCAGGGGATCCTCGCCCCTATGGGCCGTAGCCGTCCTGGGCAGTGACGTGGGCTGGACGGTCTGTGGCCGGCCCCCCGGGAGGCCTGGGCTGCCCCCTGGATGTTCTGCCCTCACTGCAGGGTCTTCAAGGTCTCACAGGGGCCGAAAGAAGGCCGAGATTCTGGGGAGGAAGGCCGGGGTGGGGGACAATAAAGAGATGAAGAACAAACGGCGTGTTTGGTGGGATGCAGACGAGGCGGGGATTTCATTCAGGGCAGAATGTAAGCTTCTGGAGGGCGGGGGCTGAGGGGGAAGCCCTGGGGAATGGGACGAGACTCCGTCCCCCTGCTGCAAGGGGAAAGCACAGGCTCCGCAGTCTTGGCCTCTCCCAATCCGGCCGGGTCCGAGGTCTGCGCCACGCCGTGTAGAGCGCTGGGCCTGGAGGGAAGGGGCCCCAGGCTGGCTTCCGCGCTCGCTCTTTTCCTCCGCTTGCCTCAGTGTGCCCATCTGCAGGACGAGGAGGTGATGGCGCTCACCCAGGGTTGTTGTTGATCTCAAGGCCGAGGCAAGAGCACTTCCAGGGGAGCCCTCAGGCTCTCGTTGAGCAGCTCCACTGAAAAACTGGCCTCTGCCCGGGGTTGGCCACCTCCACCCTTAGCTCTAGGCAGCCCCCGTTTTCTCCTCCTTCCTTCTTCTGGACTCTGAGAGTCGTTCTCGGGGAGCCAAAGGCGGGCCTCCTTCCCCTTCGGCCAGGCTCCTTCAAGCCGGCCCAGGCCCTCTCCAGGCACAGAGGCTCTTCTGTGGCCTCAGCTGAGGCCCCTTCAAGCTAGCAGCGCCTCCTGCTCCCTCCTTTCACAACTAAAGGCTCAGCAAAGCAGGAAGATCCCAGAGAGGTCTGAGGGGCCGAGGTTAGAGTGCGAAGGAGCTGCAGACCCACAAGCATTCGGCCAAGAAATCTCTGCTAAGTGCTTTCCATGGGGGGGAGGCGGGGAGCAAATAAAGAGACAGACAGACAGACAGACAGACACTGACAGAGAGGCACAATTGGGAAGCCCACAAAGTCTGTAGGGGAGGAAGAGGGAACAATGACCAGGGACAGGTTGGGGCAGAAGGCCTTGGAGAAGGCTCCCCACAGAGGATGAAGGAAGATGATGTCTGGCCTAGAGCCAAGGCCTGGAGGGTCTCTGGATGGAACCACCAGGAAGGGCAGGGGGAGGGGGGTGCACAGACAGGGCCTGCTGTAAGATTGGGAGGGTAGGAGAGGCCAGGTGGGGAGGAGCTTTGAACGCCATTTTGCATTTGCTCCTGGAGGCACTAGGGAGCCAGTGAAGGTTCCTGGGGGGGGGGGGGGGGACCCACTCAGAGTCCTGTAAAATGAAGGGGG